>NC_072442.2:62363055-62696111 GCF_028878055.3 Symphalangus syndactylus | reverse complement strand
TTTGCATTGGTGTATTGCCTGGGAATAGCTTGTCTCCTCCTCCCTGCCCCCAACTCAAAGCCACTTTGTTGCACCGGCATAATTTCCTACAATAACATTAACATATCATTGGAGCTCATTACCTTTGGTGTAATAGTTCCCTATTGAACTGTGTCAGACTAATTATGTCAGTTCCTTTTCATTCCAGTTTAGTGCTTCTCCAGAGAGTCGCAGTGCAGCACCGGTAATAATGATTAAACTGCTGTCTAATGCTCCACTGGATGGCCAAACCAAACAGGGGAAAAATTCCTTGCTGAAGATAGGACTCTCAGCAGCCCTTGTACTTGATGCAATTTGGTGTTTTAAAAGCCATTACCTGGTGGTCATTTCCACATGACGATGGACTGCTGTTAGTGTTTCTTGGGGATGGCATACAAAAAAGTATATCAGGGAAGGAAATAGCTTTGCAAGGCAAGAAGGAGCAGAGAGGCAACCCAGGTGCTTTCCATTTGTGTGGCTAGCCCTCAAGTTCTGATGCGGACCATATGGAGCCATGCTTTACAACTTAGCCGGCAGAGGTGGATGTGCAGGAAATGGCCAGGGTGATGAATCAGGACAAGCCAATAGCAAATGCTTAAAGCTCTGCTGCCAGTGTCAGAGGAAAAAGCCCAGGGAAGATGAATGAAAATGAAGTCATTTTCACCTTCCTGTAGTCTCATATAGAGCTCTTTGCTTGAGCCTAAATCGAACATGCTTTTGTCTTTTTGCATAAAGGGAAGGAGGGAAATTTCATGCTTCAACAAGAGCTTCAACAGAAGCTGATGCTCTTCATTGCCTAAAGGGATGCTAGCCTGTTCTGAGCACCTGTTCTTGATGAGTATTAATGAGCCTAATAATAACAACAACTGTTACTATTAGGCATCAGTTACGTGATGACTTTGTGCCAGGCACTGTGTTAAGAGTTTCACAATTGCTAGTTAATATAATCCGTAAAATAACTTTATGGGTAAAAGCTGTCTTATCATTCCCATTTTGCAGATGAGAAACTGGGGCATAGGGAGATTAAGTAACTTGCTCAAGGTCACTCCCAGAACACCCATATCTAACCCTGAAGCCTGTATGCAGAGTTATACTCCCTCTTCATTCATTCAGTCAGTCAATATGATGAGGGCCTTTCTGTCCTTTAGCCATGAGCTGTGTCCCTCAGACATTTTGTGAACATTACAGACACAGTCTTGTGCTTCCTGGGGCTGAGAGCTCAACAGTAAATTTCAGTACAGGGTGAGCCATTCTATGAGTGGGCAAAGGCAGAGAGCTGTGAGAACACCTTCATTCATTCACTCACAGGTATTTATTTGAGTGTCTACTATGTGAAAGGCTTTGTTGGGTTCTAGGCCACTGGGGTCAGCAAAATATCCACAGACTTTGCTTTAATGGAGTTTTTAGACAGACTGAGACAGGAAATTGGTATGGAGGAGTGGGGGCGCTGCTGTATCAAATACCTAAAAGTGTGGAAGCAGCTTTGGAACAGGGTAATGTGGAGAGGCTAGAAGAGTTTTAAGGTGCATGCTAGAGAAAGCCTACATTGCTGTGAAGAGACTATTAAGAGTGATTCTGGTAAGAGCTTAGAAAGAAAAGAGGGGAGCTGTAGGGAAAGTCTCAGTCTTCTTAGAGAATTCCTAAGTAATCAAGAATGCTGGTAGAAATATGGATGGTGTCTCAGCCCATTTTTGTGCTGCTAGAATAAAATGCCGGAGTAACTTATAAAGAAAAGAGAATTTCTCAAGTTCTGGAAGCTGGAAAATTCAATATCAAGGTGCTTACATCTGGCAAGGGCCTTCTTGCTGTGTTGTCCCATGGTGAAAGATGAGAGAGAGAGAGAGAGAGAGAGAGAGAAGAAAGGGCCAAATTAATCCTTTTATGAGAAACTCACTTCCAGGATAATAAAAGTCCTCTAATCCATTCATGAGGGCAGTGGTCCCATAGCCCAAACACCTCCCATTAGCCCCTACTTCCCAGCACTACTGCATTGAAGATCAAATTTTCAACACATGAACTTTGGGGAACACTTTTAAACCATAGCAGATGGTAAAGGCCATTCTGATGAGGCATCGGATGGAAATGAGGAAGATGTTATTGAACAATGGAGGAGAGGTCATACTTGTTACAAAGTGGCAAGGAAGATAGTTGAATTGTGTTTGTGTCTTAGTAGTTTGTGGAAGGTAGAACTTGTGAGTAATGAAATTGGATATTTGGCTGAGGAAATATCTAAGTAAAGTGTTGAAAGAGCAGCTTGGCTTCTCTTGACTTCTTATAGTAAAATGAAAAAAGAGAGAAATGACCTAAATATGGAATTCTTAATCAGAAAGAAAGCCAAACTTAAAGATTTGGAAACTTCTCAGCCTTTCCATACTGTAAAGAATGAAAAGGTCTGTTCCTAGAGAACTTTAAGAGTGTGGCCCAGTGGCCACATCTTATATGGAGTTTTGTCAGCCATCTGAACAGAAGCCAGGGGCTATTGTTCAAGACAATGGAAGAATGAACCCCTTCCATAGCAAGGTGCTCCAGAGATCATCAGAACAACTTCATAGGAGGGGCTGCAGGTGCCTGCTGGACCCCTGCTGGCTTTGTGCAGCATCCCTCATATCACAGGCTCCACTCCACTGCATTCCAGGGTTTTGCTCCTTGGCTGCCCATCCAGAAGGCACAGGCAGGAGACTTTGGCTGTGTCTGTGTGGTACTCAGAGTGCACAAGCTGTGGGGGCAAGCCTATCTTCACCTAGATTTCTAAGAATGGAGCCACCTGAAGCCATGGGTGTGCCACCAAGGCAGAAAACTATAGAGGGCCTCTGGTAGGGCAATGCCTAGTAGTACCAAGGTGGAAAGGTCACCCTGAGACCCCAGAACAGTAGAGGCATCAGTGTGTGATTCCAGCACTGGAAAGCCACAGGCATGCAACTCTAACCTGTGAGAGCTGTGGCAGGGGTTGTATCCAGCAAAGCTGTGAGGGCAGGGCCACCTGGAGCCTTGGGTGCCCAACTTCTACCCTGCAAGCCTTTAGGGATGAGACTTCCACTCCAGTGGGCCCGGAGGACAGAGTATTGAGCCAAAGAAGATTATTCTCAAGCCTTAAGGTTTTGGACTTGCTTGGGACCTGTCACTCTTTCCTTCTTCACCATTTCTCCCTTTTGGAATGGGAATGTTTGTCCTGTGCCCAAACCACCATTGTATTTTGTAAGCATTTAACTTTGATTTCACAGACTCAGAGAAGGAGGGGAATTTGCCTCAGGGTGAATTGGACCTTGAGTTTCACCCATATCTAATTTAGATGATATTCAAATGAGACTTTGGACTTTAGGTTTTTGAGTTGATGTTGGTATGAGTTAAAACTTTTAGGGTTATTGGCATGGAATGAATATATTTTGCATGTAAGAAGGACATGAATTTTGGGGGTCCAGAGGCATAATGCAATGGTTTGAATGTTTTTATCCCCTCAAAATTAATATGTTGAAATTATAACCCCCGAAGGTGATGGTATTAGGAAGTGGTGACTTTGGAAGGTGATTAGGACAGAACCCTCATGAATGGGATTAGTGCTCTTGTAAAGGAAACCCAAGAGAGTTTGTTAACCCCTTCCACCATGTGAAGACATAGAGAAAAGATGGCCATCTATGAACCAAGAAATGGGCCCTCACTAGGCACCGAATTTGCTGACACCTTGATCTTGAACTTTTTAGCCTCCAAATTGTGAGAAATAATATCTGTTTTTATAAGCCACCCAGTCCATGGTAGTTTGTTACAGCAGTTCAAATGGACTAAGACAGCCAAGATGGGAAAATGTAATCTTTATTTAACATTTATTAAGCATTCACTATGTGCCAAGATCTATGATAAGTGCTGTTAATCAAGTCAGTTTCTTTAACCCTCATCATAGCTCTCTATTATTTATATAGATGAGAAAATGAAGCCTTGGAGAGTTATGCAGTCAGCCCAAGGTTACTTCTCCTAGCCACTATGTTCAACTGTAGGCAGACTTGATCTATTTTTGGTGATCAGTATAATGGGGCATATTCCATTTTTCTCTTGAGGGCCCCTTATTCCAAGAAGAACAGGCCATTGAGACTCTCAAGCCTGGCTTTGCACCCCTCTCATGGAGCCTATCAGCTTGGTGCCAGCTGGGGGCCTTACATCCTTATGGGCTCTGCTGCCATACTGGTTGAGGATGGAGCAAAGAGGAAGAAGCCTTGGCTTAGCCATGATGAAAAGACAGCAGAGAAACATGTAATGCCCTGCCTGTTCCTTTGGTTCAAGAAAGGGCATACATCTACAAAGACGCTCTATGGTGTTAATTGCACATCTATTATGGGCTGACTTGTGTCCCCACCAAATCTATATATTGAAAACCTAACTCTAATGTGATGATATTTGGTGGTGGGAGTCTTAGGGAGGTAATTAGATTTAGATGAGGTAATCAAGGTGGAGCCCCCATGATGAGATTAGTGTCCTTTTAGAAAGAGGAAGCAGCATCAGAACTCTCTCTTTCTCTGCCATTTGAGGACACAATGAAAAGATGGCCATCTGCAAGCTAGGAAGTGGGTCCTCCTCAGACAGTGTATCCGCCAGCACCTTGAATTTGGACTTCCCAGTCTCCAGAACTGTGGAACTAAATGTCTGTAGTTTAAGCTGTGATATTTCATTATGGCAGCCTGAACTGAATAAGATAACATCTTAAATGTGATGATGTATGGGGATGTGTCTCGTAAATGGTAAAGTACTGGGCAAATGGTAATCATCAGTGACTTCATGACTCATACATGCTCTGATGCACTGTGCCTCTGCACTGAAATTACCTGGTAAAGGTAGATAATGTGATAAAGTGCAGATTTCCTGGGGCCCACTAGCCTTATATAGTGATAATATGACTCTACCCACAGCAGTTTTTCCTAAGATGAGTTCCTAGCAACACTATATTCATTGAATATTTATAGAGATTACTTGAGAATAGGGATTTTGTAAACCAATAAATTTAGGGAACGCTGGGTAAATTAGGATTTTTTTTTCCTACTGAGGGCTTCTCAGGGCCTTTAAAATGCTTTGTGATCTACTAGAGAGGAAATAATACTATTTCCCAAAATGCTTAACCTTGGAATGTCTTTACCCCAAAGCATCTTGTGGGAATCAGTTTTTTTTTTTTTTTTTTTTTTTTGTGGAATGTAAATTATTTGGTGAATGTAAAAGGGAATGTTAAAACAGGACTTACAATGTCAAATGCCCTCAGGAGCCAGGCAGATAGTGCTGCTGATGAAAGCAAATGGAGTCAGCAATAGGGAGTCATGAGGACTGGGGGAAATTGTGGTCTATGTCCTCCTATTTGAATTGGGCATCTGAATGCAAATTAAAAAATTTGACTCATGGCTGCTGAGACCTTTGGAAATGGCACTTTCCCAGAAGCAAAAGAGAGGAACCCTGGGATAAGCCTGGACAAGGGACACACGAGGAAGGACCTGGGAGGTGCTCACGTGCAGGTGGGGTGTGGTTGCTCAGCAGGTGAGCCTCCCCAGGAAGGTGTGCCCAAGTGGTAGTGAGGGTATTAGGAGAGGGCTGGAGACGCTGTTGTGGGCATAAACTCTTGGCACTGTGTTTCTCGAACTTTAATGAGCACATACATCATCTGGGGATCTTGTCAAACTACAGATTCCAACTTAGCAGGCGTGGAGTGAAGCCAAGATGATGCATTTCTACCCAGTTCCCTGGTGATGCAAAGCAGCACTGAAGACAGGACTCAGGGTCTTAGGACTTAGGCCACCTGGAGGGAGGGAGGCTCCATCCAGGCCATATTTCCTTGTAATTAGAGTTTGTTCTGATTGTAAGGAAGCACTTCTTGTCTCATAGGAAGGGGGTGAAGTATGAATTCAGAACTGGGGTGTGGGAGATAGAGAACGGGGAACACAACTCTATTTAACTTAAAGAAGATAAACTAAGCTTCTGCTCTGGAACTGTTTGCATTATAAAACTGACAGTGGGAGGGATAAGATCTCGGGTTCTGGAACCAGACTCCCTGGTTTGATTACGGGCTCTGCTGAGTGACCTTGAACAAGATATTGGACCTCTCTGAGCTTGAGAAAATAGGGCTGTCATAGAACCCCACACGTTGTTAGTAATGGGGATTACATGAGTTACTCTCTGTAAAGCATTTAGAACAGTGCCTTACAAACCTCCATTATTCTCTAAATCTCATTCTGAATGAGACAGTGTGAGAGCACTTATGCTGTAGCTATCAGGCTGTGGAAGTAAAAGCAGGGTAGTTAAGAACAATGGCTTTGATTTCAGACAGACTTGAGTTAAATCCCAGCTCTGTTACCTATTAGCTCTGTTACCTTGGGCAAGTCACTGAACCTCTCAGAGCCTCAGTTTCCTCATCTATAAAATGGGGGCAATCATATTAGAAATGGGGCTTAACTAAGACAGTCCATGGGACAGCACTTTGCCAACTGTAAAGTGCTGAACACATGCAAAGTGTTCGTGTGGCAGGGGTTTTTCCCAAAGCAGCCCAGTGAATAGGCAGAGCTGCTTTTGGGAGTGATGGAGGGGTTCTGACATGAGATTGTGTGATGGTTGGGAGTGATGGAGGGGTTCTGACATGTGATTGTGTGATGGCTGCGTAACTCTGTAAATAAACCAATGATCACTGAATTGAACCCTTAGAAAGGTGAATTTTAGGCCAGGCACAGCGGCTCATGCCTGTAATCCCAGCTACTTGGGAGGCTGAGGCAGGAGAATCGCTTGAACCCGGGAGGCAGTGGTTGCAGTGAGCCTAGATCACGCCATTGCACTCCACCTGGGCAACAAGAGTGAAACTCCATCTCAGAAAAAAAAAAAAAAAAAAAAAAGAAAGGTGAATTTTCTGGTGGTTAAATTATATCTCCACAAAGCTTTTAAAACAGAATAGAAAAACACCTTGATACCTCTGGTCAAGAAGAGCTGAAGGGTCTTTCCTGTTCTTACCTATTGAGGCTGCCCAGGAACCAGCCCCTCTCCCTCCTGTCCCTCTGGCCAGCGCTCTTTCCACAGAGAGAAGCCCCAGACCCTGAGCCGACCTGTTTTCTTTTTCTAACCTGATTTGAGCTAGCATTTTGCAAAGCTTCATTCTCTGGAGGCAAAAGTCCAACTTCTTATTCACTGTCAAAGGCATAGAATCTGGGTCAGCAGAAAATGCTTTGTTTTTTTTCCTGAGGAGTGGGGTCAAGGAACAGGTGTCAACCCGACAAACCAGAAAGGAGGTCAGGGAGGGGCAGAGATGCACCATCTGCCTCCTGGCTTGGGACTGAGAAGGTGCTCCCATTCACAAAGCTGCTCTAGCAAACCACTCTGTCCAGGGCGAGCAGGTCAGGCAGGTGAGAACTGATTGAGAACAGGCGAAAGGGCTGTGCTCCTGGAAGTGGAAGATTTGCATCCGGGGGCCATGGAGGGCAGGGGGTGGGTGGCTGCAGGAAACCAAGCAAAGATCAGGGCTGGGCTGCCTGAGGACTGGGGCTAGACAGAGCAGAGGCCTGGGTGGAGCTGTCAGGAGGCAGAAGTGGGGAGAGCCATGGATTTTACCTGGGTGGACTGAGGAGTTTCTCAGAGCAAGACATTTCCCCCCCAAGAAGATATTACTCTCTTCCCAACCCCCGCTCCCTGAAACACTTTTAATTCCAGTATAACTTGCAGAAAGTTCTGCACAAATCCTTAGTGTATAGTGCCATGCATTTTCACAGAGTTTACGCAAGTTTAACCAGGTTCTAGATCAAGAGATGGAGCACTGGTTGGGTGCGGTGGCTCACGTCTGTAATCCCAGCACTTTGGGAGGCCAAGGCTGGCGGATCATCTGAGATCAGGAGTTCGAGACCAGCCTGGGCAACATGGTGAAAACCCATCTCTACTAAAAATACAAAAATTAGCCGGTTGTGGTGACACGTGCCTGTAATCCCAGCTACTTGGGAGGCTGAGGTAGGAGAATCGCTTGAACCCGTGGGTGGAGTTTGCAGTGAGCCAAGATTGTGCCATTGCACTCCAGCCTGGGCAACAGAGCAAGACTCCAGCTCAGGAAAAAAAAAAAAAAAAAAAAAGAGATGGATCATTTCCAGCACCCCAGAAGGCCCCTTGTACCCCTATCGACTCCCCACCCCACAGGGATAAACACTGTCTTGATTTCAACACCATGCACTCCTTAGTTTTGCCTGTTTAAATTTGTATAGATGGAATCAGAAGCATTTGCTCTTCTGTGTGCATTTTTTTTTGTTTTTACAGAGTTTCTCTCTTGTTGCTTAGGCTGGAGTGCAATGGCACTCTGCAATCTTGGCTCACTGCAACTGCCACCTCCTGGGTTCAAGTGATTCTCCTGCCTCAGCCTCCCGAGTAGCTGGGATTACAGGTGTGCACCACCACACCCGGCTAATTTTGTATTTTTAGTAGAGATGGGGTTTCTCCATGTTGGTCAGGCTGGTCTTGAATTCCCGACCTCAGGTGATCCGCCCGCCTCGGCCTCCCAAAGCGCTGGGATTACAGGCGTGAGCCACTGCACCTGGCCAGTGTGTAGCTTCTTTTGCTCAACCTTCTACTTGTGAGGTTCAGCCGGGTTGCTGTGGTTTCTTCATTCTCACAGCAGGGTGGAGTGTTCCATTGTGTGATGACACCACCATTATTTATCCATTTCACAGTTTCTAAGTGTCTGGGTGTCTTCCAGTTGGGGGCTATTATGGATAGGGCTGCAATGAACATTCATTCAGGTGGCTGTCTTTGGGTGAACACATGGATGCATTTCTGGTGGGGGTGGAGTTGCCAGGTCATAACGTATGTGCATGTTCACCCTGAGTAGATACTGCACAGCAGCACAGTTCACCCAAAGCGGGTAGACAAATTTCCAATGCCATTGGCAGTGTGATGGGAGATACAGAAAGAGAGAGTTCTGCTCTAGTCCTCCCTCTAAGAGCGAATACTTTATGAGATGAATTGCCCCTCCCCCAAATACTCATACATTGAAGCCCTCACTGCCAGTACCTCAGAAGGTGACTGCATTTGGAGATAGGGCTTTCTAAGAGTTAAGTAAGTTAAAATGAGGCCTTGAGGGTGGTCTCTAATCCAATCCAACTGGTGTCCTTATAAGAAGAGATTTCTGTAATCCCGACACTTTGAGAGGCTGAGGCGAGTAGATCACCTGAGTTCAGGAGTTCGAGACCAGCCTGGCCAACACGGCAAAACCCTGTCTCTACTAAAAATACAAAAATTAGCTGGGTGTGTTGGTGCAAGCCTGTAATCCCAGCTACTCGGGAGGCTGAGGTAGGAGAATCGCTTGAACCTGGGAGGTGGAGGTTGCTGTGAGCCAAGATTGCACCACTGCCCTCCAGTCTGGGCAACAGAGTGAGACTCTATCTCAAAAAAAAAAAAAAAAAGGAAGAGGAGAGACAGCAGGAGTGAGCTCACATAGGGGAAAGACCTGTGAGGACATGGTGAAGAGGAGGCTGGAGGGCAGTCATCTGTAAGCCAAGGGGAGAGACCTTCAGAAGAAACAACCCTGCTGACACCTCCACCTTGGACTTCCAGCCTCCGGAACTGTGAAAAATAAACTTCTGTTGCTTCAGCCACCCTGCCTGTGGTATTTTGTCATGGCAGCCCTAGCAGACTAATACAAGGACTTTCTCTGTGCTGGGCCCTGTGCCTAGCTCATGCTTTATCTCACCGAATCCCCATATCAACGCTGTAGGGTAGGAACAATCCTATGTGACCTCCATGTTACAGGTGGAGGACTGAGCTTGGAGGTAAATGACTTGCCCAGGGTCAGAACACAGGCAGCAGCCTGAGCCAGGACTGGAACTCAGAGCTGCCTGTCCAGAGCCCTCGAACTGAACCCTCATGCCCAACTCACTCATCTGCTAGGTCATTCATGGCCCACTCCCGGCCCCTGGTTATTTGAATAATGTAATGGCCGTATTAGGTTTTGCAGTTTAGTGTAAAGAAGGGAGAGTGTGCTTGGGAGGCAGAAGATCTGGGCTTGAATCCTGGGTTCTTGGCCTCTTGCTGAGTAAATGTGGGCCCCACTGCCTAGATTTTGTATGTCTCTATCTCCTCATCTACAAGGCCTTCCTCACAGGCTGATTCCGGATATCTAATGTGATGACGTATGGGAGGTGCATTGTAAACTGTAAAGTTCTGGGTAGATGGTAATTGTTTCAGAGATTTCATGAGTTGTGCTATGCATTTAGCATGGGCTGAATTGTGTCCTCCTGCCCCCAATTCGTTTGTCAACAATCTAACCCCTAATGTGATGGTATTTGGAGATGGGACCTTTGGGAGATAATTAGGGTTAGATGAGGTCATGTGAGTGGAGATCTGCTCTGACAGGATTAATGTTCTTATAACAAGAGACAGCAGACAGCCGGCTCTCTCCTGCCTTGCGGGGATACAACGAGAGGATGGGATGTCTGCAAGCCAGGAAGAGAGTCCTCGCTGGGATGCAATTGGCTGGCACTTTAATCTTGGATTTTCCAGCCTCTAGAATTGTGCAAAATAAATGTCTGTTGTTGAAGCCACCTAGCCTTTGGTATTTTGCTATGGCAGCTTGAGCTGACAAAGACAGCGTGCCGCCCCTCTTTCTCTTTGCAAAGCTTCATAGACATACAAGGCCTACACACTCAAAAAATTCACATTCCTAAAGGGCTGACTGTTCGGCAGGCGTCAGTTCCGGGGCTGGGCTGGGTGATGGGTTCCTCCAGTGGAAAACATGCAGTAGCCATGTGTCTGCTCTGGTGCTGGTGTTTGGGGAAGGAAGCCAATGTTTCCTTTTTCTTGTTGGTCTCATGCCCCAGGACTGTGAACTGCTCTTGTTGTGGAGACTCCGGGGTAGAAAGGAGAGGATGGGGTAGGGACCCAGGTACAGGAAAGGGACGGCGGAAGCGCTTTTCATTTGGTGCAGATGCTCAGAGAGGAAGGTTTT
The DNA here is from genome assembly GCF_028878055.3 of Symphalangus syndactylus. Classification (NCBI taxonomy): domain Eukaryota; kingdom Metazoa; phylum Chordata; class Mammalia; order Primates; family Hylobatidae; genus Symphalangus; species Symphalangus syndactylus. The sequence goes on along the minus strand of NC_072442.2, from coordinate 62,685,160 downwards.
GTTATCCCCATTTTACAGCTGGGGGGACTCAAGCTCAGAGACTTACTCAACAGTGCTTTACTAATGTGTCACAGGACCCAGGACCGAAGTTGAAGGCCTCTGGATTTGGGGTCGGTTGATCGCTGGGTATCAGTCTGGGTAGGCTAGATTACGCACAGTAACAAGCAACAACAAAACCCAGATCTTTTGTTGTCTTACAGCGACACAACTTTTTCTCACTCGTGCCACATCCGTCCTAGTGGCTGGTGCTGCTGCCCCTTATCTCTTCACTCCGAGTCCAGGCCAGCAGAGTGGCCACCAACTCCAATGTGGATGGATCTCCAGAGGGTCTCACACTGGCAATTCAATGCCCTAACCCAGAAGTGACATTCATCATTTCCACTCAAATTCACTGACCGGAGTTAGTTATTGGCCAGAGTTAGTCTAGTTATTCTAGATCCCCAGCTGAATGCACAGGGGGCTAGAATATTCACCCTGGTGTGCCCAGCAGGCAGAGGGGGCAAGTATTACAGGGGCGGCATTAATGCCCATCTCAGAATGCATGCATGCATGCATGAATGAATGCAATTAGAATCTCCATCTGAGTTTGGTGGTTACTGATGGACCCAGGAAAAGACAGCACAGACTTGTAACTGCTCCACCTCAAGAGCATTGGAACTCCTTGGGTCCTAATAATAGGTTTAAGCATCTTGAAAATGTATGCGTGTTCTTTTCCTCTCCATCGTTTCCAGCTCCCCTGCCTACGTGTCCTCTCTTTCACCAAATCTGTTTGCCATTTACTGTGGATGACAGAGCCACCCCACCCACACAGGCCCCATTCTGAGGGTGATTGATAACCCTTGGACACACACAGATGGACACACAGAGAAATTTCTACTCCTTCCATGCGCCTCGGGCAGCCGTGGAGACGGTGATTTTTCAAGTAAGTGTTAGCTCAGGGTCTTTTGCAGGCTCCAGAGCATAACTAAATCCAGACAGACTCTGGGAGATGAAAAATAAACCGTTGTTTTTATGATGCCATGAAAAAGCTTTCTTTTTCCTTCTAAAAAAGAAACTTATTTATTTCCATGTGTGTATGGGTTTGCAGTAAGTGTGGAAGGATTAAGCCTTTGAAACTGTCGATTTATATCCATGAGTGATGTGAAGTCTTTGTCCTGGAGAGCAGCAAGCTTTCCAAATTGGGAAATCAAGAGTCAGGCCCCTTTGCTCATTCACTTAGTGGCTCATTCACTAAATATTTACTGAGCACCTCTTGCCTTCCAGGCCTGGCTTCAGGAGCTGGGGATGCAGAGCCCATGTCAGAGGGCACCATCCCTGCCCTCAAGGAGTTTGCAATCTACAGGGGAAATAAATGCCAGAGGCCTGTACAAAGGGTGTGAGGTACTGAGCAGGAACGGGGAGCTTTGTCAGGTAGCATGGAGGAACTTAACCTGGAAGGACAAGGAGGAACCAGCCAGGCGAGGACAAAGAGGGAAGATTCTGATGGAAGGAACGGCATCGTCAGATGAGGGGAGGTGGGCGAGGGTGCAGTGCAGTTGGGCTTCACCAGGTAGGTCGTGTAGCAGAGAAGATAAGCCTCTGGGCTCTGGGTTCAAATCCCAGCCTTGCCGCTTCCTTGCTATGCGACCATCTATAAAATGGGGAGAGAAGCTGTAACTCCCTCACTGGGTATTGTGAAGAGTCGATGGGTTGAAATGCATAAGGAGGCCAGAGCAGTGCCGGGTGTGCCAAAGATGCTTAGTAGCTGTGACCTGTTCTCATTTTGCTCAGGCTTGAGTAGAAAAGAAGAGGAAGAAGGAAAAGGTGGGCAAGGACCTGAATGTCAGGGTGAGGGGCTGATGCTCTGACTTGTAGTTGCAGTGTTCAGGGATGCAAAGGATGTGTGGATTTCGTGGGCCTGGTCTGACCCTGGGGAGGAAGCCCAACTGGGTGGTCCTGAGAGAGACTCTACACTAAGGGTGGAGTTATGCACTGGAAGCCTGGGGGCTGAGCGGGGAGGTCCCATGGGGTCAGTCAGAGGAGGTGTGGCCCAAGTCATGGGGTCTGCAGAAGAGAGACCCTTAGACAAGAGGATGGCTGGTTCTGAAGGACCCACACCAGAACCCCCCTGCTGGGTTCCCAGTGGAGGGTGAAGAGTGCAGAGGAGAAGTGGGCACTGGGCCTCTGCATGGCATGAGTGAGGGGCCCCTCGTGGCTCTAGAGTAAGACTAGCTTGAACCCAAAGCCCAGGCTGAGCCCGATAAGCTGAGCCTCCCACAATGGGGGTGATGACACTCATTGTTCAGGGGTGTTTTGTGAGTTAAATGTCTCTCTTTGTCCTTATGGAGCTTAGAACATGGGGGTGCAGTGCAGGTAAAGAGGATTAAACACAGATTGACACGTGGTCTGTGGGAACACAGAGGAAGGGCGGCTGACTGGCAGTCAATCAGGCAGACTTCCTGGAAGAAGGGGCCTTCTGAGAGGCTGAGATTCACAGGATGACTAGAAGTTGGTATCGAGGTGAAGAAGAGCAGGGAGAGGGCTCCAGGTGAGGAGATGGCATGGGTAAGGTCTGGAGGTGAGTGAGGTGTCATAGGATTGAGACACTGCAGGATGTTCAGTGTGGCCAGAGCAAGGAGTGCAGAGATGAGTGTTCTGAGACCAGGGAAGAGTGAGTGAGTCCGGCAGAGAGACTCAAGTGGCCTTCAGAGCAGGCTAATTGGGAAAGGTGAGTCCTCCTGGAGTCAGAAGATCTGGCGTCAAGGCTGCACTGGGTCACTTCTTGGCTGTGTGCCCCAGATACTTTGCTTGACCTCTCTGCATCTGTTTCCTTCCCTATAAATTAGTTTCCATGTGAGGACAGAGACGGAATGTACCCATTCATTCAAGCAGATATTTACTGAGTGGCTGCTATGGGCCAGATGCTGTTCTAAGCACTGGGGATTATTCAGAATACGGGGAAGATCAAGTCCCTGCCCTCATGGGGCTTCCACTTTAGCAGGGAACACCTCATAAGTGCAATGAAGAAAAATCAAGCAGGGTAGGGGCCAGAGGGTGGCAGGGTACAGTGGGGTTGGGGGTTGGATGGGATGGTCAGGGAAGGCTTCTCAGAGGAGGGCACATTTGAACAAATGACAAGGAGGAGTGAGCTGTGTGGGATTCACGGGAAATAAACATTACAGCAGTAATGTATTCGGTGGATGTACTAAGCACAGGAAGTGCTCTGAAACCTTTGCCTGGATTAACTCATTCTACCCTTGAACACCCTGAGAGCCAAGCACCATTATCATTACACCCCATTACAGGTGGCAAAACGGAGGCACGGAGTTAGGTGGCTTGGCCAGGTCTCAGGATTTGAACCTCATGGTGTGGCCTGCACAGCCACAATCCTAACCACTCTCACCATATCCCAGACAGGCAGGGCTGGACAAGCTCAGTCCCAAGCCGGGCCTACTGTGGGAGACGGTGTATACAGATTGCAGAGTGCAAGTCAAATGTGAAATGTTGTCACCGATATTTTCTTTGGAATGTGAAGGAAACATCTCAAACCAGTGGCATACTGTCCACTTCTGCCAATATTCCCTTCTCTTTCTCCCTCTCACTCTCCCTCTCCTCCTCCTCCTCTTTTTTTTTTTTTTTTGAGACAGGGTCTTGCTCTGTTACCCAGGCTGGAGTGCAGTGGTGCAGTCACTGCAGCCTCTACCTCCTGGGCTCAAGAGATCGTCCTACCTCAGCCTCCAGAGTATCTGGGATCACAGGCGTGTGCCACCATGCCTGGCTAATTTTTTTGATTTTTTGTAGAAATGGATTCTCACTATGGTGCCCAGGCTGGTCTTGAACTCCCATGCTTAAGCAATCCTCCCACCTCAGCCCCGCAAAGTGTTGGGATTACAGGCATGAGCCACCACACCTGGCCCTCATTTGCTGATATCCTTAAAAATAATGGCCTGTGGGCCTCAGTTTCCTGCGTGATTCTCGGCAGAGTATATGAAAACACAATTTGCTTAGGGCGGGAAAAATGCTAAAAAACAAAAGAAATACCTGCGTTTGCTCTTTGTAATATATCCACATACGGAAAATATGAAAAGTAGAGAAAAGAAGAGAAATTTCTCACAGTTACCATTTAAATATAAGCACTTAGTATTTTGGAATGTTTTCTGTTTACTCTTTTTCAAAAGGAGAGGGTGTTTCAGTTGTGTGCAGCAGAAAATAAAGAACTCAGAGGTTTTGGAATATATAGACAATTATGTAGTGTTATTATGTGACAAGAAAACATTGGCCAGGCCATGCACGGTGGTGACTCATGCCTGTAATTCCAGCACTTGAGCTCAGGAGTTGGAGATCGGCCTGGGCAACACAGGGAGACCCTGTCACTACAAAAAATACAACACTCAGCTGGGCATCGCGGTAGGTCCCTGTAGTTCCAGCTACTCAGAAAGCTGAGATGGGAGGATCTTTTGAGCTCAGGAGGTGAAGGTTTCAGTGAGCTGGGATTGCACCATTGCATTCTAGCCTGGGTGACAGAGCAAAACCCTGTCTCCAAAAGAAAAAAAAAGAAAAAGAAAAAAGAAAATTTAGGATAATGCAATACCCATTTTACTTTTCTAGTCTCCAAAATATTAGCTTTTGCAAACAGCTCAGGGCAGCAGGTAGAGCTCTGTGGCAGATCACTAGAGACTGGGTTTCTGATTGGTCAGTTCCCTCTGAGATTACCTGTTTGCCAGCTTGATGGTCACCTAACAGGACTGTCACCTGGTTCCATGGTCACCAAGCGTTTTAGTTTCTCACCCATCTGTGTATGAGAGAATGCTCATAATTTTTGAGCACCCTGTCTTAAAACGGGCACATTTACTTATAAATCATACTATTACCAATCTGCAGAATATTAGTACATTCCTGAACTATGTTAATATTTAACACATAGTTTAATTTCTTATTTTTGTATAAAAATATAAATGTTCTAATATTTTCCTCCCACACTATTTACTGGTTTGCTCACACCCCATTGATTTAATCCATTTTGCCCCAGTCCAGAGACAGTTTTGTAGACAGACATGATATCTTGTGAAAAAGGGTGAAAAAAAGTGTCATTTCACACCAAATCCTACTGTAGGAACCTCCGATGGGGTGGGCACAGTCTATCTCAGTGGGAAAATAAATCCTGATCTTCCGCTTACAAGACAGGTCAGGGAGGGAGAAGGGGAAGAATGAAATTTCAAGGCCAGGCTCTGTGTTGATGGAGGACGCCTGCAGAGCCCACAGTCGTGCCATTTTTTGCCTCTTTGGCCTGGAAGGGCAAGCGCTGGATCCTGATGGGGCTAGGACTGAATGCTTGGCATAATAAAGTGAGAGGAGGTACACTGAATGGAGGGTGAATAATATTCCATTAGTATTAAGTAATTAATTAATTACATCCAATAATAGCCCATTATATGTATAAACCACATTTTCTTTATCGGTTCATTGGATAAAGAAGGACACTTGAGTTGCTTCTTTTTTTTTTTTTTTTGAGACCGAGTCTCGCTCTGTTGCCCAGGCTGGAGTGGAGTAGCACACGGGAGTTAAAATGTGATGAGGCTGGGCGTGGTGCCTCACGCCTGTAATCCAAGCAGTTTGAGAAGCTGAGGCAAGTGGATCACCTGAGGTTAGGAGTTCAAGACCAGCCTGGCCAACATGGTGAAACCCCGTCTCTACTAAAAATACAAAGTTAGCCAGGTGTGGTGGCAGATGCCTGTAATTCCAGCTACTCTGGAGGCTGAGGCAGGAGAATTGCTTGAACCTGGGAGGTGGAGGTTGCAGTGAGCCGAGATCACACCATTGCACTCCAGCCTGAGTGTTATGAGTGAAACTCTGTCTCAAAAAAAAAAAAATTGTGATGAGATAGAGGCACTGGAGCTTAGGAGCTTGGGCGCTGGTGCCTGGCTGCTATAGTTAGTGTCCTAGCTCTGTGTCCTTGGGCAAGTTACTTTGCCTCTCTGTGCCCCAGTTCCCTCATCTGTTAAATGGGGCTAATAATTTCTACCTCACAGGGGGTTGTGAGGAGTGGATGGTCTAATATGCACAAAGCACTCTGAACAGCTTAATAAATGTTAGCTGTTACTTTTGAGATGAACACCAGCCGGAATTTGAAGCTACAATGCAGAGGTGAAAGTAATCCCCAGATTTTGAGCCCGTGAGAACTCAGAGACATCTTAGGATTCAGTGCTTGGACCAATCTTATTCCAATGTGAAAGGACAGGGTGACCTCAGCTGACCAGCCCAATTGCTGTGGTGACTGGGATTTGGTTCTCACCTCCCAGCCTGGGTTTTGTTTTCTAATATGATGAGGCCCCAGTGCTGTTATCTCGAGAGCAGGAAGAGAGAGGTTTGCTCTTCTTGTTTAGTGCCAACCAGGCTCCCCCCACCATAGAAATCCCCAGAGGACTCTTCCATCAAAGTGAATATTCATAAAGTGCTTTAGAGTTGACAGAGTCCCTTTATATCCATTATCTTATTTGATGACCCCAATAATATTATGACCCTTTTACTGCTGGGGCACTGAGGGGAGTGAGAGTGGGGGAGAGAGGTAGGAGGGGAAGGGAAGAGGGAGGAAAGAGGAAAGGAGAGGGGAAGCGGGGTTTAAAAATAATGCTGAAATGCTGAGACTGGCTTTTATTTTATTTTTATTTTTCATTTTTTCAAAAGTAGAGATGGGGTCTTGCTATGTTGGCCAGGGTAGTCTTGAACTCCTGGACTAGAGCAATTCTCTTGCCTCAGCCTCCAAAAATGCTGAGATGACAGGCCACCACACCCCGACAACTCTCTTATTTTGATTTTATTATATTTATTTTTGTTTTTAATAAGAACCTGGGTCTTTTTGACTCAAATACCCATGTGCTTCTGCTTTACCAGCTGGCCTTCAGGTGGGAGAAGCCGGCCCTCTGTGTGCTCAGCCTGGGTTCAGTCACTGACTCAGGGCCCAGCACAAGGTGGGTGGATCCCCCAGGGACCCTAGCTACCCTCACCATGAGCCACGCTGAGCTACGGATCTGATGCCTGGGTCTCCACCAAGGGCTCGGGCCAACACGCCCTGTTTGGACTCAGCCAGGTGAGCCATGATGGTAACAGCTGGCTTGCCGACCTCGCCTTCCTTGCAAGAAGTTATTGAATAACATCAGAGCTTTTTGAGGCAGGTGTTAATCATGTCCCCATCTTACCGGTGAGGACGCTGAGTCTTGGAGAAGCTCCCATCTGTGAGTGTTGGAGCCAGGTCTGTCTGACCTCGAAGTTGAACTTCTACTCTCCACTCCGAGAAGAAGCGTGCTTAGGGAAGCGCTGCTTGTAGAAAAGGATCCTGGAGAACTATTCATTTGCCATCACTCAGGCCGAAAGAGCAACAGAAGAAATGATCAATGACAAACCCTCCAAAAGTTGTCATTGGCTTGGGTTTATCCTGCTTTAAATCATAACTTAAGCAGCCTGAAATGCGATTTCCCAAAGATGGGAATGAAATTCTGGTTATTCAGGGAAGAAGCCAAGGGCTGGGGGTTTGCAGGAGCAGTTTGCAAACTCCCAGGCATGCAGGTAAGCTCCGAAGAGGTGGAGGGGAGGGAGGGAAGAGCAGGGGAGGAGGAGGGGCTGGAGCCCACCGAGAGAGGGAGGGGCCTGTCTAAGCTCATACTGCGCTGGGGACAGCCCTTCCCCTCGGGCAACGACAGGCTCTTATCATCAGTCTTGTCCCAAGATGCCCCGAGGCACAGTTAAGTGCTTTAAGTGGCAGCTCCGAAAAAGGCCATTTCCCGCCAAGACTATAAAATGGGAAAATGGAGATGCTATATTCACGGCAAAGAATCAAATGAGCAGAGCCTTAACACGGAATTTATAAATCAGTTACTAGGAACATTAAAAAGCCTCTTGCTGCACTTAATCTCCAGCCTCCTTTCTTTTCTTCTTCCAAATACCTAACACGTCAGTCTTTTTTACTGGCTCTGGTGGACTCTTCAATGAAGTCTGTTCCTTTTTCAGAATAAATATATGTGTATTCTCTTCTCTGACTCAACTCGACTGTAAAACAAATAATGATAATGCTTACTCTGGTTCTTCAGATAAATATGAGAGGAGGCAGTTTTGTCTTTCTTCGGGCTGGGACCTCCCTGGGAGCAGGAATCATGGCTTGCCAAGCACAGTTTCTGTAGCTGCATCCCATGCGATCCTGTAAGTAGGCACACTCGGAATGTAACACCAGCCAAGCATGGTCTAGACATGGTCAAGCTTGGCCCAATAAAAACAGGAGAACCAAATTGCACTCCAAGGCATTCATTCCCCAAGACTCTTGTATAATAAGAACAGCCAGCGCTTCCATGAGCCTACCTTAGGCCAGCTGCTGTCCTAAGCACATTGCATTTATCGACTCCATTTAATCTTCACAATAACCCTAGTATTGTTATGTTCTCCATATTATAGATGAGGAAACAGAGGCACAGAGATATTAACTTTCCCACTTTCATACAACCGGTGACTGGGGGAATTGGCCTGTGGACACAGGCAGTCTGACCCAGCAACAGGGCTCATCTATTTTATGCTATATGGCAGTAATAAGCAGGCTAGTTTTACCATTTGCCCTGTGATATGATTAGGCTTTGTGTCCCCACCCAAATCTCATCTTGAACTACATACAATCCCCACAATTCCCAAAATCCCCATGTGTCAAGGGAGAGACAAGGTGGAGGTAATTGGATCATGGCAGTGGTTTCCCCTGTGCTGTTCTCATGATAGTGAATTTTCAAGAGATCGGATGGTTTTATAAGGGGCTCTTCCCCCTTTGCTTGGCATTTCTCCTCCCTGCTGCCTTGTAAAGAAGGTACCTTGCTTCCCCTTTGCCTTCTGCCATAATTGTAAGTTTCCTGAGGCCTCCCCAGCCATGATGAGCTGTGAGTCGATTAAACCTCTTTCCTTTATCAATTACCCAGTCTCAGGCAGTTCTTTATAGGAGTATAAAAACGGATGAATACACCCTCATTCTTGGAGGATTCAGGGACCCAGGCTGCAGTGAGAGGGCAGAGCTGCTGGGAGCCACCAATTTGGTTATTCCCAGGATGTCTGTTTGCTGGGCTGGTATGTTGTGGGTTGTTTTTGTAATCTCCACCTTAAAGCACATTTGGTCAAGTCTTATGAGAGGCTTCTGCTGGAGCTGTTTAAGTGGTGGCAGCTGAGGCAGGCCCCTGTCACTCAGGGAAGGTGGCCCTGCGAAGGACGCCTGGGTCTGGAGATCTGCAAGGGAGAGACTTTCTCCTGGAGAAGTTTGGGGAAGCTTGGCTCAGTAAAGAGGAGGCCAAGTGGCCTGAATGCAGACAATGGGCTGAGGTATATCTCTAAGATGCCTGTGTGTGACCAGGAAGTGCTTCTGATCCTGGATACCTGGTGATATTCCAGCTGGTGAATGTAGCATCCCAGCCTGAATTTCAGCATTTGGGTCCTCCTTGAAAGGTTCAGAGAATCCCCTTGCCAATATCTGTTTCTGGTCCTTGCAGACATCCAGACGCTGCTGGACTTACTCACTCACTCTATAGACCAGCTGTCTCTTTCATGCCTTTCTGATATTGGTCCAAAGGGGGCCCCGAGGTCTCCCTTCTGGCCTACCCCCACCCCCACACACCTGCCCAGGCTGCTGGAATATTGAGGCTCAGCATGAGCTCAGTGCCCTGGAGTTCCCTTGTCTTGAGGGGGCAATGGGCAGTCCTGGTCTGTCATCCTTAGTGTGAATTCCTGACCTCTTTGAGCTTAGTTGGAATTGTCAGCCTGGGCTTTCCTCATTTTCCATAGGTGTGGCTGTGAGGCTGCACTGGCACTAGGCCAAACTTCACAGTCATGTCCACCACGATGGGGCAGCAGGAATTCTGTGTGGCCAGTGAGGGAGGTGTATTGTAGAGGCCCGGGGTGAAATCCAGATGATTTCACCTGTAGAGCCTCTTCTCACCCTGAGATTCCATAATTTAAAATGGAAATCTAAAGGGAGATTGTAGATGAAAGACTACAGCTAGTGAGTTAGATGACAACCTCCAGCTCAACAGCTGAGTTGTGAGCAAGGAAAAAGAAAATAGTGAAGCCAGGGAGCCAATGTGGGTTCCCTGGGAAAAAGTCATACCCAAGGACTTCCCTGAGAGAATTATTAGCCCATTCTAGCATGAAAACACTGTAAAACAATCTCATAGCTAGAAAATACTTCCTGGTTTTCAAGGCATTTTCCTTTACTATTATTTTCCCCCCTCTTTCATAACAGCCCTGGGAAATAGGCAGGGAAGTATAACATGCCCATTTTACAGACAAGGAAACACAGAGAAAATGGGATTCACCCAGGAGCGCGCGGCTAAGTTATGGAATGTAGACTCAACCTCAGCTCTTCTATCTCTGCTTTGGGACCCTTTCTATAACTCCGCATGCTCTATTTTGATTTTTGCAAAACACTTGACAATGAGCATGATCTCCTTGAGGACCAGAGGGAGAAGCATCCCCGAAGTGATGAATAAGCATGGTGGGTTGAACACTGAGGCCCATTTGATGGCTATGAGCCTATCTGATGGCTGGATGAAGAGCTCTCTGGGGCACACCTGCCACAGCCCTCCTGTCTGGGACGACTTCCATGAGACACGGCAGTGTTTGTCAGACTTCTTGATGACACAGTGCTGGAAAGGACAGCTAATCCACTAGTTGGGAGAACTGAGTAGAAAATAATTGAGAATATTTGATGTATTGGAGAGGGCATAGGCTGTGGAATCAGACCAACTGCAGAACCTTGGGCAAATTACTTAATGAGAGCGGATGCTCATTTAATGCTCCTTCCCCTTCCTTTTTTCCTTTAGGCAAAGAAGAGGCAGGATCGCTGTCTTCCAATGTTTGAAGCTCCGTCTTAATAAAGCAGGTGCTGCCTGTGTCAATACCCTGGTGGCTACCAGCTCAGCCCCTGGAAACTGACTGCCTTGGTTCCTTTCCTGGTTCCACTGCACACTAGTTGTGAGATCTTGGGCAAGCTACGCCCTCTCTCAGCACCTGTCCTGTAAAATGGAGACAACAACAGTACCCATCTCACAGGATTATCGCTAGAAAGCACTCACAGCGGTAGCCAGCACCCAACACGTACTATGACAGATTTCCATCGTTGTCGTTATCATCCTGTGGCCCCTAAAGGTAAAATGGAGCTGAACGCTGTCACTTATAGAAAGTGGGGTTTTTATTTGTGTAGGGGAGAACTTTTTGCATCACTCCCCTGCTGAACACTTTTCAATTCCACTTCGTTACCCTTAGGAGAAAGGCAGAAATCTTTAACATGACCTCCACGGTCCTGCTCATGTGGCCCTTGACTTGTAACAGTGAAACCGCCTACGCAAAATGATGACTGAGACAGTGACAGAAATCTAACTTAACTGACTCCGTTTTGCTTCTAACCTCCAAGCTGTCCTTGTTCATTCCTGGGCGTAGGCTGAACTAACTTTGGGAGAAACTTTACAGTTTAAACAAAGACAGTAACAGCCTTTCCCAAAGCAGATCTCCTTGTTGCCTGGGGACTAGACTGCCTTTGTAGGACTAACATGTGCCACATTAGAAATGTGCCAAGATTAGAAACATGAGCAAAGATTAGAAATTATGGTTTTGGAGTCATGCAGCTGGAGGCTACAAGATTCTGACCCTCCCTAAACTGCTCGTAAGATCAGTGCTTGAGATGTTTTGCAGACCCTGCACTTGATGGATCAGCTGGCACCACCCAGATCAATAAACTGGCTCATCTGCTCTTGTGGACCCCACCCGGGAACTGACTCAGCACAAGAGGACAGCTCCAACTCCCTCTGATTTCACCTCTGACCAATCGACACTCCTGGCTCACTTCCTTCTTTTCCTTAAAAACTTTCATACAACTTTTCCTTAAAAACTCTGCTCCCCGAATGCTCGGGAGACTGATTTCAGTAATAATAATAGAACTCTGGTCTCCTGCACAGCGGGCTCTGCGTGAATTACTCTTTTTTTTCTCTATTGCAATTCCCCTGTCTTGATGAATTGGCTCTGTCCAGGCAGTGGGCAAGGTAAACCCCTTGGGCGGTTACAACAGGCTTATCTTGCACCCCTTGGTCCCTTGCTCACTGTACTCCATCTGTCATCCTTTGAAATTTCTCGTATGCACAATGCCCCCTGCCTCCAGCCTCAGGGCCTTTGCACATGCAGTTTCTTCTGCCCGGAACAATCTTCTATCTTCCTCCTGGCCAATCTCTGCCAACCCTTCAATTTTCAACTTAAGTATCATTTCCCTAGAGAAAACTTTCCAGATCTTCTAAGTGAGGCTGGTCCTCCTTATATAGCCTCATAGTATCCTATTCTCTGTAATGGTTACCACAGTCATAATTTTTTCATGTAATTGTTTAATGTCTACTTCCAATGGTCACAGAAACAATCCTTGCCTTACTGCTGTACCCTTAGCTCCCAGCACAGAGCCTGGCACTGACAGGCAGCAGGAAACATTTGGGGGTTTAATGAATACATTTTCTTACCAGCTTTGCTGGGCAGGGCTGCCTTTAGGGGCCATGAGATTCGTCCCCGGAGATGTGCAACCACAGCTGGGGACATGGTAAGCTGAAGAAGCACTGAGGTGAATGAGGCCTCTCTGCCTCCTCCAGGGAGAATTCGTTGCCATTAACCTTCAAGCTCTGAGGCTGCAAAATTTGCAAGACACCAGCTGAGACTGATGGGGGCTGAGATTGGATTATTCCTTCAGGGAGGGGTATCACCTCCTGGGGGAAAAGGGAAGGGGGTGGACAAACCCTAGGTGGGATGGGGGAAAGGAATAGCTGCCAGAAAAGAAGGAGGAGGGGCCCTGAAGGACTAGCACAAAGGCTGGATTTAGCAGCTGTGCAGGTCAACATCCCTGAGTCTACACCAATAGGAGCCCCTTCCCTCTCCTCCTCTCCAGCTGCCCCTGTCCTCTACACTCACAAAGCCTCAGAACAATCGCCCAACCCATATGGAAAAATATTCACAGGGGCGCAAGGCAAGGCAAGAGACTGAGGCAGTGTCAGAAGAAGGGGTGGGGTTTCCTGGCTGAGAGGTCCTGGGTGCATCCTCTTTGGGCAGTGAGGCACCATGTTCTCTCCTTGGGAGCTGTGTGAGGGTCACAGCCTGGGCACGGCTAAACTTCTGAGGTTAGCACGAACATATTTAACATTCCACCAACGTCCAGCTACTGGGGACTCCTGCATTGTTTATTTATTTTTGTACTAATGGCCTGAAACGTCTACAGAGCAGCTCTTGGATAGCATGGTGACTAGAAACCCAGGCCCCTTGCTCCCCATCTTCTGCAGTGTGGGCAGAGTTCGCAGTCTTGGGTCCCCCTGACTAGCCCTAGGTCTGGAATCACAGGCAGCATTGGGGTGATTTTCCTCCTTGCCAAGACACAGATCCCTCTGAGGAGCGCCCGGTTATTTTTGAGTCTTCTGTGCTCAATCTTATCCCTCATTTCCAGGAACTGCATCGGCACCCGAGGCTCTTGCATGTGGCAATTTACTAGAAAAAAACAAAATCCCTAGCAGATTTAAAAGCAATGAAATAAATAGAATTGCATTTCTCACTTGGCGTCAAGGCGGTGGAGACACGCCCACGTACAACTTGAAAGCACCTTGTTTGCTTCCTTTTAAAGAGATGCCGCTGATCAATCAGCCGCTTTCATTTACACTCAGGGACACAGGGGAAAAGACAGAGCAAAAGCCCCTTTTCTCCTACCTGGAGTCTGAAACCAACTGTTCCTATTTCTTAAATCTGTGGACCTCCCCTCCCATCCTCTGAACCTTTTCCCTACTTTTTCTCAGGATATATTCTACAGGAATTGAACATCTGGCAACACAGGTTTCCATGGAAAAGACAGCAGGCTGGGCTTTGTTCTCACCCACAGCTGATGGAGATGTGCCTTTCACGTGGCAGCAGGGAGCCACTGTTAGCCACAGCGGGCTGGAGCTCAGAGCCCAGCGGGTCATGGCAGCGCTGGGAGCTGCCTCTGCCTTCCAGCTCTTTCCTTTTTTGCTGCACTCTTCCACATGCTGACTTTCCCCCTGACCCGGCTTTATCCTGCCAGGACACAGAGAATGGTCTTGGAGCTTCCCTGATTCTTTCCAATGTCTCCAGTCTCTGCTCCAACTCCACATGGTACTGCCTACCTGTACATGACCTGGAATATTATTTCAGCTCTGTTCATTGATGACTTTAGGGTGGTGGCCAGGCTCTGGCCATCAGTAGGACCAAAGTGGCCATTTTCTCATCTGGGACCCAGAGAGATGGGGGTGGGGTGCCTTGGAGATGGTAGAGTCCAGCTGAAGACCCTCAGGCCCAGAGAGACTCAATAGCTGTCCCAAGGTCACACAGCCAGTTAGACACTGGACCTCCCGGTACTCAGGTGCTCTGTCCAGTGCTCCATAAAGCCTGAGATCTGAGTCGGCCCTTCTGAACCATGTCCTTGGCAGGGGAGGCAGAATGAGATGTCTGGCAGAGCTGAGCTCTGTGGCAGAATGACAAACGGGCCCCTTGTATTGCTAGGAAGTGGGTTCTGGGAACAAGGGCAGCCAACAGAGCCATTTATCCACCTCCCAGTCAGTGACTGGGCCAGCAGTGGAGAAGTCAGAGAGAACAGGGGGGTGTAAAGGCTATGGGTTCTCCAACTCATTACTGGCAGGGACTGCCATCCAGGCCTGACCAGTGCTTCAAACGTGAGGCCTGTTGTCCTAAAGACCAGGGCCAGGTGAAGAACATCGTTTAATATAAATTGCACTTAAAATCAGTGCTTCTCAATTTATGTTAACTGCAAATCGAAGTCTTGCAATTTCACATGCGTATACATACACCTATACTTAATTTTTTAAACAGCATAGTATACAGGATGTTCAAAGACAGGAATTATCAAATGTAGATGATAGAAGAATAATTTTTCAGGGAGCATTTGGCAAGCGTTATCAAAGCTAAAATATTTATACTCTTTGTCGTAGGAATTCCGTTTCTAGAAATACAGCCTAGGAAAATAATCAGAGATAGAGACAATAATGTTTGTTGCAGCATTAAATTAGATCTAATCTTAATATCCCACCATTAACACAATGGCGGAGTGTAGTATATCCATTTGGTAAATTATTATGAATCACTCAAAAATGATGTAAAGAATTCTAATGAAATAAGAAAATGCTTATGATATAATGTCAAACAAAAAAAGTAGGGTATACAGCTGCATATATGTATGTTTCAACCATTAAATCTATATGTTTATTTCTCTTTCTCCACATAATCTTAGAAAGAAGGGCAAGAAAAAACCATGGGAAATGCGTATAGTGTTTTCCCTCTCGAAGGAGGTGACTTGGCTGATTTTTAAACACCTTCCTCAATTTTTCATACTGTGTGTGTGTGTGTGTTTAGGATTGCACACACATAGCAAAGGTTTTATCTGGGCTGGAGCTGAGATTTGGGTATCTCTGATGGGTGGAGGTGACAACCTCTCTCTCTCAGATATGTTTACCTCCATTGATCTCTAGGGGCCCGCAGACTGTCCTTGACTGGTGCTATGATTTGAATGTATGCCCCAGATTTCATGTGTTGAAAACTTAATCCCCAAATTCATATGCTGATTAGGAGTGGGAGCTTTGGGAGGTAATTAGGATTAGATAAGGGCATCAGAGTGAAGCCCCTGGGATGGGACTGGAGGCTTTATAAGAAAAGGAATGGAGACCTGAGCTGGCACGCTCTTGCCCTCTTGCCATGTGATAACTTCAGCCTTGTTAAGACAAAGCATGAAGGTCCCTACAAGATGCTGGTGCCGTGTACCTGGACTTCCTAGCCTCCAGAACTGTGAGCTAAATGAATTTCTTTTTTAGAAAAATAAATCACCCAGTCTGCGGTATTCTGTTATAGCAATAGCAACAGAAAACAGACTAAGACAATGGGAACACAGGCATTTATGGATGTGCTTAGCAAGCCTGGGTTGGGGCCCCAGCTCCTTCTATCCATGTAAATGGCAAGGGGCCCAGGACAAAGGGAGCGGAGTTAAAACAATGCTCAGAAATGGGGCCTGGGAGTCAGAAGAGGGCTTGTTCTGAGAAACAACGTAATGGCTGCTGCTTGAAAGTCCTCCCTCGCTACCTGTTGACCCAATCATCATGGCAACTTGTGTTTACTCTGGGAAGAGTTGCTATTGTCAAAAAGAGAGCTATAACTCCCAACGGCCCAAGCAACCCGTGGGGGAGCCCATCTAGGTGTATGAAGTTAGTGGCGAGGGAGCGTGTCTGCAGCCACTCTGCAGTGGCGATAATGAAGCAAGAACAGGGGAGCATCCCGGGGGATCTGCGCCTGGGGCAGTGGAGAAATGGGCAGCAGACTTGGCTCAGTGGCAACAGCAGAAAGTGTGGGAAGAACAGGGTGTTGTGCTGGAGACCAGGACCCCAGTGGAAATCGAGACTGAGAGAGGAAGACAGAGGGAGGGAACTAGGGGAAAGAGTCTTGGGGCTTGATGCTGTGACTTCATATGTGTCATTTGGGTTACAAGTATGAATATGGGATAGTAGGGGGATGGTTCAGCTGGCCTCAACCTGTCTTTGTAACAGTCATGACATTCTGCATAGTGAAAAGATCAGAATGGAGCAGGAGTTTATAAGCTCAAATTCATCTTGCAGACATGTTTCATGGAGGTCAAAAATTGGGTACCTTTAGGCAGGTTCTACCTTCTAATTGTCGCACACCCCACCCCTTCCTACTGTCTCACACCTGGCCCAGTTCACTTATTGCTATCACTTGCCTAAGCCCTGGAAGCATGTGAGTTTGCAGCCCCTGGGTGGATGTCCTCCAAGGGCCTTTCCAGCTCTCATGTTACAAAGTGCCTTTGCAGCCCTTTTCTCACTTGCCATCCCTCATCCCAGCCCCTCATATCCAGAGCTCCCCTAAGAACCACTCCCCCTTCTCCATGCACATCTGCCTCATGCCTGCCTTGCTTAGGCTGCCCTAACCTGCCTACAAGCCCTTCCACTCTGGAGACCTCCAACTCATCTTCCAAGTCTCCACTCGGGGTTCTCCAGCTTCGTGATGTCTTTTCCTGGTCCCCTCTGATGTAGTCTGAGCACTCCTGTCTTCATGTCCTCACTTTGGCCAGACACTGTGATGGCTTTCGTCCTTGTCTCCCTTGGCTGCTAGCCTTGGAGCAGCATGGCGCCTACGCTCTGCTCATCTCCCAGTTTTTGGTGCCTAGCATGGTGCTATAGGAGGGAAGGTATTATATCTCCGTACACTGCTGAGTAATCAGTCACAGGCTCAGAAAGATTCATGATGTTGTCCAGGGTCACACAGCTAATGAGACAAGCAGAGTTAGTACTGGAATTCAGGTCTTCTTCCTTCACGTGTCCTCTGGGCTTTCTCTGCACCAGGTATCACAACTCGCAGGGAAAACTCAGGATGCTTTAATCATTTGAAATGAACGAGGCAATAGATTAGTGATGAGAAATAATGGATATGGCTGATCTATCTGTCTGTCTGTCTATCCATCTATCTATCTAACATATATATGAGATATATATCAGTATATATACTCCACAGAGCTGACTGAGTGGGTGCTATTCAGAAAACACATCTGAGTTAGTCCTTTCCCCAGAAAGTTGACTTCCACTCTTGGGCATCCTCTTCTGGACTGAGGAAGGCCCTGTTGGGTAAGGACTCCCAAAGCATCAGTTGAGTACCCTGGCATTGTTCCATGTCAGGGTGTGGATGGAAGAATGTCTGCTTAGTCACGTGGGCTCTGCAGTCACAGTTCAAATCCCAGCTCTGCTACTTATGAGCTGTGTGACCCTGGATAAATGAGCTAACCCTTCTGTGCCTCAGTTTCCTTATTTATAATGAACTCTTGGTGATAGTTTCTAGCCTTTTGAGGCATTGAGAGGATTGATGCTGTGACCTCATATGTATCATTTGGGTTACAAATATGAATAAGGGGTGGCAGGGGGGGTGGTCCATCTGGCCTCAACCTGTCTTTGTAACAGTCATGACATTCTGCATATATATACTCCCATATATATGAGAGGATTAAATGAGTTAATCTGTGTAAAGCACACAGTGAGCCCTAACGTGAGTGCCTCTGCCATTAATACGGTCAGTTTGTCCGTGAGTGGGCAAGAGGGCCTGGCACTAGAAATCAGGGGATGTGGCTCTGGTCTGGTTCTGCCTTTGGCTGTCCTTTCCCAACTCTCCTGCAGGGGGCGGGATGGGTGGGTTCCATGTTCTTGGGGATTTTTGCAGTTCCTTTGCCCCTGCAGCACCTTCTCTGTTGCTTCTGCAACTGCTTTGGGATGAAGCCTCTTGAGTAGACGAAAGGGAGTGGGAAGTTGACAGCATCCCCGCTCCCTGCCATCTCCTGCGTCTTCTTAATGAGCTGCCATGATCTCTGTGGGGTGTGGGGTGGTGCTAACTCCCATCTGGAGGGAGGCTGGCTCTGACCTTGCCCTCCAGGTGCCAGCTCACCTCCAGGGAGGTAGTTTCCCAAATGCTGACCCCAGGCCTGGCCCTGTCCTCCAGGGACTCAAAGTCAATTTACACTTCAGGGGCGAGTGCAGTGCAGGCCAAGCACAGGGGACTGGGTGATCCCAGCCGGGAGGGGAGGGGCTCAAGGAGAAGGTCGGGAGGAGGTGACTCTGGAATCCTGAAGGCCCAGTAGGAGGTGATTAGAGGGTTAAGGGTGAACATTCCAGGAAGACAATGGCCTGGGCTGAGGCCGCAGAGGAACAAGCTAGCCATGTTCAGTTGTTCAGTGGGCTGGGGTGGAAAGTGCCCGGATTCCAGCCTCCTAGCCTGGGAGGATGACTCCTGGGAGGGAGAACCTAGGCCCCGGCCAGGATCCTTGTGGTCAGGTTGGGCTGAGGAAGGTGGGACGCCGAGCCCACTGCTTCTCTGGTTTTAAGCCCTTTTCAGTGTGTCTTGGAAAAGAAAACACACCTCTTGTTCTGCGCCTTTTCTTCCTGGGGGTGGGCTTGAAGTGGCATTAAACACCTTATTCCCAAAGCTCTGGGATGTCAATTATGGGGTTCCCTGATGAGCTCCAAGGTGTTGCTCACCTTCACGCCAGCCTCCCGGCCTTCCTGCATTATGAAGGAAGCTCCAGAAGCCCAGCTTTGGCCAGCTGCAAAGCCAGTGGGGGTCCAGTACTGGGAGGCCAGATGGGGAGCTGTGCAGAGGGGTACCTTGGCCGACCTAGAGACTTCAAGCTGGCCCCTGAGCTAAGCAATCAGGGTCGGGGTCAGGGCAGGCCTGCCTTTCTGGGCCTTCTGACTTCCCACCATCTGCTTAGTCGGACCCTCCGTTTAAATTCTCCACTTGTCTCGCCTTCCACAAAATAATTAGCATCTATTCGTTCCTAGAGCTCTCTTGGCGACATTAGTCATTGTAGGAGCTTTCAGTGCGGCTTGCAGAAATTTCCATTTGACGCAAAGTTGAAAATGGCTTAAGTAGGACTCCACGGGCCCCACTTACTTTACCAGCATCTGGTGCCTTGCTTTGTTTCCTCCTACCTGCTTCTTTGCTGCCTTCTGAGCAAGTGTGGGCCTGATGATGACAAAGGGAGAGGAGGGCACTCAGACAAGAGGGGATGCTGTCCTCCTGGGACACCGTGGGGAAGGAGACTCACAAGGAAAACCCATCTGGGGTGGGAGAGGGAGGAGGCAGTTTTTAGCGCTGCAGCCACCTAGGCCCTTCCCGCAGGGACAGAGCTTTTGTAAGGGAGAGATTTATGTGTTGAGCTGCAAAGGAGCTCACATAAACCCAATCCCAGTTCAGGCATGAAATCTGCTGCAGAACAATTCTCTGACATATTTACTGTACAAAACTAACATGCACGATTGCAGAGCAACCTGCTGTCTGAGGCATGAGTGGCTCAAAGCCCTTTGGCCTTTCTTGAAAGCAGTTGCTTTGGCTCTCTGAGAACCCAGCTGCTCTAGCATTGGTCAGTTTACATATTCCTGAGCCAGAGAAAGGGAGAAGGTGCTGCCTCCTGGCTCTTCTGTGGAGAATGAATGTGGGGCAAGCAAGTTCCTGAAGTCATGCTTCATGCTCCCTGGGCTGCAAAATGCTTTCCTTCCCATCAACCCTCTCAGGTGGATGTTAAGGTCTTATCTGAGCCAATGGGGAGATGGACATTCAGGGAAAGGAAGGGCCATGCTTTGTGATTCTGGCCTTTCTTTGCCTATCTGTAAAATGACCTGTTTGCCTGTAATCTCAGCACTTTGGGAGGCCGAGACAGGCAGATCACCTGAGGTCAGGAGTTCGAGACCAGCCTGGCCAACATGGTGAAACCTCATCTCTACTAAAAAATACAAAAATTAGCCAGGCTTGGTGGTGGGCACCTGTGGTTCCAGCTACTATGGAAGCTGAGGCAGGAGGATTGCTTCAATCTGGGAGGCAGAGGTTGCAGTGAGCCAAGATCACACCACTGTACTCCAGCCTGGGCAACAGAGTGAGACCCTGTCTCAAAAAAAAAAAAAAAAAAAAATGACCTGGTTGGACAAAGCAATCTCTGAGGGCTGCCCACATTTAGTGTCTCCCTTGTGGTGTGCATTGGGCCTGAGGGGTTTTACCCCTATGGCGGTCCTCAGGGGAGACTCTGCCCTGGTCAGTGGCCCATGCAGCAAGACGCGTGGTGCTGTGCGATGCTTTCGGTCTGCAGTGTAAAACAGATCTGGGTCCAAGCCCTGGCCTGGCCCTGTTTTAGCTGTCCGGTCTACGGCAAGTTGCCTTCCCTGGCTGTATCTTGGTTTTCTTCTCATCCACAAAGTGGAGTCAGCTCCCTCTTCTGCCTGCCTTATGCCTCACTCCAGTGTGACTGTCAAAGAAGAGAATCAATATGGAAATGCCTTGTGGATGCAAAGGTGGTGTTTGATTTTCTTTTGCAAAACATGATATATGCAAATTATACCAAAATTCAAATGTCGCAAAAAGATGATGAAAGATAAGCTTCCCTTCCCACCTGTCTCCCACTTCTTCTCTCTAGATACAACCCATTATTAACTCCTTGTGTGCACTTCCTTAGAGACTTTCCATATGTCCAATATGTATGCGCAAAGAGTGACATCTCAAGTATTTATACATCCATCTATCTATCTCACTTACAGATGACTTTTAGAAATATTCGTTCAACAAATATCCACTTTCCTTCTCTTCCTCCCAGGAATACGCTTCCTGGCCCCATTGGTGTTGGACTTGGCCATGACTTACTCTGGCTAATGGGATATGAACCGGTGTGACATGAACAAAGATTTGAAATATAGTTGGTAGAAATCTCCTCCAGTGCTTCTGCCATGACCATGAGAGGAACAAGCCCTAGCTAGCTGGCTGGTCACAGAAGAATAAGAGTTGTGGATTGGAGCTGCTCCAGCCTATCTGTGGGAGTGTAGAAGAAAAAGAAAACTGTTCCAACTGACTGCACACCTTTGAGCCTGAAAATAATGCTTATTGTTGTATGTCATTGAGTTTTGGGGATATTTGTCATGTAGCAATTGCTAACTGATACAATCTATATGTTTACATTTTTTCTAAACTGTATGGGAACATATATACAATATTGTGCACCTTGTTTCTTCACATAATATGTGTTGGAAATTGCTCTGTATTGGTACATGTACATGTCTCTCAGTTTTAATGGCGGTATAATATTCCATCTCATAGTATGTTCCTTATTGATGGACGGGTAGGTTGCTGCTATCTTTTCCTATTATAGGCTGAATATCCCTTATCTGATGCTTGGGGCCAGAAAGGTTTTGGAGTTCAGATTTTTTTGGATTTTGGAATATTTGCATTATATACTTACTAGCTGAGCATCCCAAATCCAGAAATCTGAAATCTGAAATATTTCAATGAGCATTTACCTTTGAGTGTCATGTTGGTACTCAAAAAGTTTTGAATTTTGAAGCATTAAATGATGATTTTGGATTTGGGATGCTCAACTTGTACAACAATATTGTAATGACTCATAATTATATTGTAGGACAAGTACCTGGAAGGAGAAATTACCGGGTCAAAAAGTATGTTCAAAAATGTTGAACCAATTTACACTCTCACCATCCGTATATGACAACTGCTGTTTACTCACAATAGGGATATTACTTTGAGGATGACTCTTTACTGCAGCAGAAGTTCTGATTCTTGTTCTACAGCCCCACAGTCTTCAAACCTCACCATAAGGTTTCGAAAAGCAGTGTTTTCCCAGAGTGGTATGTGATTTTAGGTGGTACCAGAGATGATTTTTAAAAGGTACACAGCAAAGATACTAATGAACAATGAATCACATAGTGAGAAAATGATTCACTTTCCAAATCTCTTTTGCTCCTCTGATCCCATCAGGGAGAAAGTCCCAGTTGGACGCTGATGTATTTTAACACTTCTCTAGCAGTTGCTAATTTTCCTTTGAGCTCAGAGCCTTCGGTGGGCAGTAGTACTTAGCTTTCATTGGATTCATTTAAAAAATTAATTTGTTTTTAATGGACAAATAAAAACTAAATCTATTTATCATGTACAATGCGATGTTTTGAAATGTATACATTGTGGAATGATTAAATTGAGTTATTTAACATACGCATTACTTCACATCCTTACTGTTTTTTATGGTAAGAACACTTAAAATCTACTCTCTTAGCCTAATTTTCAAGAATACAATACATACTTATGGTCACTGTGTTGCACAATGGATCTCTTGAACTCATTCCTCGTATTTAACTAACATTTTGTATCCTGTGATCAATCCTCATTTCCTGGTAATCACTGTATTCATTTTTTACCAGTTAACTTTATTTAATGGCTAATGTTCCTGATTTTTCTTTTTTGGGGAGTGATAGCAAGTTTCCTTTGAAAATAAATTTATTTCATTACAAAAAGTTTGTGCTCAGATTTATTTACTTTTTTTGGGGGAAATAATGTTAGACATACAGAAGAGTGCAAAAATGGTACAGGGCTCCCCATATTCCCTTTACTCAGCTTCCACCAGTGCTAACATCTTACATAACCACAGGACAATTATTGAAACCAGAAAATTAACATCGATTTGATACTCTTGACTAATCTACAGACGTTATTTGAATCTTGCCAGTTTTTCCACTAGTGTCCTTTTTCTTGTCCAGATCTAATCCAAGATCCCACGTTGCCTTTACTAGTTGATACGGTTTAAATGATATGTCTATGCTCAAAACTCATGTCGAATTGCAATCCCCAATGTTGGAGGTGGGCCTAGTGGGAGGTAATTGGATCATGGGGTGGATTTCCCCCTTTGGTGCTGTTCTTGTGATAGAGTTCTTATGAGATCTGGTCGTTTAAAACTGTGCAGCACCTCCCCCCTTCTCTGTTCCTCCTCCTCTGGCCATGTGAAGATGTACCTGTTTCCCCATCACCTTCCACTATATTGTAAGTTTCTTGAGACCCCCCAGCCATGCTTCCTGTACAGCCTGCAGAACCATGAGCCAATTAACCTCTTTTCTTTATAAATCACCCAGTCTCAGGTATTTCTTTGTAACAGTGTGAGAGTGGATTAATACAGTAGTCCCAGCTATTTAATTTCCCCCACATTGTGACAATTCTTATGTCTTTATCTTTCATGATCTTGATAAGTTTGAAGAGAACTGGCCAGTTATTTTATAGATCATCGCTTAACTTGGGTTTGTCTGATATTTTCTCATGCATACCACAGAAGTGATGTTTTGCCATTCTCAATGCATCTTAGGAAGAGGTACATGATGTCATATGGCTTAGGCGACCCATGCTTGGCAGAGGTTTGGGAAAACCTTGCATAGGTGGAGACAGTTTGTGGTTGTCCTCTGGTAACTTTTGTGATGTGGATCTGTGTCTGGGCAATAGTCCTCCTGATCCTGGCCTGCCATGAGGAGGCTGACCACCCTCTGCCCATGTCAAAACTCATGGTGCAGCTCTGAAGTATCTATGATGGAAACCAGCACCCCCATCCCCAGCACCCTGCTTCCTAAGGTTGGTCCTGAATGGTGACTGAGCTAAGACTCTATTGAGCTTTCATTTCTGTGCCTTCTGAGACATGTTCATGCTGGTTCAGATGAAAGGTGCGAGACGACTCTTTGGATTTGATCGTCCCTCAGATGAAACATTTTAGGCTAGAAAATAAAGACTTCCAGGAAGGTGGGAGTCGGTGACACCCTTGATAGAGGCATCTCTGCAGTTTTTCCTTTCAACCCCAAAAGAGATTTTCCCAACTGATATTGCTCACCATCTGTTGCCAAGCTTTTGCTTTGTTTGACTTTCTTTCCCTTCATGTTCAGGAGAACGTTCTGTGAAATCCCAATCTCTCTTCCCTCTGTGATCTGAAGAAACACTCTCTTTTGGCTTTTTCCCTACCTACCTCTGGAAAGACACTGGAGTCTTGGAGCGGCTGCTGGCTCCTGGGCAGCTGGTACTGGTTTAGGTCCCAGATAATATTGCCCTGAGGAGAAAAGCCAATTACCTTAAGCTAAGACTAATTAACTACCACAGAGGGTGGGATTTCTGAAGAAAATGCCTGACTGTCCCTAGGGTCTGTTTAATGAGTGGATGGCTCCGCAGGGATGCCTTTGATAATCCCAGGGCCTGAAACGGATCCCACCACACAACTCATAACTGAATCTGGATCCCAACGTCACCTCTGCCTAATTTCTGACTCACATACTGACTGGTTTCATGTACTGTCGAAGTTGATGGATAAAGGTGAGAAATAATTTTTTTATGTTACTTGTCAATATAAGTCAATTCCTCCTTTTTCCTCTTCTGTGTGCAAAGTCCTGGTTTAGGTACCAAAAATACATGGGAGAGACTATATCTTAGGCACTCTTATTGCTGCTGGGGAGACAGCAGTGAATGGGCTATAGACACATTGCTTGTCCTCTTGGAGCTTGGAATTTAGTGGGAATCCCAGGTAGCTTAACTATGAAGAGGGATGAAATTTAGGATAAAGTGCTATGGGAGGGAAGAAGAGGAGACCTAATCCATTTTGGGGTTGTGGAGCCAATTTCAAGGTGAGGCTTGAACAACAGGCAAGAATTATGCAGCTAGAGGAACCAGAGGTGGGTGGGAAGGGAAGGTGTGTCTCAGGCAGAGGTGCCAAATGTGGCACAGAGATGAGAACAGCACAGTGAAGTTGAGGAACTGTTGAAGTCGAATTGGAACCCAGAGTGCAAAGAGAAGAGTGGAGAGAGATGAGCAGGAGGAGGGTTGGCAGGGAAGGCCTTGTAAGCTCAAGGATTTGACTCTACTTCTAAGAGCCAACTATTGTATATGAGAGGGAGGGCTCACATCTCCATTTTAGTTGACTTGGCTGCTGTGTTATAGTCCCTTTGCATTGCTATAAAGGAATACCTGAGAATGGGTAATTTATAAAGAAATGGTGAAACCCCACTATAAATACAAAAAATTAGCTGGATGGGGTGGTGGACACTTGTAGTCCCAGCTACTCAGGAGGCTGAGGCAGGAGAATCGCTTGAACCCAGGAGGCAAAGGTTGCTGTGAGCTGAGATCATGCCATTGCACTTCAGCCTGGGCGACAAGAGCAAAACTCCGTCTTAAAAAAAATTATAAAGAAAAGAGGTTTATTTGGCTCACAGGTCTGCAGGTTGTACACTTATAGTACTGGCAAATGCTCCTGGTGAGGGCCTCAGGAAGCTTACAGTCACGGTGGGAGGCAAAGGAGAGCCGGTGTGTTACATGGTGAGACAGGGAGCAAGAGAGAGGGAGGAGGTGTTGGGCTCTTTTCAACAATCAGATCTAATGTGAATTCATAGAGTGAGAACTCACTCACAACTGCAAGAACAGCACAAAACCATTCATGAGGGATCTGCCCCCATGATCCGAACACCCGCTATGCCCACCTCCAACACTGGAGGTCACATTTCAACATGAGATGTGGAGAGGACACAACATTCAAATGATATCAGCTGCTTTGGAAAAGAGAAGGCTGGAGACGGGGCAGGGAGAACAATGGGCAGATACTGTGCAGTTCTAGAAAGAGGGGATAGTGTCCTGGTCTAGGGCAGGATAGAGAGGAGGAAGTGGATGGAGAGCAGGGTTTTTAGTAACACTTCCCACCCCAGGAGTAACAGCATGTTACATACAATGGGTCTGAGTCCTAATAGGCGCTACCTTTCTTTACCAACAGAAAGTGACATTTCTCTGTGGCAAAGTCAATGTTATTGTTCATCACACATTGAGTTCTAACCAGAGGAATACGGGCAGAATTGATGTAAGTCTTTTCCAGGATTGAGCTAAAAACATTCCACTCAACCCTCCAGGCTTCCTGAATGGTGGTTTTCTAAGACAGCTGGAGCTTGAATCCCTGAGTCCCCACTTGGAGGAGCGCCCCCAGGACAATGTCTTATCTTGTTTCAAGTTGTGATGGGAACAAGAAACCACCTTGTGTTAAATAATTGCAATTTTGAGGTTGGTAATTATAGAAACCGGCATTTCTTACCAGGCCTACCACAAACCAGTTGGGCTCATATTTTTCTTAGTTCTTTCATGGCATTTTCGTGGTGTCTAACTCTCTGTACATCCAGAGAAGAGGAATTGTTCAGTGTGGAGAAGGAAGGAAAGGCAGTCATACAGAAACAGAAATATATATACACACGGATACATGGGGCCCCTCAACCAAGATACCCATACAGGCCCAGAAAATCACTCAGTAAAAATGATAAAACAATAAAACTCAAATTCCTTGAATGTCATGGTCTGTACTAATAGTTAATTAAATCCCACAACAACCCTATGAAGTAGATACTATTATCATTGTCTTTCTCTCTCTCTCTCTCTCTTTTTAATTTTTGAGACAGGACCTTGCTCTGTTGCTCAGGCTGGAGTGCAGTGGTGCAATCACAGCTCACTGCAGCCTTGATCTCCTGGGCTTAAGTGATCCTCCCACCTCCGCCTCCTAAGTAGCTGGGACTATTGATGCATGCCACCATGCCTGGCTATTTTTTAAATTTTATTTTTGTAGAGATGAGGTCTCTCTGTGTTGCCAGGGCTTGCTTCTCTTTCTCTCTCTCTCTCTCTCTCTCTCTCTTTAACAGATGGGAAAACTGAGTTCAAGAGGGGATGAGTAACTTTCCCAAGGCCACATAGGATTTAGACTCAGGCATCCTGACTCAGGAGTCTGTCCTTTTAGCCACAACTCACAGACAAGGGCACGGTGACAGAGGTCTGGGGATGGACACACATACACACAAACACACACATACGACAGAGACAGAGAGTGTCTGGATTGTCCTTGTCCTCAGCATGAACACCATTCCATTTTCAGGAGAGAGATGGCCAGATTGCAGTGGTGACAAGAACGGAGCATTACCGTTACCGAAGACTTACTTTAATGAAATTCTCAACTGGCTCAGGACATTTTGTTTCTCTCTAGATAACTTCCTGATGCTATCACTTTTGCATACCCTGTTTATTTCACCTGCTCCGTCTCTCCCTGGCCCAAAAGGGAGGCTCTGTTTGTTTGTTTGATGTTCCTTAGATACAAATGATCCTTCCCTGAATAACAAATAGGATGAACCCTTTAGAGGGATTTATGATTCACCTCTTGTTCCTCTAGTTTCTAAATGAGATTCTTCCCCAGAAGGTGCTTTTTCCCAGTTAACACCTGAAACTTTGTCCCAGCAAATGGGTTGTCTGCTGAGAACATGGGCTTAGTTTTTCAGATCCTGGGCTTCATGTGTCACCCAGACTCTGGCCTCTGAAGCCTTAGGCTGCCCAGAGTGGAGAAGTCATCAGCAAGGAGGACCCCTGCCTTGGCGTATTTGTGGGTGTGGGGGAGTAGTTCCTGTGGGAAGTTCCTGGGATAAGTTTCTAGGCTGCACTGGTCTCTTCATCCATCAGTTCTAGTCGCTATTGCTGCAAAACTGAGAGGTGTCATGCAGCCATTTTTATTATGTTTAGAGATTCTGTAGGTTAGGAATTTGAACAGGATCCAGTGGGGATGGTGTGTCTCTGAGCCATAGTGTCTGGGGCCTCTGCTGGGAAGATTTGAAGGCAGGTGTTGGTGGTGGGGGGAGTCACTTGATAGCTTTGGGCTGGAGTCATCTGGAGATGTCTTCACTTATATCTGGAGGTTGATATGATATATAGTATCTGAAGCTGACCATCAGACAGAGCCAGATGGACGGAGCACCTCTACTTGGCTTCCCCATGTGATCGCTCTGCGTGCGCCAGTTTGGGATGGTATACAGCATGGCGATGGGGTTTTAAGAGTAAGCATCCCAGCCGGGGGCAGTGGGTCACACTTGTAATCCCAGCACTTTGGGAGGCCGAGGTGGGCCGATCACCTGAGGTCAGGAGCTTGAGACCAGCTTGGTCAACATTGTGAAACTCCGTCTCTACTAAAAATACAAAACTTAGCCAGGCGTGATGGCACTCGCCTGTAATCCCAGCTACTTGGGAGGCTGAGGCAGGAGAATCACTTGAACTCAGGAGGTGGAGGTTGCAGTGAGCCGAGATTGCGCCATTGTACTCCAGCCTGGGCAACAAGAGTGAAACTCCATCTCAAAAAAAAAAAAAGAGGAGAGAGCATCCCAAAAGGGCAGGGCAGAGGCCATGGTGCTTTGTGATACAGCATTGGAGGTTACATAATGTTACTTCTGCCATGCTGTTTTGGCTGAGGCAGCCACAAAGTATTTCTAGGTTCAAGGGAAGAGGATACTGATCTCACCACTCAATGGGGAAGTGGCAAGGTTAGAAGAGGACGTAGGACAAGAGACATTTTTGCAGCCATCGTTGGAGAATGTAACTGATACACCATTTCGCATGTGAATCCCTTCCTTGTAGCCCACCACATGCTCTTGCAGCTTCCGCTCTCCTATACTCCCATCATGGGGAGTTCACTACTTGTCCCAGCTAATTTTCTTTGAGTGTAAGCAACAGAAGCCCACTCTGGCTAACTTAAGCAATGCAGGATGTACTGACACAAGGTAGGGGGTGTTGAAGGATGCAAGGGAAGGCTGAAGATCCAGGCTTGGCATGAAAAACGACCAGGGCAGTGCCAGAAGAAGTCTTGTTCAGTCACGCCTGGGGGATAAATTCCAAACCATGTTTGAAACTTTTAGTCATTCTGTTCAAAATTTAAATCACAAGGTGAGAAGATCTGAATGGCCCTGTGCTATGAACTTTACCAGTTACTACTTGCTTGACTCTGGGAAGGTTACTTCACTGCTTTGTGACTCAGTTTCCTCATCTGTAAAATGGGGACACTCATAGCAGCTACTTCATAGGCTATGTGAAACTTAAATAAGAGGATGCTTACAAAGTGCTTAGCCCAAAGTCTAGCACATGGTAAATCTTCAATTAAGATTAGCTGACAACTGCAACAATAACAACAACTGCTACTGTTACTGCAACGACTATTATTACTATTATTATTATTTTTTGAGATGGTGTCTGACTCTGTTGCCCAGGCTGGAGTGCAGTGGCATAATCTTGGCTCACTGCAACCTCTGTCTCCTAGGTTCAAGCAATTCTCCTGCCTTGGCCTCCCGAGTAGCTGGGATTACAGGTGCGTGCTACTACGCCTGGCTAATTTTGTATTTTTAGTGGAGAAGGAGTTTCACCATGTTGGTCAGGCTAGTCTCGAACTCCTGACTTCAGGTGATCCACCCGTCTCGGCCTCCCAAAGTGCTGGGATTACGGGCATGAGCCATTGCACCCAACCCAGACTATTACTATTTTGGTTGGCTTGCTTCTGTGTGTAGTACAGGGTCAGGCACACAGTAGGTGCTTAGTTTTAGTGCTGAATGAATGAGCAAATAAATGAATGGCTTCTGCTCTAATACATAGCAATCAAGTTCTTTGAAGTCATCTTTAGACATTTCTTTCTTTCTTTCTTTCTTTTTTGTGATGGAGTTTCGCTCTTGTTGCCCAGGCTGGAGTGCAGTGGTGTGATCTCAGCTCACCGCAACCACCGCCTCCCGGGTTCAAGCAATTCTCCTGCCTCATCCTCCCAAGTAGCTGAGATTATAGGCATGTGCCATCATGCCCGACTAATTTTTTGTATTTTTAGTAGAGACGGGGTTTCTCTATGTTGTTCAGGCTGGTCTCGAACTTCCAACCTCAGGTGATCCGCCTGCCTTGGCCTCCCAAAGTGCTAGGATTACAGCTGTGAGCCACCATGCCCGGCCTAGACATTTCTTACAATTAGATCAAAACAAGAAAAATCAACATATAAGAATCTCAGTGCATTTAAACATTAGACCCATCCTCCTGAGTGACTGTTTTCTCTCTTTCTCTCTCTCTCTCTTTCTTTCTTTCTTTCTTCTTTTTGAAAGAGTTTCACTCTTGTTGCCCAGGCTGGAGTCCAATGGTTTGATCTCGGCTCACTGCAACCTCCGCCTCCTGGGTTCAAGCAATTCTCCTGCCTCAGCCTCTGGAGTAGCTGTGATTACAGGTGCCCGCCACCACACCTGGCTAATTTTGTACTTTTGATAAAGTACAAAATGTTGGCCAGTCTGGTCTCAAACTCCTAACCTCAAGTGATCCACCTACCTCGGCCTCCCGAAGTGCTGGGATTACAGGTGTGAGCCACTGCACCTGGCCCTTAGTGATTGTGTTCTGTGTCTGTAGTCCTCCTTCTGAAAAATAATCCCTGGTGTTGCTCTTTGCCCTAGCCCTTCAGAAATGCTGCAAACAGTAAACAAGCAACTCCACTCCAAGGAGGTGAATCATCTGCTGATGGGATTGCATTCCACATCAATTCTTGTGTCATATTTGATTAATTTTGTATCTAGCTTCATTACATCTCATCCCTCATTTCAAAGGTGTCCTTCATAGGGGACACTGGAGGAAGCAGAGAGGGGAGACTGGGCAATGGACATCCTGCTGCGAAGAGTTCATGGATGCCCCAAACAGTAGCAACTGAGATTTAACACTCTCAGAGCCCCACCTCTGCACACGAGATGAGCTCTCTGCTGGTACTGCAGCGTTTCCCAAGCTTGAGTCATGGTGACCCAGCCACCACGAGACAGCCACTTTACACACTATTAATCAGCAGAATGGCTGGCAAATGCTAATCCACTTAGCAGTGATATCCAAGCAGGTGACAGCTACTGGAGTTGACAGCATCTGGCTGGAGGGCACACATCTCCAGGCAGGCCGTCTGGAGCTCTCTGAGTTCTATGTGGGTTACTGTGAAGCTGAAGGTGAGACATCCAGCTTCCTGGCCAAGAGTTGCTTAAATGGGTCAGGGCAGGATTTAACTCTGGCACATTTGAGTTCCGGGGCCTTTCTCACCAGGGCTGATGACATCTCCTTCCCATTCTTCCCCTTCTACCCATGTCCTACCACATCTTGGAACTCTGAGGATTCATCTAACATTTATTGAATTCAATTCAATCATTTGTTGAGTGGTGTAGCAGAAACCTCTGCTGTTTACGTTATGTCTGTCCTGTTGGCCCACTTCTAATTGCAGTTGAAGCTGTGTGCATGTGTGACCGTAGCTGTGGCTATGCATGGAGGCTGAGCCTGGATCCTGGCCTCAGACCGTGTTGTAGTCATGGTCACAGACTGAGCCCTCACTTTGGTCACAGGCTGAGCTCTGATCATGGTCACAGACTGAGCCTTCCTCCTGGTCACAGAGAGAGCCTTGATTCTGGTCACAGACTGAGCTCTACAGACTAAGCTCTGATCATAAGAGAACACCGTGAGAAAGAGATTGAGGATGGCTCAGTTCAGGCCACCCTCACTTCTGCAGTCGCAGGCAGGAGCCGTGCCCTCTCAGTGGGATATGAGGAGGGGAGGAATCAGAGTAAAGCCATCCTGCATCTGAACAAAGACAGTGCCAATTATGGCAGCTTGCATTCTCAGGTTCTTAACTTGGAAAAAGCCACTGTGGTTTCAGGCACAGCCTAATGAGGTTTTCAGAGCTGTGTCTTATTTCCTTTAGCGCATAGAGGTTATTGTGTTTTGCAGGAAAATTAACTGGCAATTAAATTTCTGAAAAAGCGTTTGAAACTCCTACAAGCAGTGCCTCATTGTTTTGCAAGATTGGGTACACAATGTAATAATTCCATCTGCAAATTAATTTTCTCTCACTCACAGCTTCTGATGTAACTGCAATGTCATCCATTTAGTCATTCATTCATCCTTTGATTCAGTGCACATTTACTATGTACCTCATGTTGAACCTGGCACTGTGGGGAGGGCGGAGGTGGGTCTCTGCTTCCCAGGCAGCTTCCTGTCTAGAAGGAAGGCAAGATTTTCTCAGAAATAAAGGTCACAGGAGGCAGACTATGATCATTCCATTAGAAGGAGATTTATAGTGATTTGGACTTCCAGATTTAGGAGGAGGGGGAGGTAACTCCTGACTTTGTCTCAGTGAAGAAAGAATAGAAAGAAAGCTGAAAGTAGCCGGGTGCAGTGGCTCATGCCTGTAATCCCAGCACTTTGGGAGGCTGAGG
This sequence comes from Symphalangus syndactylus, assembly GCF_028878055.3. Taxonomy (NCBI): domain Eukaryota; kingdom Metazoa; phylum Chordata; class Mammalia; order Primates; family Hylobatidae; genus Symphalangus; species Symphalangus syndactylus. The sequence goes on along the minus strand of NC_072442.2, from coordinate 62,652,743 downwards.
CAGGTGGATCATGAGGTCAAGAGATTGAGACCATCCTGGCCGACAGGGTGAAACCCGGTCTCTACTAAAAAAACAAAAATTAGCTGGGCATGGTGGCATGCACCTGTTGTCCTAGCTACTCGGGAGGCTGAAGCAGGAGTATTGCTTGAACTTGGGAGGCAGAGACTGCAGTGAGCCGAGATCGCACCACTGCACTCCAGCCTGGCGACAGAGAGAGAGAAAAAAAAAGAAAGTTGAAAGTAGTAGTAACTAACATTGATTGGGCACCTGCTGTATGCCAGACTCTGTGGCAGGTGTTTTGCATCTGGGGTATCATTCAATCCTTAGGCCAGTCCTATGAGGTACTGTTATCACCTCCATTTACAGATCAGGAAACTGAGGCTCAGAAAGGTTGGATGACTTGGTTTAGATCACATACCCAGCACGTGTTGGAGTCTGTTTTGGAACTCACAACTGTCTGATTAAAACATTTACCACTAAACATGATGATTTTCTAAGGATGACTTCTTTGCCAAGTGGTTTGTAGCCTTCCTGCTTCCCATCAGCACAAATGAAGGAGTTGGAGAAGGTCTAGAGGGGAGCTCTGCCAAGGCCAGAATGACATCAAATATGCTCTGAAGAAGTAAGCAGCTGGGACTGCAGGAGAGATGCCTACGTGGTCACTTACTGAATACCTACTATGTGTCTACGTAGTGCTTTCCATACGTTTTCTCATTTCATCCTCACATACACTTTTCAGGGTAGGCATTATTAGCTGCATCATTTTTGTCGTTGTTAAGGAAATGAAGACTTAGGGAAGCTAAATGATCTGTTCACGGTCACACAACTGGTAAATGATGGAGCTGTGATTCAAGCTCAGGTCTGTCTGACTCTGAAGTCTGACTCTTTTCTTTTCCTTTTCTTCTTTTCTTTTCTTTCTTTCTTTTTTTTTTTTGAGACAGAATTTTGCTCTTGTTGCCCAGGCTGGAGTGCAATGGTGTGGTCTTGGCTCACTGCAATCTCTGCCTCCCTGGTTCAAGAAATTCTCCTGCCTCAGCCTCCCAAGCAGCTGGGGTTACAGGCATGTGCCACCATGCCTGGCTAATTTTTGTATTTTTAGTAGAGATGGGGTTTCACCATATTGGCCAGGCTGATCTCGAACTCCTGACCTCAAGTGATCCACCCGCCTTGGCTTCCAAAAGTGCTGGGATTACAGGTGTGAGCCACCATGCCCAGCCCTGACATTTTTCATCTTACTTTGCTGCTTCTTCTGTGGTGTGGTGTATTCCCAGCCTTGGGGCATGGTGGACTGTTACAAGGCACACATTGTAGGTTGTTCCTAGGAGTTTCTCAGATTAGGCATCAGGAAGAAAGGATGACTTGTCCTGAGGCTCAAGCCCTAATTCTGGCTCCTGTCCCCAGCTGGATTCTTAGCCAGAGCCAATCACCTCATCTACCTCTTCTTAAGAGGCCTAATCTATCCTATGGCAGTTACTAACACCTGGACGTAGATGACATGCTAATCCTACCTGGGCCCTTCCCCTGAGCTGCAGACCTTTACCTGTTCACCTTCCCGACAACTCTTTCCAGAAGACCCTGGGAATGTGAACCCAGCACAGCCAGATGAAATCATCACCGTCTCCTGCCTGCCCTTCCTAATGGTCCCCTTTTCAGTGAATGGCACCCTCTGAAAGCCTTTCTTTTCAAATCCTTCCTCTCTCAAGTGTATAAATAACAACTTGGTGACTGCATCCTGTCTTTTCTTCCGATGGTTCCCTTGCTCCACCCCCACACCACTGCCTTGGTTCAGGCCTCGTGCCTCCTCCCAGATGGTTACCTGCCTTTAGTGTTGCTCTGCCCAGCTCCATACTGTAGCTGGAGTGGTGGTTGCAGAGGGCACGGGCTCTGAACCTGTGATGTGCTGTCACCCATGGCAAGTCCCTTAACCTTTCTGTGTCTCCTCCTCCCTGTAAGTGAAATGAAGATAACAGAACCTTCCTGGTAGGGTTTGTATGAATTATACGATGTGATACGGATAAAGCATGTGGAAATGGATTTGGTTCATAATAGACACTCAATAACTATTAGCCAGTGCAACCAGACCAGACCAGATGACGCCTATTCTGCTCAAAGTCTTCTGATAGCTCCCCAATACCTCTGGAATTGAATCCAAGCTCCTTATAGGCCTTTGAATTTGGCTTGGACCACCTCTCTAGCATCATATCCTAATTTCCTGGAGCTTATCCCTTACCCCCATCTCTACCTCTTGTCTTGCCCCAATATTTTTTCTACCTTATTTTTGTGTGTATTTATGGTGTATGACATGATGTTTTGAAATATCTATAAATTGTGACATTTCCCTATTTTTATTTCCATCCATATGGATAGAAACTTGGGCTTCTAGGATGCAGCACAAGGAGTGGGGATCCAATGTCTTAGTCCAATCTGCTATAACAGAATACTGTAGACTGGGTGGCTTGAACAATGGGAATTTATTTCTTATAGGTTTGAAGTCTGGAAGGCTGAGACGAGGGTTTCAGCATGGTTGGGTTCTGGTGAGGGCCCTCTTCCTGGTTTACACGTGGCTGAGTTCTCATGGTGTCCTCACATGGTAGATAGAGAGCACAGAGAGGAAGCAAGCCCTCTTACATCTCTCCTTATGTAGGCACTAATCCCATCATGGGGGCTCTACCCTCAAAGCCTAAACACTCCCAAAGGCCCCATCCCCAAATATCATCACATTGGTTTCAACATACGAATTTTGGGGAATACAAACATTCCGTTCATAGCACCAAGGCTAAGCCCAGGAGATTTCTTGAACTGAGGAGATGGACTGAGTCTGGGAGAGCAGGGCAGATAGAACACTGGAGAGGAGACAGCTGCACAAAGAGAACTCTGGAGAGCTTCAGAGGATCCCACTCAAGAACTCAGTGCAGAACTCATCAGGGCCTGCATGTGAGAAAATTACTTGGGGCCAGGGAAAGTCCATTCAAAAGGGTTAGAGGTAACAGTGCCCAGTGCTCACACAGGGCTGAGAACACACTCTAGCTGTTTCTACCAGCAGGATTTGAAACCTCATGGTTCTTAAGGCATGGAGTATGGAACTAAGATAGGTCTTGCCTCACTAGTGGAAATAATGAGCACTGAACCTGCCTAACGAATTTTATTTTATTTATTTATTTTTTTGAGACTGAGTCTCGCTCTGTCGCCCAGGCTGGAGTGCAGTGGCGCAATCTCGGCTCACTGCAAGCTCCGCCTCCCGGGTTCACGCCATTCTCCTGCCTCAGCCTCTCCGAGTAGCTGGGACTACAGGCGCCCGCCACCAGGCCCGGCTAATTTTTTGTATTTTTAGTAGAGACGGGGTTTCACCGTGGTCTCAATCTCCTGACCTCGTGATCCGCCTGCCTCGGCCTCCCAAAGTGCTAGGATTACAAGCGTGAGCCACCGCGCCCGGCCCTGCCTAACAAATTTTAAAAGCAAAAGCAGAAAGGATTTTAAAAGCAAAAGCAGAAAGGATCTCTGTTTCCAAGTAACTTAACTGCATTCCAGAAACATAATTTAAGAATATGTATAGGAATACAAAAATATCCAGCACCCCAAAAGGTAGATCTATAAAATCTGGCATCTAATAAGAAGTTATCAGGCATGCCAAGAATCAGAAATATATTATCCATAATAAGGAGAAAAATTAATCAATTGAAATCAACCCAGAAAGCAACAAATATTAGAATGGGCAGATTAAGAGGTTTAACTTGTTGGTTTAACTGTATTCCATATGATAATAAGTAGAGACATGGAGATACTTAAAAAGGCCAAAGTCAAACTTTTAGAGATAAAACTATAATGGTTGAAGTGAAAAATACATCGGATGGGATTAATGGCAGATTAGACATTGTAGAATAAAAAATTATTGAACTTGAAGACATAGTAATAGAAACTATCAAAAATGAACACACAGAAAAGAAATAGCAAAAAATGAATATAGCATTAGTGAACTATGGGACAATTTCAGGTGGCTTTATATACATGTAATTGGCGTCACCAGAAGAAAAATGACAGGCAGAGTAGCGGGTGGGGCAGAAAAATATTTTAAGGAATAATGTTCACAAAATGTCCAAATTTGATTAAGACTATAAACTCACAGCCAAGAACCTCAATAAATCCCAAGAACAAGAAGCATAGAGAACACTACACCAAGGTACATCATAATCGAATTGCTAAAAATCAGTGATAAAGACAGAATCTTAAAAGCAACTACAGAGAAAGATGCTACTATACAGAGAACAAAGATAAGGATGACAGCAGACTTGCCAGAAACAATGCAAACAAGGGGACAATAGAGAAACATCTTTAAAATACCGAAAAATACATACTGCCTACTAGAATTCTATACTCAGCAGACATGTCTTTCAAAATCAAAGGCTAAAAACATTCATCACCAACAGACCCATATGCTAAGAAATGTTAGAAGTCTTCTGGACAGAAGGAAAATGGTATCAAATGAAAGTCTGTATCTGCATGAAAGAATAAAGAGCACTAGAAATAGTAACTACATATACAAGTATATGACTTTTTCATATCATTTAAATCTTCAAGATAATGTCTGTGTAATTAAAAATAATAACAATGTACTGCAGGGTTTGTAACATATGCAAAAGGAAAATGTACGATAACATGAACGCTAAAGTTGCATGGGGATAAATGGAAGTACACTATCGTAAGGTTCCCATACCATACTTAAAATGGTATCATATCACTTGTAAGAAGACTATGACAGGTTAAAAATATATGTATATTATAAACCCTAATGAAATGATGAACAAAACAAAAAGTGATGATTTATAAACCAACAAAGGAGATAAAATCGTAAAACATACTTGCTTAATCCAAATGAAGGCAGAAAAAGAGAAAAAAAATGGGACAAATGGAAAACAAATAGTAAGACGACAGATTTAAACTTGGCCATAAGAATAATCACATTAAATGTAAATGATCTAAACACCCCAATTATAAAAACATTTCAGATTGAATAAAAAACATGGCCTAATTACACACTGCCCACAAAAAACATACCTTAAAAATAAAATATACAGTAGATTTAAAATAAAAGGATGGAAAAATATATACCATGCTAACACCAATTAAATGAAAACTTGTGTGTCTATATTAAATTTCAGAGCCAAAAAAATTACTGGGGTAAAGAAGACGATTTTGTAACGGGAAAAGGATCAATTCATCAAGAGAACATAATCATCCTAAAATTTTATGAATCTAATGAGAGTCTCAAAATACTTGAAGCAAAAACTGAGGTAATTTCAAGGAAAAAATAGACAAATCTACAATCTTAGATATTTCAATTCTCACTTCTCAATAACTGATAGAAAAATTAAGAAAATCAATAAAGATGTAGAAGTTTTGAACACTACAAGCCAATTTCACTAAATTCACATTTAGTGAATTACTTTTGTGAGTGCAAAAGTAATTGCAGCTTTTGTATTGTTGGAATTTGCTGTTTGATATTGGAATACATTTTTAAATAAATGTGGTTATGTTATACATCATTTTAATGGGCATTTCTTGTTTTTTTTCTAATGACTTATTACTTGCTGTTTATTCTGTTTATTTTATGTTTATTTTAGACTATGGAAAGACAAAAAGCAAATTCAAGTGATTTTCTTATGTGAGTTCAAAATGGGTCTTAAAGCAGCGGAGACAACTCACAACATCAATAATACATTTGGCCCAGGAACTGCTAACAAACGTGCAGTGCAGTGCAGTGCAGTGGTGGATCAAGAAGTTTTGCAAAGGAGACGAGAGCCTTGAAGATGAGGAGTGTAGTGGCTTGCATCGGAAGTTGACAGCGACCAACTGAGAGCAATCATCAAAGCTGATGCTCTTACAACTACACAAGAAGTTGCCAAAGAACTCAACGTTGACCGTTGTATGGTCGTTTGGCATTTGAAGCAAATTGGAAAGGTGAACAATCTCAATAAGCTCATGAGCTGTGCAAAAATTAAAAAAAAAAATCATCATTTTCAAGTGTCATCTTCTCTTATTCTACGCAATAACAATGAACCATTTCTTGATCGGATTGCGATGTGTGATTAAGAGTGGATTTTATATGACAACCGGCAATGACCAGCTCAGTGGTTGGACTGAGAAGAAGCTCCAAAGCACTTCCAAAAGCCAAACTTGCACCAAAAAAAGTCATGGTCACTGTTTGGTGGTCTGCTACCAGTCTGATCCATAACAGCTTTCTGAATCCCAGCAAAACCATTACATCTGAGAAGAATGCTCAGCAAATCGGTGAGATGCACGGAAAACTGCAATACCTACAGCCAACATTTGTCAGCAGAAAGGGCCCAATTCTTCTCCATGACAACATCCAACCACTTGTTACACAAACAACGCTTCAAAAGTTGAATGAATTGGGCTACAGAGTTTTGCCTCACCTGCCATATTCACCTGACCTCTTGCCAATTGACTACCACTTTTTCAAGCATCTCGACAACTTTTTGCAGGGAAAAGGCTTCCACAACCAGCAGGATGCAGAAAATGCTTTCCGTGAGTTCGTTTCAATCCTGAAGCAAGGATTTTTTACGCTACAGGAATAAACAAACTTATTTCTCATTGACAAAAACGTGTTGCTTGTAATGGTTCCTATTTTGACTAACAAAGATGTGTTTCATGTGGGTTTCATACCAGGGATGCAGGGATTTAACATCTGTGATGGTTAATATTGAGTGTCAACTTGATTGGATTGAAGGATGTAAAGTATTGTTCCTGTGTGCCTGTGAGGGTGTTGCCAAAGGAGATTAACATTTGAGTCAGTGGACTGGAAGAGGCAGACTTATCCTCAATTTGGGTGAGCATCATCTAATCAGATGCCAGTGCAGCTAGGATAAAAGCAGGCAGAGGAATATGGAAGGACTAGACTGGCTGAGTCTTCTGGCCTACATCTTTCTCCCATGCTGGATGCTTCCTGGCCACTAATATCAGACTCCAAGTTCTTCAGCTTTGGGACTTTTGGACCTTCAATCACAGACTGAAGGCTGCACTGTCGGTTTCCCTACTTTTGAGATTTTGGGACTCAGAGTGGCTTCCTTGCTCCTCACCTTGCAGACGGCCTATTGTGGGACCTCACCTTGTGATTGTGTGAGCCAATACTCCTTAATAAACTCCCCTTTATGTATACACCTATCCTACTAGCTCTGCTCCTCTAGAGAACCCCGACTGATAAAACATCCACAAGTCAATAAATGTGATACACCACATAAACAGAATTAAAAACAAAAAAATCACATGATCATCTCAACAGATGCAGAAAAAGCATTTGGCAAAATCCAGCACCACTTTATGATTGAAACCCTTAGCAAAATCAGCATAGAAGAGACATACCTTAAGGTAATAAGAGACATCTATGACAAACCCACTGCCAACTTTATACTAAATGAGGAAAAGTTGAGAGCATTCCCCCTGAGAACTGGAAGAAGACAAGGATGTTCACTTTTACCACTTCCATTCAACATAGTAATGGAAGTCCTAGCCAGAGCAATCAGAGAGGAGAGAAAAGTAAAAGTCATCCAAATTGATAAAGAGGAAGTCAAACTGTTGCTGTTTGCTGATGATATGATTGTATACCTAGAAAAACTCTAAAGACTCATCAAAAAGCTCCTAGAACTAGTAAATGAATTCTACAAAGTTTCAGGTTACAAAATTAATATACACAAATCAGTAACTCTGCTATATTCCACCAGTGACCAAGCCGAGAATCAAATCAAGAACTCAACCCCTTTCACAACAGTTACAAAAAAAATAAAATACTTAGGAATATACTTAACCAAGGACATGAAAGACTTCTACAAGACAAACCACAAAACATTGCTGAAAGAAATCATAGACGACACAAATAAATGGAAACACATCCATACTCATGGATGGGTAGAATCAATATTGTTAAAACGACCATACTGCCAAAAGGAATCTACAAATTTCATGCAATTCCTATCAAAATACCATCATCATTCTTCACAGAACTAGAAAAAAACAATCCTAATATTTATACGGAACCATAAAAGAGCCCACACAACCAAAGCGAGACTAAGCAAAAAGGACAAATCTGGAGGCATCACATTACCCAACTTCAAACTATACTATAAGGCCATAGTCACCAAAACAACATGGTACTGGTATAAAAATAGGCACATAGACCAATGGAACAGAATACAGAACCCAGAAATAAAGCCAAATGATCTTTGATAAAGCAAACAAAAACATAAAGTGGGGAAAGGACATCTTATGCAACAAATGGATAATTGGCAACCACATGTAGAAGAATGAAACTGGATCCTCATCTCTCATCTTATACAAAAATCAACTGAAGATGGATTAAGAGCTTAACTCTAAGGCCTGAAACCATAAAGATTTTAGAAGATAACATCAGAAAAACTCTTCTAGACATTGGCTTAGGCAAAGATTTCATGACCAATAACCCAAAAGCAAATGCAACAAAAACAAAGATAAATAGATGGGGTTTAATTAAATTAAAAAGCTTCTGCACAGCAAAAGGAATAATCAGCAGAGTTAAAGACAACCCACAGAGTGGGAGAAAATCTTCACAATCTATACATCTGACAAAGGACTAATATCCAGAATCTACAATGAACTCAAACAAAAAAAGAGAGAGAAAAAAAAAACAATCCCATCAAAAAGTAGGCTAAGGACATGAATAGACAATTCTCAAAAGAAGATATACAAATGGCCAACAAGCATATGGAAGAATGCTCAACATCACTAATTATAATGGAAATGCAAGTAAAAACCGCAATGTGAGACCACCTCACTCCTGCAAGAATGGCCATAATAAAAGAATAAAAAAGTAATAGATGTTGGTGTGGACGCAGTGAAAAGGGAACACTTTTACACTGTTGGTGGGAATGTAAACTAGTACAACTACTATGAAAAACAGTGTGGAGATTCCTTAAAGAACTAAAAGTAGATCCACCATTTGATCCAGCCATCCCACTACTGGGCATCTACCCAGAGGGAAAGAAGTCATTATACGCACTTTGGGAGGCTGAGGCGGGCGGATCACGAGGTCAGGAGATCGAGACCACGGTGAAACCCCGTCTCTACTAAAAATACAAAAAATTAGCCGGGCCTGGTGGCGGGCGCCTGTAGTCCCAGCTACTTGGAGAGGCTGAGGCAGGAGAATGGCGTGAACCTGGGAGGCGGAGCTTGCAGTGAGCCGAGATCGCGCCACTGCACTCCAGCCTGGGTGAAGAAAAAAAAAAAAAAAAAAAAAAGAAGTCATTATACGAAAAAGAAACTTGCACACACATGTTTATAGCAGCACAATTCACAATTGCAAAAATGTGGAACCAACTCAAATGCCCATCAGTCAACATGTGGATAAAGAAACTGTGATATATATATATATACAATGGAATACTACTTAGCCATAAAAAGGAATGAATTAATGGCATTCAGAGCAACCTGGATGGAATTGGAGACTATTATTTTAATTGAAGTAACTCAGGAATGGAAAACCAAACATTGTATGTTCTCACTCATATGTGGGAGCTAAGCTATGAGGACACAAAGGCATAAGAATGATACATTGGACTTTGGGGACTCAGGGGAAAGGGTGGGGGGTAATGAGGGATAAAAGACTACACATTGGGTACAGTGTACACTGCTTGGGTGATGGGTGCACCAAAATCTCAGGAATCACCACTAAATAACTTACTAATGTAACCAAACACCACCAGTTCCCCCTCAAAACCTATTGAAATAAAAAATTAAAAGTAAAAAAAATGTGTTTGAACTTAGTTATAATGATTCAAAATTCATGGGCGAAAACTGCAATTACTTTTGCACCAACCTAGCGCAACTCCATTCAATTAGAGCAGAATATGCATTCTTTTCAAACACACCATGAGGTCTTCCTGCAACCTTCCCTGATCTGACATGGTTTCGTGGCTGTGAGGCATCTCTGCAGTGTCACGGTGGCTACTGGAAGGGCCAGGCCTGTGCTGGGGATGTTGCAGCTGCAGCTGTGCTGTATTTCTATCCCAAGGACAACGAAGGCTACTGGTTCTGCTCCCTCTTTGTTCACAAAGTAGATCCCTGGAAGGATGCCTCCTCTGCCCTGCTGTCCAAGAAGGAGACCAGCAACCTCTACAAGATCCAGTTTCACAGTGAGAAGCCTGGGTGCCCGGATGCCTATAGTAGGCACTGATGGAGGCAGCACTGTCCATACTGCACCATGATGAGGACCACCCTGCTCCCTCATGGGCAACTGGAACACATGCTGTAGGGAGCAGGACCAGGCACTGCACCTGTGGAGGTTCTCAGGTGGCTACCCAGCCCTCATGGACTGCATGACAAGGAGTACCTGGAGGTCCGGAAGGAGTGTAGCTGGATGCTGTTGTCCAGGAGACACCAACTGCTTCTCGAGTTCAGCTTCTGGAATGAGCCACAGCTCAGAGTGGGCCCCAACATCTATGAGCTGAGGACATGAAGCTCAAGCCAGGAACCATGATGGAGTAGGGGAACAACTGGGCTCCTGCCAGCAGGTACCAGCAGCAAGTTTCATCAGGAGAACCAGGAGGCGATGGTGGCTTCTCCCAGATAGGAGAGCTCCACTTTGTGCATCATCTCTGGGCTTATAAAGACCCACAGTCTTGGGAGGAGACCCAAAGTGCTGCCTGCAGGAAGAGCGGCTGGGATGAAATGTCTATTATACAGTTCTCCTGGGGCAACACGTGGAGTCTTGGATCAGGATCCTCTTGAAGACCTCACCTCTCCAGTGATGCTGCTAACACTTCTACCTCCTTCCTTTTCTCCCTCAGGGCAACCCTGGACGGAGGAGCACCCCAGTCCTGCTGTCATGGTTTTCTTTTGGCTCCGGGAGGAGTCTGAGGGTCCGTGCTTAGCTCAGACAATGGGGAACAGAAGGATGACAAATTCTGAGGATTTACAGCTCAGCTCAGCTCCTACCTGCCTTCCCCTCCTCCGTCCTTCCCCCTGCTGGAAGTAGTTCCTAATTTCTCTGAATGAAGTATAACAACCTTCTAGGTCTGCTTACATCTTTTTCTAAGATTTCTCAGTCCCCAGCTATCACCACAGAAATCCTCGGTTTAGCTTAATTGCACAAAAGGAAGTATGTCCAGTGGTTAGAAGTGGGATGGGAGGGAAGGAGGTCAGGTCAGGCCAGGCCAGGTCCCCAGGAATTCCCTGATCTCCACTGGGCCACCGCCACCCACTTGTTGTTCAGTCTAAGCCAAGTCCCTCCTGATGGGGAAAATCCTGGAACTGCTAAAAAAAAAAAATCCCTCAAATCAGCAAGGTCAGGAGGATGTCCAGACAGTCCATCCAAAAAGAGAGGGAAAAAGGATGGGAACCAGGAAGGATTTAGGGGCAGGAGACAGACATGTAACAGAACCCAGAAGGTACAACTTAGAATTCAGAACTTGGGTTTGAACTGCAGAATTTGGAATTTGGAATACAGAATTGGAAGATAGAACAGAGGTGACAGGCTGGGCACAGTGGCTCACATCTGTAATCCCAGCACTTTGGGAGGCTGAGGTGGGCGGATAACGAGGTCAGAAGTTCAAGACCAGCCTGGCCAACATAGTGAAACCCTCTCTCTAATAAAAATGCAAAAATTAGCCTGGCATGGTGGCATGTGCCTGTAGTTGCAGCGACTCAGGAGGCTGAGCCAGGAGAATTGCTTGAACCCGGAAGGTGGAGGTTGTGGTGAGCCAAGATCTTGTGGTGAGCTGAGATCACACCACTAGACTCCAGCTTGGGCAACACAGCGAGACTCAGTCCCCCACTGCCAAAAAAAAAAAAAAAGAAATAGTTGGAATAGAACAAGTCTGGGGCATATCGTTCAGATGCTAAAAAACAACATTTCCAGGACATTTTAAAGGTATTTGGAATCAGGGCTGTTGCTCCTGGAGGAGTAGGTTCCCAGGGAGACTGGGACACAGAAAAGAAGGGACTTGGAGTCCCGTCTACTGGGCACTCAGCTCAATGCTCACACCCCTGAGGGAGTCTGCTTGACATTTACATGTTACCCTCCTCAAATGGGGCTTCTGTGCCTCCTGGAAATTTAGGTAAGCTTGGTTCAACCCTCCCAAGTTACAGCCTGTGAAAGCTCAGGTCTTCCTCATGATCCTGGAGAATTCCTGATGGCCTAATTCTTCAGTCTGTTCTTGTCAGCATTGGAGGGTGCAGCCTCCTGCCATCTTGGATAAAAAACCCAGTCTGCAGTGGTTTCACTAAGTTGCTCCCAACAGATGATTCATAGGTGTGGACGACTTGCTCAAGATTTGAATGGTCTTGCCAAGCTCCCCAGAATCTTCATCCATGTCACTGTTCCCTCTCTCTTTCCCTCTCTCTCTTCATCTTTTTTTCAGGGTCAACAGCCCTCTTCCCAGCATCTGAAGCTCATATGAGCTTACTGTGTGGACCCACTCAGAGCCCCAGAGTTGGAATAAAGATTATTTTAAACTGAAGACATTTGAGGTTCAACAGATGCAGAGAAAAGCCTCCTCAGAGCTTCCCTTATCTGACTAAAAGCAGCAACTTCTGGTAAATGAAGCTACCATAGATCCCTTCTCTGGGGGAGTTTCGTGGCCCTGAAGACGATGGGAAGACCACCTTTATTTGTATGGAAAAACATCACCACACACTTTAAAAAATGTCCTGTTATCCTGAAAAAAATGTATTTCCTAAAGAAGCCCATTTGTACTTCCCATAGGAGCCTTTTCTCCCTCCTCCCTTTCCCCAAATTCTAATCACAACTTTGAGTTACTCATCACTGAACACTCAGGCTTGTGTGAATAAACTCTTCTCTTCTCTTGCGAATGTGTCTTTTGTCAGTTTAATTTACAGAACTCCAATCATTGAACCTAAAAAGATAGAGAAAAAGTTTACCTCCCCTACATTATTTATCTTCTGCCTCCACCTCTAGAGTCTCAGCTTCTAACCCAAGTAAGATTATCTAGGAATCGTCCCCAGAAAGGCATGTTTCCTAAGCCTACTGGTAATTATGAGAGAAGAAAAATTTTTCTTCTAGCTGCACAGGTATAAAATGGATGGGTCAGGATAAACCCACATTACTCAAAGAAATATTTGCATTTTTAGGCCAACCACTATTCACAGAATCTCTGGGCTTAAGAAAAACTATTCCTTTGGGAGGGCACAAGAAGGAAATTGCAAAGCTGTTGTCAAAATATTTGGCCACCAAAAAATTCCTGCCTGCTTCACGGAGACAGATGCGTGAATGCCACAGCACTATCTGTTCTGTGTTTTATGATCCTCCCCAAAATAACAGACTCTGTTGGATTTGCGCTGGTGATTTGAGAATAAGAAACTTTAAAAACAACTAGACAACCAGTTCAAGAGAGCAGATAATGTATATGCAGCAGCCTCCCCCTCCTGCCCTAACTTCTGAGAAGTGACAGAAATAATTATTGTAACAAATTCTCATTACCATGCTGGGAAGGAAGGAGAGAGGCAATTGATGGACAGTAATTATGAGAAGTTCCTTAGATGAAGCAAGGAAACTGCAGTCAAAAATCTTCTGTAGGAGAGGAAGGATGCAAAAGATGGGCAAGCAGGCAAGGGCATGGCAGGCCTGGAGATTGTGATTCCAGGATGAGATGGGACTCTGATGCTCCTGACGGAGCCATAGATGGGAGATGCTGCCCCTTTATCAGGTAGCAAACAACGAAATGTCTTGTTTTAAGAAGTAGCAAGGTCGGGCATGGTGGTTCATGCCTGTAATCCTAGCACTTTGGGAGGCCGAGGTGGGCAGATCATGAGGTCAGGAGATCGAGACCATCCTGGCTAACACGGTGAAACCCTGTCTCTACTAGAAATCCAAAAAAGTTAGCCAGGCGTGGTGGCAGGCACCTGCAGTCCCAGCTACTCAGGAGGCTGAGGTAGGTGAATCACTTGAACTTGGGAGGTGGAGGTTGCAGTGAGCCGAGATTACACCACTGCACTCCAGTCTGGGTGAAAAAAAAAAAAAAAAAAAAAAGGGAGCAGTAGGTGTGGTTTTTTTGGGTCAGAGAGGCAGGCTAGGATCTGGGGTGGCTGACAACTCCCAGCAAAACCAGACAGCCCATGTGCCCAGAAGGTTAGTTAATGCCCCTGTCTCCTACGTGTCTCACATCTCTGCCATAATCAAGAGAGAGGCTGAGGTATCTGCCTGGGTAGCACATTCAACCCCTTCCTATATTCAGGCTAGTGTACATCAGTGTAACTTCTCCAGCCTGGTGCACAGAGACATTTACAAACAAAGATGAGCTTATAAACAACGATGAGCATACACCCAGAAGCCAACAACACTTGAGGGAAACCAGCACCATGAAAGGGACATCAAAGTCAACACACGAACTTACATCTGAGAACAAAATTAAAAATGCAAGTGGAGCAGGGCCTTGGGTACATTTAGCTATTATCCCTAGAAAGAGATGAGAAGGGAATACTAGGCAGCCATAAAAAGAATGAGTTCATGTTCTTTGCAGGGACATGGATAAAGCTGGAAGCCATCATTCTCAGCAAACTAACAGAGGAACAGAAAACCAAACACTGCATGTTCTCACTCATAAGTGGGAGTTTAACAACGAGAACACATTGGACACAGGGAGGGAATTATCACACACCAGGGCCTGTCGGCAGGCGGGGGGCAAGGGGAGGGAGAGCATTAAGTCAAATACCTAATGCATGCGGGGCTTAAAACCTAGATGACGGGTTGATAGGTGCAGCAAAACACCATAGCACACGTATACCTATGTAACAAACCTGCACGTTCTGCACATGTATCCCAGAACTTAGAGTAAAAGAAAAAAAAAAAGAATGAGATGAGAAGAAATTGCCCTAAGAATCAGTCTGCTACCCCCACATTCATATCAGCATTATCCTCAATTGCAAAAAGGCAGGAGCAGCCCAAGTGTCCATTGATGGATGAGTGGATAAACCAAAATGCCATATTCATCCAGGTGAATGTTACCGAAGAATGTTCAGCCTGAAAAAGGAAGAAAATCTTATCACATGGAGGAACTTGAAGAAGACATTGTGCTATGTGAAATATGTCAGTCACAAAAGGACACATACTCCATGATTCTGTTTATGTAAGTGACCTAGAGTGGTCAAACTGATAGAAAGTTGAAAGGTGATTTCTAGAGCCTAGGGGGAGGGGAAAATGGACAGTTGGTGTTTAATGAAAACCGTTTCCATTTGAAAGGATGAAAAAGTTCTGGAGATGGATGGTGATGATGGTTGCAACCATGTGAACATACTTAATGCTACTATACTGTACTCTTAAAATAATTACGGTGGTAATTTTGTGTTATGTGTGTTTTATCATAATTAAAAAAATCAACTTGATATCTTGGAAATAAAAAAATCATGATTGAAACTGAAAAAATAGAAAGTTGAGCAGATTGGCTTCAGCTGAAGGATAAATTAGTAACCTAGAAGACTGAACTGAGAACTTTAGAATGTAACACTGAACCAACCAAGAGAAGCATAGGAAAAAAGACTGATGCACATAGCATAAATTTAGAATTTCTAACATTCCTATAATAAAAACGTCAGAAGGATTCTAAAGTATTATTAGTATTACTTAGGAATAGTAGGATGCAAAAAGTGGTGGCTTAACAAGATACAGATTTCTTATCTACCAAAGAAGAGTACAGAGGAAAGGAGAGCTGGTGTATGGCTCCATAAGTATCATTGAGGACCCTGATTCCTGTCTTCCTGCTTTGCCAGCCCAGCACACGGGCTCTTCAAGCTCACCTAATGGCTAAAAACGGCAGCGGGAGCTCCAGCCACTGCATCTGCGTTGCAGGCAGGGAAAAAGAGAAAAGCCAGACCTCCCCAGTTAACTCAAATCCCTTTAAGCAGGCTTCCCAGAATTCTACAAAACACTTTTGCTTAGATCTCATTGTCTAGAATTTAAACACATGGCCACAGTTAGCTTCGAAGTAGACATTCTTCATGGCAATGTGTCCTGCTAAAATCAGTATTCTGTTTCTAAGAAGAAAGGAGAGAATGGCTATTGGGGAAGCCAGTAGTAGTAACTATCCACCCCACCCCACCCCAAATAGAGAGAATGAAGAGTGGACAAATTCAAAATAAGGATAGAAGTAAAAAAATCCCAGAATACAAGAAAAATATGAGTCCTCAAACTGAAAAGGTCCACTCAGTGCTAAAATGGGATGAATGCAAGAAGACCATTGGACACATTGCAGTGAAATTTCACAATACCAAGGATCAAGAAAAATCCCAAAGGCTTCCAAAGAATAAAAAACAACCAACAATTCTCTATAAAGAAAAGAGAATCGGCTGGGCGTGGTGGCTCATGCCTGTAATCCCAGCACTTTGGGAGGCCGAGGCAGGCAGATCACTTGAGGTCAGAAGTTCAAGACTAGCCTGGCCAACATGGTGAAACCCCGTCTCTACTAAAAATACAAAAATTAACCAGGTGTGGTCGTACATGCCTGTAATCCCAGCTTCTTGGGAGGCTGTGGCAGGAGAATTGCTTGAATCAGGGAGGCAGAGGTTGCAGTGAGCTGAGATTTGCACTCCAGCCTGGGCAACAGAGTGAGACTTGGTCTCAAAAAAAAAAAAAAAAAAAAAAAAGAAAGAAAGAAAAGAGAATTGGACTGAGAAGATGTCTGTCTTTTCATTAGCAACAAGGGTTGCAAGGCAGAGAAGCAGTTTCTTCAAAGCTAAGAATGAATACATCATTTGAACTTAAATTCTATATTTAAGAACCTAGTATCCTTCTATTCAAGAGTAAAGGTGAAAACGTATTTAAAAATATACAAGGAACTGTATTACTGAAAGATTTACTGGAGTATGTCATCCAGGTTTTAGGATCGTCAAAACCGAGGGTGACTTCCATCTCTGGGATAAGCTTGTTTTAATTCTTTTTTTTTTTTTTTTTTTTTTTGAGACGGAGTCTCGCTCTGTCACCCAGGCTGGAGTGCAGTGGCGCGATCTCGGCTCACTGCAAGCTCCGCCTCCCGGGTTCACGCCATTCTCCTGCCTCAGCCTCTCCGAGTAGCTGGGACTACAGGCGCCCGCCACCACGCCCGGCTAATTTTTTGTATTTTTAGTAGAGACGGGGTTTCACCGTGGTCTCGATCTCCTGACCTCGTGATCCGCCCGCCTCGGCCTCCCAAAGTGCTGGGATTACAAGCGTAAGCCACCGCGCCCAGCCTGTTTTAATTCTTAAACAACAAAAATAGATGAAAGCCTTGGAAAACCAAGAGATAGAAATCAATCATTTGAGTTGTTGATTTTCTTTTTATTGAAGTTTCTTTCTCTTTTTCTTTTATTTAGGTTTCTTTTTTTTCTTCTTCTTAATGACAGTTCATTACATATTCTTGATAAACATCCTTCACTGGACACATGATTTACATATATTTTCTTTCAGTCTGTGGCTTGTCTTTACATGCTTTTTCAGTGTCTTTCAAAGAGTAGACATTTTTAGGTTTCATTAAATCCAATTTTTTTTCCTTTTTCTTTTTTTTTTTTTGAGACAGAGTCTCCCTCTGTCGCCCAGGCTGGAGTGCAGTGGCGCAATCTCTGCTCACTGTAAGCTCCGCCTCCCGGGCTCACGCCATTCTCCTGCCTCAGCCTCCGGAGTAGCTGGGACTACAGGCGCCCGCCACCACGCCAGGAGAATTTTTTTTGTTTTTTTGTATTTTTAGTGGAGACGGGGTTTCACCATGTTAGCCAGGATGGTCTCGATCTCCTGACCTCGTGATCCACCCGCCTCGGCCTCCCAAAGTGCTGGGATTATAGGCGTGAGCCACCGCGCTCGGCCATTAAATCCAATTTAACAATTTTTTCTTGTATGGGTTGTACTTTTGGGTTGTAGCTAAGAAATCTTTGCCTGACTCAAAGATTTTCTCCTATTTCCTCTGTAAGTTTCATAGTTTCAGGTTTTACGTTTATGTCTATGCTCCATTTTGAGTAAATTTTGCATACATGGTGCAAGGTATGAATTGAAGTTTGGTAATTCTGCATATGGATATCCAATTGCTCCAGCACCATTTGCAGGAAAAATGATCCTTTCTCTAATATTAAGTAATAATCAGCTATCACTACATTGTTTATCACCTTTGATGGTGAGATTTCTTTTGTCCCCAAACAAATATCCGAGAGGGTCCCAAGATGAAGACAGCTCATAGCCAAGTTTGCTGGGCAAGGCTCAGCGTGGGTTCGTAATGGGGAGTAGTTCTCATCCTCCTTTTATGCTCCCTGGGGGAGACATGATGGAAGTGATGATCTTATTACAGTCGTTCCTTTTCTCACCTGAGCATGGAGGGGCAAGTTCTGTGTATTCACTAACAGAGTCACTGAACAGCCAACAAGCATACTCTCTGGGCCAAGGCAGAGATTCCTTATAAGAATTTTATAGATATTATGTTTCCTTCTCTTCTTGCTTTTGTTTTCTTCTTCTTTTTTGCTTTTTGGCTTTTTGCTTTTTTTTCCTGATGGAATTTTCAGAACCTTGCAATGCTTTAAGTTAGGTGTAATTTATTAATTACGTCTTTTCCAAGGGAAATTGTCACAATGCTCACAAGTCCTCTGGGTTTTTAAAAATCAGGATTCCTCAGTCATCTCCCAGAACTTGCAGAAAAAATCCGAGGGAAAGACATTGAACGGTAAGAAGCAAAGATGAGCACAGACACCACCCAGTTAAATACATTGCTTAATCTAAGGAGGTGGGGGGCCGGGCGTGGTGGCTCACACCTGTAATCCTAGCATTTTGGGAGGCTGAGGCTGGTGGATTACCTGAGGTCAGGAGTTTGAGACAAGCCCGGCCAAAATGGTGAAATCCCGTCTCTACTAAAAATACAAAAATTAGCCAGATGTGGTGGCACACGCCTGTAATCCCAGCTACTCAGGAGGCTGAGGCAGGAGAATTGCTTGAGCCTGGGAGATGGAGGTTGCAGTGAGCCAAGATCATGCCACTGCACTCCAGCCTGGCTGACAGAGCAAGACTCTGTCTCAGGAAAAAAAAAAAAAAAAAAAAATCTAAGGAGGTGGTAGTGATGAATGTGACACAAGAAGGCCGAGGGAAATAAATGGGAGTTGGTTTTGGTCTTGTTTGGGCAAAGATTATAGATACTGACTTGAGTTTGGATACTGTTAGCAAAACATAACATTGGCCCAGGCAAACAGAGTGAGACCCTCATCTCCACAAAAAATTAAAAAAGGAATTGGCATGGTGGCACACTCCTGTAGTCTCAGCTATTCTGGAGGCTGAGGTAGGAGGATTGCTTGAGCCCAGGAGTTTGAGGCTCCAGAGAGCTATGAAAAGAAGAAGAAATTTAAAAAAAAATACAGGTTTAAGTAGAAGTGTTAAAAAGCTAAGACTAAACATTGGGAGAATGAATACAATATGTAAATTTCAAACTTAGAAGAAAAATGAAAGCAAGTTTGAGCAAATCAAACAAAGTCAGAAAGGGAAAAACAAGAACAGCGAGAATAGTATGAAAAACACAAAATCACTTGGTGGGTGTAAGTCCAAGTAACAATAATAATGTCTTAAATTTACTTATTAAAAGACAGAGACTCTACGTTGAATAAAAAACCCAATATCTGGATATATGTGATTTGCACAAGAAACTCTTAAAAGAAAATGACAGAGGAATGTTGAAAATAAAGGGGTGATGCCAAGCGCGGTGGCTCATGCCGGTAATCTCAGCACTTTGGGAGGCTGAGGCAGGTGGATCACGAGGTCAGGAGTTCGAGACCAGCCTGGCCAACATGGTGAAACCCCGTCTGTACTAAAAATACAAAAAATTAGCCGTGTATGGTGGTGCGCGCCTATAATCCCAGCTATGCAGGAGGCTGAGGCATGAGAATCTCTTGAACTCGGGAGGCTGAGGTTGCAGTGAGTGGAGTTTGCACCATTGCACTCCAGCCTGGGCAACAAAGAAAAAAGTTTTCTTTTTTTGTCTTAAAAAAAAAAAAAGAAAACAAACGGGTGAAAAATATAAACAAATATTAACAAATAAATCTAGAATAGCAATATTAACACCAAGCAGAATGGAATTTAGGGTGAAAAGCATTATAAAGGGCAAATTGAAACACTGTTTATAGGTAAAAAGGAATAATCCATCAAGTAATGATCACAGTTGTGAACCACTGTATGCCAACAGCATAGATATGGAAATATTAAAGCAAAACCAGATAGAAATACAAGGAAAAACGCACGAAGCTGCAAACAAACATAAAGTTAAAACAGAGATGAAACGAAAAATAGACAAAGCCTTATTCTTCACTCATAAATTGGCACATTAAATAGATAAAAATAATTAAGAAAAAAGATAATTTGAATAAAAACGTTTGATTTTGTAGTTTTGTGCCTAGGAGAGAATATAGTTTTCAACTACATTACTTGTAATTATGTTTTAGATTAAAAATCAGCCCAAGTTGGGCCACAAAGGAAACGACAGTAAGTTCTAAAAGGCAGAAACAAGCCACTTTCATACGGCGAATTCAAACAGGCTATTTTCATATGCAAAATGCAATAGAATTAGATATTCATGACAAAAAGATAACTGAAAAACCTTATTACTTGAAAGGTTTAGAAAATCACATGTGCATTTCTAACCACTCTTGGGTTGAAGAAGAAATAAAAATGTATTAAAATTAAAATCTCTTTAGATATTGATTTAAAAAAAATTAGGGAGCAAACTCTGTGTTATAGATAAAATGGTATTCGGAGGAAAATCTATAACCATAAATGCTTTTATAAAAATAAAAGAAAGCTTAAAATCAAGTGTCTTTCAGCCCAGAAGTCAGACAAAAGCACAAAAGAAAACTCCATTCCCTATTTAAAAAGTCTCTTCGAACTTGATAGAGTAGAAAATGTGCTGCATTTGGTAATGGGTATTTACACGAGACCTAGGAAACATCACACTGAATGTTTGTGAGGTTCTTAGCACATATGGAACGGGATGCAGATACTGCCTATTGCCTCTCCTACTTGGTGCTGGGGTTGAGCTCCTGGTCTAGGGGTCCTCAAAGCAGTTTGTCTATTGGGATCATGTGGGAATCCTAAAATAGTACCAATATGCCTGCATCCCATCTCAGTGCGCCTGAATCAGAATTCCTGGGGGTAGGGCTCAGGCAATGGTATTTTACAAAGCTCTCTAGGTGATAGGTTTAAAAACAATCCTCTAGCCTATGAAACGAGACAAAGAAAATAAGTGAAATTCATAGATACCAGAAAGAAAGAGAGAAAACTATATGATTATTTACCTAGAATATGGAAGAGAATCAGCTGGAAAATTGGAAAAATCAATGAGAGTTCAGAAGATGATAGAATACAAACTCAATATAAAAAATCAATAGATTTCCTATAGGCTATCAGTAATAAATTAGAAAAGGTAATAAAAATTCCAAATTATAATGGAAATAGCAACCACAAAATATAAAATAGAAAAAACTAAAAGAAACGCAAAAGACCTTTATCACGGTAATTATGTTTAACAAAAGATGTCAAAAACAACCTAAATAAATGGAGAGATTATACCGTCTACATAGATTGGAACACGCAACTGTAAATAAGCCAATTTACTCTTAATTATCTATAACCCCAATAAAAATGTCACCAAAATTCCTCATGGAACTTCATAGGCAAATTCCAGAATTTATACGAAGGAACAGATGTGTAAGAACAACCAAGATACATTTGAAAAAGGACATCAATGATGTCTAGTATCTTCTCCTTTAGACCAGCAATCCCCAACCTTTTTGGCACCGGGGACCGGTTTCGTGGAAGACAAATTTTCCACGGAGGCGGGTGGGGGAGATGGTTTTGGGATGAAAGTGTTCCACCTCCGATCATCAGGCATTAGTGAGATTCTCATAAGCAGCTCACAACTTAGATCCTTCCCATACGCAGTTCACAATAGGGTTTGGGCACCTGTGAGAAGGTAATGCCCAGCTGATCTTACAGGAGGCGGAGCTCAGGTGGCAATGTGCACTAGTCTGCCGCTCACCTCCAGCTGTGTGGACCAGTTTGTAACACGCCACGGACAGGTACTGGTTTGCGGCCTGGGGGTCAGGGACCCCTGCTTTAAACATCAAAATATATGGCATTAATAATCAAACAGTGTGGTATTGGTGCAGAAAAAAAATAGATAAATGAACCAGAATACGGAAACCAGCAAAAGATCATACATGGGAATTCAATATATGATAAAAGAGGCATTTGAAATTAGCAAGGGTAGGATGGATATGTCAATTTTGACTAGTGGTAGCTGAACATGACAGAAAACTCAGACAATGGCTTAAATAAGAGGAAGCCTTATTATTGATCCTTCGCATAGAGGAGAGCTGGAGGTCACCAGTCCTTAACAAGTATGGCAGCTCCATGACCACCAGAAACCCAAGTTCCAGCTATTGTCTGCCCCATCATCCTTAGTGCAGTGATTTCATTTTCAAGGTTGCTTATGATTGAAGATGCTTCTGAAGCTCTGGCCATCACATCTACATTCCATGCAGGAAGAAGAAATAAAGCAGAGAAAAGCAAAAGGGCGTGATTCTTTGCCTTCTTAGCCTTTCTGGGAGTTCTACTTAATGACTTGTGCTTATGTGATATTGGCTACCCCTATTTGCATTGGAAGCAAAAAAAAATTTTTTTTTTAGCTAGGTACATTGCTACCCCAAATACTAAAGATATTCTACCAGGAAAGAAAAAAGGCAAATGGGTTTTGGGCAGGCAACTAGCAGACTGTCCAAGTCTGTGTGATGTGCAGCAGGTTCTTCCTCAGGTCGCCTGCTGCTCCTCATGAACGGGTGACCTGTCAATTTCAAGTCAATTGCTCTTCCCCACGAATACCCAGTGAACCATCGTGGAGAAGAAAAAACACAGATATACACAAAATATTGTACCACAAAAGGGGAGAAAGGGAATCACATAGAAGTTACTATTATATAGTAATTATGACATCTCCGGGCAGAAATAGTAAAGATTCCCTATTTTGAGAGTGAGGTAAATTTTTTGGTTACCCAGCCTGGCTGCGCCTGGCTCTATACTCTAGGAGAGGGTTGCCAGATTAGGCAAATAAAAATATGGTCACCTAGTTAAATGTGAATTTCAGATAAGTAACAAATAACTGCTTTAGTATAGGATGTTCCAAATATTGTATTATACACTAAAAAAATTTGTATATACATACATACATACAATTCTGGAAGTATAGTCACCAAACTGAGATCAGTGATATCTTTGGGGAAACAACTTGAAATAAAAAGTGATGGTCAAGGGAAGTTTGCTTTACTTTATCTGTGATGCTCAAAATTTGTATTTGTACACTGACAATTATTCTTGTTTACTTGTATTAGAAAGACATAAAAAGAATAAGAGGTTAACCAAGGTCTTGGTGCTGAGGCTACAGACCAATGAATGACATTATGGCTCACATGGCCTCTGGAGTCAGGGTCAGTAGACCTGGTCTTCTGGCCACCACGGAGCAGCCACACCTGCTCTCTGAGACTTTCCTTTCACATTGACAAAAAAAGAGGTGGGTGATGATACCCACTGAAGAGTTGTTGAGAAGATCCACAATGTAAACGTAAGAAAATTTATGGACAAATGCTTTGTAAATTCTATTGGAGCATACAAATTATGATATATAATTTATGATGTATATTCCTATTATGTTGTATAATTTATTATATAGTCATATTGCAATGTGTCACTACATAATTATATAGTAACGTGTAGCATTTTGGAATATTGAGTATCAAACGTAGGCATGAAAGCAGAAGTGCCCCATCTAGGGTAGAAGATAAAGAAACATTAACCTATGTAATTCATGTGAGGGTGCCAAGTAAGTGCTTGGTAATTAAAAGTCTACTCTCAAAGTGACAAACTTGAATTTCTTTTTTTTTGTTTTCCTAAAAAAAAAAAAAAGGGTTACAGGTGCAGAACGTGTAGGTTTGTATACGTGTGCCCTGGTATACCTATTGATCCGTCCTCTAAGTTCCCTCCCCTCACCCCCCACCCCCCCAACAGGCTGTGGTGTGTGATGTTCCCCTCCCTGTGTCCATGTGTTCTCATGTTCAACTCCCACTTATGAGTGAGAACATGTGGTGTTTGGTTTCCTGTTCCTGTGTTAGTTTGCTGAGGATGATGGCTTCCAGCTTCGTCCATGTCCCTGCAAAGGACGTGATCTCGTTCTTTTTTATGGCTGCATGGTATTCCGTGGTGTACATGTGCCACATTTTCTTTATCCAGTCTATCACTGATGGGCTTTTGGGTTGGCTCCATGTCTTTGCTATTGTAAATAGTGCTGCAGTAAACGTATGTGTGTATGTGTCTTTTTAGTAGAATGATTTATATTCCTTTGGGTATGTATCCAATAATGGGATTGCTGGGTCAAATGGTATTTCTGGTTCTAGATCCTTGAGGAATCGCCATAGTGTCTTCCACAGTGGTTGAACTAGTTTACATTCCCACCAACAGTGTAAAAGCGTTCCTATTTCTCCATAGCCTTGCCAGCATCTATTGTTTCCTGGCTTTAATAATCGCCATTCTGACTGGCGTGAGACGGTATCTCATTGTGGTTTGGATTTGCATTTTTCTGACGATCAGTGATGTTGAGCTTTTGTCCATGTGTTTGTTGGCTGCGTAAATGTCTTCTTTTGATAAGTGTCTTTATATCCTTTGCCTTCAAAGTAACAAAGTTGAGTCTCAAACACAGGTCCCCAAATTCTAAGTCCTGGACTCTTTCCATGTGACCTCTTAAAAGCTTTACATAGTCCCATTGCCTTTTCATTCTAATTATTATTCATGCATGTGCACTGAGTTATTTCTTTAGTTTCTGTTTTTCCTTATCACTGATGCCATTATTTAAACACTGGAATTTCCCAGATCGCCAGTAAATGGTCATTTATTTAGTGTGACACAAAGCTATTGATTAGTGAAATTGGACCTAGGACCAACCCGGGTCTCTGTAGTAAGAAGGGTAGAGTAGTTATTTTAAGGAGTTGTCCCAGCATATGGGAAAGATGTAAACTTTTACATTAAAAAGTTTAATACATTCTTTGCATTAATATTATTGCTATGAAGTTGATATTTAAGAAATTATCTGGAAACAATATGGATTCTATGAGCTTTTAGGGTCTATCATGAAAGAAAGGTAGGGATCAAAGTCTGTGGTTGGTGGGTAGGCTGGAAACTGGTGCACGTGGTGAGTATAAGAGCAGGGAGCCTGGCAGAGCTTGAAATAGACTTACTCACCAAATGTCAGCATGCATGAGCTAAAGCCTGTGCACAGAGAATTAAACCATGTGTCTGGTAACAAGGAACTTCTGTGTTGAAAATTTATTAATCAATATTTACTCAACTTTAAAAATTGCTATTGTCTCACTCTTAGTATTCACACCAGAGCAATACAGTAAATTAAATGCATCTTCAATTATTCAAAGCTGCTTCTGCAGAATTACTACATCTAAATATTGTGTTTTAATGAACTGTACTTAATTTTTGCACAGTCAAGTGACTGTCTGTGTTACATCTTCCTCCCAGGGGTCTGAGACAGTCTGTCTGGTGCTGCAGGAGATACATGGTTTCAAATGTCATCCTGAATCCCCCCCTACTCCCATCCTTCTGCTTTCCTGCTAAGCCAGGTTCAGTAATATTCTTTTTATTTACTGCATAAGGTCCTAGAAGGTAAGCTGGAGAGCGGAGGAAGATGCTGCTGTTAGTTACCAAATTGGTAGATCTTTACCTAGAAGAGATGAAATAAAAGTCTGGAAACGGTGACATCTAGTTGGTGCTCTCAGGCTGCAGAGAGGGGAAGAAACAACAGAATCACAACCTCTCCAGGAATTTGAGTCCCTAAACATGGACATCCAAGTCCAGGAATGGGAAGAAAGGAAGAAAAAAATGGCACAGTTAAAGGTCAGCACACTTCCTTTTTTTTTCTTTTTTTTTTCTTTCTTTTTTTTTTTTTTGAGACAGAGTCTTGCTCTTGTCACCCAGGCTGGAGTGTAGTGGCGCGATCCCCACTCACTGCAACCTCCGCCTCCCAGGTTTAAGCAATTCTCCTGCCTCAGCCTCCCAACTAGCTGGGATTACAGGTGTGTGCCACCACGCCTTGCTAATTTTTGTGTTTTTAGTAGAGACAGGGTTTTGCCATGTTGGCCAGGCTAGTCTCGAACTCCTGACTTTGTGATGTGCCCACCTCCCTCCTGTAGCTGGGATTATAGGTGTGAGCCACTGCACCTGGTCCAAAGTCAGCACACTTTCATTTCATTGCTTACTGCTCTGTCCCAAGTGCCAGGCAGATTCGTGTCATCCATGGCAGATTCATTCTGGATAGAAAGCAGCCCTTCCTCTACTCAGCCCACATTTTATATGGCCCAGATGCCCCCTCATGACTCAACAGAACTGACTCATCTTCAGAGGCCAGACTGCAAAATGCACTGATGACCCCTGAAGGCTCCTTCTTTTTTCCTCTCAGGGTTTCACACAGGTACAGAGGTTGTCCTGGGTAGGCCAGGGGAGAAGCCACGACTTTAGCTCAGAGTTAGGTTTTGGGTCCTTTTTGCCCACCTCTATTGGGGCCTAAGCATACAACTGTTATTAGCCAGGGTTACATTGAAGATATTTCACCTTTTTCTCCCATAACACTTATCATCCACCAATATACTATTTATCCAATATTTATTTATTTATTTTTGAGACGAAGTCCCACTCTGTTGCCCAGGCTGGAGTGCAGTGGTACAATCTCAGCTCACTGCAACCTCTGCCTCCCAGGTTCAAGCAAGCCCCTTGCCTCAGCCTCCCAAGTGTCTGGGATTATAGGCATGTGCCACCATGCCTGGCTAATTTTGTATTTTTTAGAAGAGATGGGGTTTCACCATGTTGGCCAGGCTGGGTCTCGAACTTCTGACCTCAAGTAATCCGCCCACCTCGGCCTCCCAAAGTGCTCGGATTACAGGCGTGAGCTACCGTGCCTGGCCTATCCAATTAATTTCATTTATTGCCTGTCTGTCCCTTACTAGAATCCAAGCTCCGCAGGGCCAGCTTCTTGATTGTTTTGTTCGCTAATGAATTCCTCAGTACCTCCTACATAAATATCTGTTGAATAAATTGTATGAATTAATGAGTGGCTGACCATACCCGTGTATCACTGCGTGTCCTCACGACTTGGAGAGTCATCCTTCCTGACACTATTGCATTAGCTGGAATGAGTTAGGTCATGCTGCAGAAAAGTTAGCTCTGAAACCTCAGGGGTTTAATACAGCTAAGGTTTACTTTTCATTCATGCTATGTGTCCAAACTCAGCTAGGAGTGGGGGTCAAACTGACAGTCACTTGAGGGCCTCAAGTGATAATATTCTGCATCTGGAATGTTGCTGGTCACTGCAGGACAAGGACAGACAGCCAGAGGGCCACACACCAGCTTTTCTATGCTTTAGCCCAGAAGGGACACAAGTCATTTTTGCCCATAGCCTATTACCTCAAACTAGTCTGATAGTTCCTGCCTAATTTCAAGGAGTGGCTGGGAGGTGTAGGGGAATGGATGGAAAACTGAGGGAGCAGCGCTGTCTGCCCCACACCCACGCAAGCCCATTCACACCCACTCACATACATTCACACCCATCACACTCATTCACACTTATGGATACCCATTCGTGTCCACCAGTGCACATTCTCACCCACAGCCATCGGTTCTCGCCCTTAACTTCTCTTACTCACTCAGACCCAACCGTCTGTGCAAAACTCAACTGATGCCCCAAGCTAACCTCCCATCCACTGTTCTCACCTATACCATATTATATCTGTAGCTATAGATAGATAGATAGATAGATAGATAGATAGATAGATAGATAGATAGATTGGTTTTTGCCTACCGTTCCTGGCTTATAACTGCCATAGCCCTTACTACAGTCTTTAGCTATATGGTGAGGCACTTTAGGCGTCAGAAACAGAATCTCTCTCTCCGACCTTCCCCTGTCCTCCTTTCACCAGTCAGGGAGGGCACGGAGGCTCCACGTCCCTTCTCCCATACGGTTGCAGCTCTTCATCTGTATCCTTTGTACAATAAACAAGTATGCAGAATTCAGTGTTCCTGGGGTTCTATGAGCTGCTGCAGCAAATTAATCGAACTCAAGGAGGAGGCCGTGGGATCCCAGTTGGTCAGAAGCATAGGTAAAACAACCCAGGGCTGGCAATTGGCATCAGAACTGGGGGATAGTCTTGGGGACTGAGCCCTAAACCTGTGGGATCTGATGGTGCCTCCAGGTAGATGGTGTCAGAATTGAATTGGAGGACACCCAGCTGGTGTCCACTACAGAAGCGATGGCTTGCTTGGTGTGTGGGGAAAAACCTCTACTCCTTTGGTCACAGAAGTTTTCTGGGTTGATTGTTGTGTTGTGAGAGCAGAGGAAAAACCATTTTGAGTTTTTCCATTCAGACACACCTGTTCTGTTTATTCATGGCCTACCATATCTAATTGTGCAGACTCCACTTCGTCTTGTTTCTTCCAAATCAAATTTCCCTATGGCAAAAAAGGGGGCTCTCTGGATGGAGCGCTGGACGTCATCTTTCAGGATATGAGAAAATCTTTGTTATGTTAAAAAATGTTATGGACTTCCACATGTTAGCA
Organism: Symphalangus syndactylus; assembly: GCF_028878055.3. Taxonomy (NCBI): domain Eukaryota; kingdom Metazoa; phylum Chordata; class Mammalia; order Primates; family Hylobatidae; genus Symphalangus; species Symphalangus syndactylus. The sequence goes on along the minus strand of NC_072442.2, from coordinate 62,624,092 downwards.
GCAATGTTCATAGTACTTATTGGCTGAGTAAATACTCAATGTCAAAAAAGCTACCATGAATTCAGTAGCTCTGTCGCCCATGCTGGAGTGCAGTGGCCTGATCTTGGCTCACTGCAACCTCCACCTCCTGAGTTCAAGCAGTTCTCCAGCCTCAGCCTCCCTAGTAGTAGCTGAGATTACAGTCATGCACCACTATACCTGACTGATTTTTTATATTTTTGGTAGAGACGGGGTTTCACCATGTTGTCCAGGCTGGTCTTAAACTCCTGACCTCAAATAATCCACCCGCCTCGGCCTCCCAAAGTGCTGGGATTACAGGTGTGAGCCACCACACCTGGCTGAATTCAGTAATTCTTAAGCATCTGTATCCACTAGAAACATAGTTGTGCATTGATCTGTAAGCATGCGATTTGTGCAGGTTGCAGACAAAGCTTGGCACACATATGGATTCAAGGATCCTTTGCAATGGTGCCATGGCCTGTGAGTTGGAGGCCACCAAGGTAGAGTGGTGCTAATGAGCAGGAGAGCAAAGTCCGGGGAGGTTTCCACTTCAGCTCTCGCTTGCTGGCAGAGGAAAGAGGACCTGACGGCATGAATCGAATGCCTTTGCTCTAACAGTGCTTGCTTATTTTCTGTAAGCCTCTGTCAGTACCACACTTCAAATTAACTACATTGGGGGCCGGGCATGGTGACTCACGCCTGTAATCCCAGCATTTTGGGAGACCTAGGTGGGTGGTCACTTGAGGTCAGGAGTTCAAGACCAGCCTGGCCAACATGGGGAAACTCTGTCTCTACTAAAAATACAAAACAAACAAACAAACAAAATTAGCCAGGTGTGGTGGTGGGTGCCTGTAATCCCAGCTACTTGGGAGGCTGAGGCAGGAGAATTGCTTGAGCCCGGGAGGCAGAGGTTGCAGTGAGCCAAGATCGTGCCACTGCATTCCAGCCTGGGCAACAGAGCGAGACTGTATATCAAAAAACAACACCAACAAAAAACCCAATTTAACTGCATCGCATGTTCTCTCCTCATGGACAAATCCCATTTGCAATATAAACCTCTGCTTGCAACTAATAGAAACTGATATCTAGAAAATGTGATCCATTTTCTCCCCTGCTGTGGTCTGCTCACTTCCAGGATTTCATTTCACATTTGAGGCTACCTGAAAATGCTAACATCATGTCAAGAATTTCTTGAAAATGAAAAGAACTCATTTAGGGAGCTCTACAAGAGGTGGGAAGAGATTCCAGGCATCTGGGTGTGAAGTGTCCAGAGAACAAACCTCGAACCACTGGATTTTTCTCCTATTCTTCCTCCCATCTCACCCCAGACCACCTGCCCAGCTGGTCTCAAGGAATTTCTGTCTAGGGTCTGCCTCTGACAAGCGCAGTGAAGGATGGTGTGAAGGATGGTTCTAGAAGCCATAGCTGCTTCCTAGGAGTCCCCAAGTCATCAGTCTGTCCAAGGTCACTCTGTCCTTCAAGACGTAAGTCCAATTGGTTCAAGTCTCATGCCTCATACAGTGAATTTTGCCTGTGTGATCTGCTTTAGGGTTGAGATTTTCTCTTAGACTCTTGTGCTGCCCGCATGGGGGCTGGGTAGGGATTTGGCTGTTTTTAGTGAGTGCTGACAATGGCTGGATGGGTCATGCCTCCAGGCAGGGTGCCTCAGCAGCTGGTCTTCTAGATGTGGGTGCCTCCCACTCTTTCGAGGCAACATCAACTACTCTGGGCACTCCCCCTACCACCCCAAGTCCCCTATTCACTGCCTCTCACCTCCCTCTCTCCCTCTTCTGTTCTGAGGTCTCTTGCACACTCCTGTGTGTTTCCCTCTTCAGCTTGATCTCTTCTACTTTCCTTCTTACAGAAAGTCCTCTTTGTATTCAGGTCGCTAACAAGCCCCTCCCTAGTTTTTAAGTGTGACTATGGGTGTACGTTCATTTTTATAATATCTATATAATTTCTATTGATAATAATCAATATAAAATATTTTGTATTGATTATTAATTATCAATAGAAATTATTGATTTCTATTGGTAGGTCATCTGCAGTGTGGTCTAGCATCTTGAGGCCACAAATTCACCCTGTGTGCAATGGAAAACTTGGTATCGCTCTCGATACTGCAAGGATTCTTCCATGAAGTTTCTAAGCCCTGCCTCTGTTGAGTTCTTTTTTTTTTTTTTGTGGGGTGACAGGGTCTCTCTCTGCTACCCAGGCTAGAGTACAGTGATCAAAGGTCACTGCAGTCTCAAACTCCTGGTCTCAAACAATCTACCTGCCTCAGCTTCCTGAGTAGCTGGGACTACATGTGTGCACCATCCTGATCAGTTACATTTAAAAAAAATGGCTCTGTAGAGACAGATCTCGCTATGTTGCCCAGGCTGGTCTCGAACTCCCAGCTTCAAGTGATTCTCCCACCTTGGCCTCCTGTCTGCTGAGTTCTTGACCAATCCTATGGCTTTTCTGAATGTTCTGTTCCTTACCGACTCTGCATTGCCTCTCTGCATAGTACATTACCTCACCGGGCGTTTCCCAATTTCTTCACTCCCCAGACTACCAGCGGGTCAAGGCTGTGTGTGAAGCCTAATTTACTAAAGGCTGGGGCAATGGACGAAGTTTCTTGGAGAGTAGCATGGTAAATAACATAATATAGACATTAGAGATCGTGGCTCACAAACACCTCTTGGTTATTCCCGGACGTAAGTAACTTCCACCGGTATTTTCGTTTCGTTGGGCTCCTGGCTCCATCGAGCTCCATTGACTTCTTCTTCCTCTCTGCCTCTGTGCCCCCAGCCCTCTCTATTTTCTCGGATATTTCACACAGAGCAGATCAGCCATACATAGCTTTATCTCAGTCCAGATCTTCCAGGTTACACACAGAGGGTTTTCTTTTCAAAACCAAACACATACAAAGGTTAGTTTCTGTACAAAGACTCTCCTCCTTGTGAGAACTAATGATCAGCTCTACACGTCTTTTTTCCCTTTGACTGGGATATGTTCGGTCATAGATTCACAGAAGGTTGGGCTGAGTGAGACCTCAGAATCTGTCAAGTTAAACTCCCCATTTGATGCTTGGATTCCTTCTTCGGTCTCTGAAAAGTGACTGCCATTCCCTGCTTGCACCCCTCCAGTGTCAGCGGTGGTCCGGCTTATTTTGCCACCTAGATGGTTTATGCATCTTCTTGAGCTGCAGCTTCCTATGCTGTAAAAGGGAGGTGGTAGAATAGCATTTACCTCCCAGAGTTGTTGCAAGGATCAAATGAGATGGTGAATACAAAGGGCTCTGCACAGTGCCTGGCACAAACTTGGCACTTGATAGCTGTTCACTGTTAGTGTCCTGTCAGGGGTAGAAGGATGCAGGCTGCACATGGTGAGCTGATCTGCCCTTGAATCTGCTTGTTTTCAGCTACTGTTCATGCATAGCACCCTGGGCAGCCCAAGACAAGAGTCTTTTTTTTTTTTCCTGAGATGGAATTTCACTCTTATTGCCCAGGCTAGAGTGCAATGGCACGATCTCGGCTCACTGCAACCTCTGCCTACTGGTTCAAGCAATTCTCCTGCCTCAGCCTCCCAAGTAGCTGGGACTACAGGCATGTACCACTACGCCTGGCTAATTTTTTGGTTTTTTTGTATTATTATTATTTTTTTGAGGTGGAGTCTCCCTCGGTCGCCCAGGCTGGAGTGCAATGCCTCGATCTCGGCTCACTGCAACCTCTGCCTCCTGGGTTCAAGCAATTGTCCTGCCTCAGCCTCCCGAGCAGCTGGGATTACAGGCACTCCCCACCATGCCCGGCTAATTTTTGTATTTTTAGTAGAGGCTGGGTTTCACCATGTTGGTCAGGCTGGTCTCAAACTCCTGACCTCAGGTAATCCACCCGCCTTGGCCTCCCAAAGTGCTGGGATTACAGGTGTGAGCCACCACACCCAGCCAACAGTTCTCTTTGAACGTCTGTAGGTGACAGAATCTGTAGTTGTCTCTCCACATGGGAAAATCTGATTTTGTAAAACTACGGAATTTCTGGGAGGTGGTGGCAGTGGGAGAGGTAGAGACCAGGGGGAGGAGTTGTCCGGGAGGTTCGGGGGAGCAAGCAGGGGTTGGTGGTGTGAACCTGATCAGGGGCAGGTTTGTCCACCAGTCTTGATGTGCCCTGAGCTGTGTGGGATGATGGCGAGGCAATGAAGACTGGGCCAGGAAGAGACTTTTCCAGAATTTTTGTGACACTATGATTTGACCTCAGAGAGTGGACTCTGCCTGAACTATGACCCTGGCCACAGATGAAGCAGCAGTTGAAGCTGCTACAGCCATAGGCTGAGTGCCAATCTGGGCCAGTCACATTTCGACTGTTACCCCTGGGTGGAAGCTTGCATCACTCAGAGCCCCCTACCCTCCCAGGGGCCCACACTATGGACTCTTGGCAGTGGCAGCAGTTCTGGAGCTGGCAGATGGCACATGTCTGCCTCAGAAGGATTCCCAGTTCTGTTTGCAGCTCCGCTAGGATACCACCGATGTTCCCAAGAGGGGCTGTGAAATTCTCAGATAATTCTCAAAATAAAATTAATTTTGATACATTTTCATTTAAAAATAATAAGTGCTAGACAGAACTGTGTGGGGGAAAAGCTGCAGAAGCAAGTCAGAAAAGGAAGACAGCCTCCACGTTCTGCTGCCCCTGGAAGAGCCGGCGGGGGTCCCCTCTGTAGTGGCCAGATCCCTAGATCCATCTGCAGGGGGCCACAGACCCCATCACTCCACCTGTGATGCGGGGGATCTGGGACTCAAACCCCTTGGAGGCAGTGCCTGTGGCTGCTGAGAAATGCTTATTGCAGATCCCAGTGCCTGGGATCCTGAAGGCATCTATTGGACATCGTTACCTCCCTACCTTGTACTCTCTCACTCCCTTTCTCTCTGTGGGGCTGACATTCTCCTTTTTTTTTTTTTGAGATGGAGTTTCACTCTGTCACCCAGGTTGGAGTGCAGTGGTGCCATCTTGGCTCACTGCAACCTCTGCCTCCTGGGTTCGAGCGATACTCCTGTCTCAGCCTCCAGAGTAGCTGGGATTACAGGCACCTGCCACCACACCCAGCTAATTTTTTTTTTGTATTTTTAGTAGAGACGGGAGTTTCGTCATGTTGGCCAGGCTGGTCTTGAACTCCTAACCTCAGGTGATCCGTCCGCCTCGGCCTCCCAAAGTGTTAGGATTACAGGAGTGAGCCACCGCGCCTGGCCTCTCCTCTCTCTTCTTGCCTCTTCCTTCTCTTGACATCTCCTCCCTCTCTTCCCCCTTAATTCTCTTCAGCCCCTGCCTTCCTCTTTCCTCCTTTCTCTAACCCTTTCTTTTGTCTTCTCCTCTTCCCCCTCCTTTTAAGTCCTAGAAAGACTGGCTTGGGCACAGAGATTTACAGATCGTCTGGTCCAACTTCACCCTTCTTTCAAAAAATATCCCCCGGCCCCCATCATTTTATTTCATTCTCAGAGCTTTTGTCTTTTCCTCAATGTCTGCCTCTGTTTCTGCCCCATCACCTTGCTTGTCTTGCTCCTCTCCTCTCTGCTTCGCTCCCTCTTCCTCCTCCATCCCTCTTCCCTCACCCTCCTCTCCCCTGCTCTCTCCTCTGCTCACTTGCTCCATCTCTGTCCCTATTGGTGGCCCTGTCTTTGTCCCCATAAGTCAGAGTCTGTAGCTCTTCTCTGCTCTCTGTCCCTGCTGCCATGCCTCTGGCTCTGCCTGGGTCACTCTGGTTCTCCTGGTCTCCTCCATGTCCTCTCTCTCTCATTATCTCCCCCACCCAGTTCTGTCTTTGTCCCTGTCTCTTTCATGGTCTTTCCTACTGGAAGGCTGAGCGGAGGTCAGAGCCTCAGCCCTTGGTTCTTAATCACTGGGGAGAAGCTGGGGATTGGGGATCGGTGGAATCTGACAGGGTGAGGAGTCCCGGCTTCAGTCCCTTGGTTCCAGGACTTTGGCTTGGTCCTACAGGGACCCTCACTCACACCAGCTGCACTTGAGACTTGGAGGTGAGCTGCAAGAAGCTGGCCAAGGGCAGGCTTTCATTGTCCCTAAGGGCATCTGCTCTGAGATGGATATTAGTTGGCTTGGGATTACCTCCTGGCTGCCACAGTGGATTTTCTGGAGAAAGGCAATGGGCTTTCCTGATCTCATCTGAGGGAGATTCTCAGCTCACAGCCCTTTGCCTTGCAGCCTCCTGAAATGTCTCTCTGCCTTAAGGAATGGAAGAATACCTGAATTGGTGGGTTGGCGGGGGTGGGGGGGGGGTTATTGGAGGGTTGGGGGGAGAGATTATTTTTCAGGTAGGTGTATTTTCTGTCTCTTGAACCTGAAGTGACCACCTTAGTGTTTCCTTCTATCTGCCAGAATCTTTTTCTTCAAGTTCTAGACCAAATGCTACTTCCTTCTTGCAATCTTCCCTGATCTCTTTCCCCTTTCTGCTATTCCCCTTTTGTACTAACTCCTCTCTCTGCTGAATCCTAGGACACATGGCTTCTTCCTCTTCTTTTATGACACAATTTCCTGTTTTTGTCCTTATTTTCCAGTGAATGACTTATAGTAGGGGTTCAACTTACTGAACCCTTTCTATGAAACTGAGTCAGTTTCTTCTTCTCTGCATAAGTGGCAGTTCTGTCTAAGTCAGCTCAGCTCAGTCATCAGCTCATGGGTGACGGGGACAGTCCTGCCAAGCTCTTCCTCAACTACAATATCACTTGCTCACCAAGTCCTACCAATTCTTTATGTTAGCACTTGTTCCTCACCTGGGTCTATACAAGTTCCACATTTCCATGGGGCCACTCTGTTCTTTATTTGGCAAAAATGGGGGCTCAGTCTCCATCCTACATATGGTGGGGAATACAAATGTCATGCCTCCAGATCTCTGGGGATTTGGGGAGATCTTCCATTTCTCCCAGTCCTGCCCTTCAATCTCACTCTCATACCTGTCAGACCAAAACTGGTTTCCCCAAAGGACACTAGCATAAGGAATAGGGTGTTACAGCATTTTATTAACCATTTGGGAGTGATAGAGGAGTATTCAATTGTGATACTGTATAGCAAACACATTTGAATATTGGACATTTCTGATAATTTGGGGAAAAGTTAATTTTTAAATTTTTAAACGCTTTTTATTTTAGAACCATTCCAGACTTGCAAAAAAACTGCAAAAGTAGCACAATATTTCCATGAACCTTTCACCCAGAGTCCCTAAATGTTAACATCATACACAACCACAATACAATTATAAAAATCAGGCAATTAACACTGATTGATACAGTATGATTATATAAACTGTAGACCTTATTTGGATTTTTCCAGTGGTCCCATTCATGTCTTTACTGTGGTCCAGAATACAATTCAGGATCCTATGTTGCCTTTAGTTGTCACAGCTCCTTAGTTTCCTTTGATTAGTCTTTGTCATTCATGACTTTGACACTTTTGAAGGATACAGGCAAACTATTTGGTAAAATGTTCCTTGGTTTGGGTTTCTATAGTGTTTCCTCGTGAGGAATTCAGGCTATGTGTTTTTGGCAAGAAGACCACAGAAGTGATCTTATGTCCTTCTCAGTGCTTTCTATCAGGAGAAACCTAACATTGAATGTCCCTTTATGGCTTATGTTAACTTTGATTATTTGATGAGAATAAGTCTACCAGGTTTCTCCATTATCAAGTTACAATTTTTCCATTGATACTTGGAGATTATGTAAGTATCCTGCCCCTCTTCATATACTTTCCCACTGATGTTAGCATTCATGGATGATTCTTTTTTTTTTTTTCCTGAGACAGAGTCTTGCTCTCTCACCATTGCTGGAGTACAATGGCGCAATCTTGGCTCACTGCAACCTCCGCCTCCCTGGTTCAAGCAATTCTCCTGCCTCAGCCTCCCGAGTAGCTGGGACGGCAGGCGCACACCACCACATGGGCTAATTTTTGTACTTTCAGTAGAGACGGGGTTTTGCCATTTTGGCCAGGCTGGTCTTGAACTTCTGACCTCAGGTGATCTGCCCGCCTTGGCCTCCCAAAGTGCTGGGATTACAGGCGTGAGCTACCTCGCTTGGCCAGATGATTCTTGACGGAAACAATTATTACTATGGTGTTTGCCAAATGGTAATTTTCTATTTCCATCATTCCTTCTATTTTTATTAGTTGGAATTCCATTGTAAGGTTGTAAGAGAGAACTTTCCTTTTTTTCCCATTTATTTATTTATTCATGTTTTTATTATATCAGCATTAGCTTGTGGATACTTATTTTATTTTATGAATTATAATCCATTACAGTCTCTCTCTCTCTCTCTCTCCATATATATATATATATATATATATACTGGCCAACTGGCCCGTCCCCTAGCCTGACTCCAAACAGAAACTGGTTTACTTGGTGCTTGTGGTAGACCAGGTGGTTCCCTCTCCGACGGCTCCTCCGTCCTTTGCTTGTGGGTGCAACAGTTATGTGAAAAGGCCATGTCATTTTTGAGTTATCTACCCCAACCCTAGTTCTAAGCATTGATTCTGATTTCTTTTTAGAAATAAGAAGGTTCAGATTAGGAAGCTGATCGGTTTCTTCCTGCTACAGTGTCTCCTTCTACTAACCCAGGCATAAGCTGGTGGGTGCCAGGCCTTCTGATGAGGAGATTGGTTCAGGAATGGACCTGTGGTCCAAATCAAACCATTGACTCTAAGGAGAGAGGTGTTATAGGAAAGACGGTAGTTCATGGGCCTGAGAGATCTACGGAAGGCTAGCTCCTCTTTCTCCAAGGTTTGGGATATAGAAGGGATACCTGGAGCTGCTGCAGCCCTTTGCCACCATGAGGTAAGCTGACACTAGAGAAGGCAGAGGGGAGATGCAGAAGGTACCAGCTCCTCGATGGGGTTATCGAATGACCAAATCCAACCCATGCTGAAGTCTGCCTTACCTCAAGGACTTCCAGGTTCATGAGCTGATACATTCTTATATTGCTTAGGTCAGTTTGAGTTGTTTTTTTTTGACTTGTGCCATAAAGAGTCCCGGCAGATCAGGCTCTGTTTGGGCTCTTCTGCTGACCCGGCTCTCCACTTTCCTGCTCTCTAGTGATGCTTCTGTGTCCCAAGGAAGAGCGATATGATGCCTCTGCTCTGCTGACAAGCCTCTAGTACTGATGCAGCATTGACTTGCACATGTGGGGGCTTTGGAATCAGACACCTGGGTGTTTAAATCCCTCACAAGCTGTGGGACCTTGGACAAGTTGTCCACCCTCTCTTACTTTAAGTTTTCTCTGAAAAATGGAACAACAACAACAAAAATCAACCTTTCTCTCTTAGGGCTGTTGTGAATGAGATGATGCATAGAAAATCTGGCGCACAGTAGGACCACAGCCAGCTTCACCTCCATGTCCCTCTGCTCTTGCCTCTTCATCACAGAGGGTGCTTTCCTATGCTTCATGCCTTAACGAAGACTCTGGCCCTCTGGATGTCAGCTTCTTAGACTTAGAATGCCAGTGAGTTTTTGAAAAGAAAACAAATCCCTATTGCCAGAGAAGATGAACAGCTCAGCCATTTGCTAAAACAAATATTAGTTCAGGGCTGTCCAGGGAGAGCAAGCAGCTCCAAGCTCTGCTTGTATTTTGTATCCTTCGAGGAGCTGGTGCATACGCTGCTGAGGACAAGCATCTTGTGGGGAGGGTGGGAGGAGGGCAGTTGCCCTGGAAGCTGTTCTCTGCACCCCACCTCCTGTCCCTCCCACCAGCATCACTTATTGGGCATCTGGGGCATTTATCCTGTCCCTGCCCTCTCTGTGTCTGTCTGGGCTCATGTTCTGGCCTGGGGCCTGGAGTTGCCTTCTCTTGGCCTTCACCGTATCCAGAGGATCGCAGTTGGATCCACTGGTCCGACTGGCTGTGCATTCAGACAAGTTCTGAGAATGGTCAGGGAGACACAAACTCCCACTCGTGGGTATTCATGGCTCACATTGTAGTCCAGAGTTTGCCAGCCTGTGTGCTATTGACATCGTGGGGCTGGTAGTTTATTGTTGCGTGGGGCTGTCCTGGACATTGCAGGCTGTTCGGCAGCATCCCGGGCCTCCACCCACTAGATAAACAGTAGCACTCCCCTCCCCTAGTTGTGAATAACTAAAAATGTCTCCAGGCAGTACCTAATACTACCCTGGGGGAAAACATGGCCTCTAATGGAGAACCATGATTCTAGTAGAAGGCAGGGGAGACAGCTGGAGTTAGCTATATCTTGGTTCAAATCCTGGCCCTATCACTCACCAGCTGTGATATTGGGCTGGTTAACATAACCTCTCTGAGCCTCAACTTGTGAACCTGTATCATGGGAACCATAACAGCACTATTTCATAGGACAGCTGCGAGGGAATGAAATGAGATCATTTACAGGGAGGTACCTGCCCCCCGGTCTCCTCTGTCCATGTCAATCTGCTTGTGTAGACTGTAAACCTCACGAGGGCAGGGGTATGCCTCTATCGTTCACCGCTGTGTCCCCAGCCCCCAGCACAGTGCCTGCTGCGTGTCGGCGCTCAGGAAATGAACGGTATTCTTCGCTGCTCTGGGCTTTGCTGAACTTTCACTTTACTGCTACTTAATGCTCTTGACAAAAATCCCCTTAGCTCCTGGCCTCCCTGAGGCAGAAAATCTCTACTCAGTCTGGGTTTTATATGCTTATCCGAAGCTCACAGTTGCCTCCCTTGGGAAGGTTCTAGAAAGCCTGCTCTTGCCCTGGCCCACTGTCACCACCCTGGAGTCAGTCTGATGGCAGTGGCTCCAGGAGCATCAAGCTCCACATTTCCCTTGCTGACTCCCAGGGCATCCCCTAGACCATGGCTCATTGGCAGAGTGGAGGCGATTGACATATCCTGCAGGGCATCCTCCAGACCATGGCTCATTGGCAGAGTGGAGGTGATTGACATATCCTGGGTCCAATGAAAGATCAAGTCCTTTCCTACTCCAATGACCAGCTCCACTCACCGCCTTATGAGGCTCCCCTGGATGACTCCTAATCCGGCAAGTAGGCACATTAGTGGACTTCCTATCATTTCTGTGTCCTAAAGGCTAATTTAAGAATATGAAGTAGGCCAGGTGCAGTGGCTCACGCCTGTAATCCCAGCACTTTGGGAGGCCAGGCGGGCAGATCACCTGAGGTCAGGAGTTCAAGACTGGCCTGGCCAACATGGTGAAACCCCGTCTCTAGTAAAAATACAAAAATTAGCCGGCCGTGGTGGCACATGCCTGTAATCCCAGCTACTCGGGAGGCTGAGGCAGGAGAATCACTTGAACCTGGGAGGCGGAGCTTGCAGTGAGCTGAGATCACATCACTGCACTCTAGCCTGGGTGACAGAGTGAGACTCCATCTCAAAAAAAAAAAAAAAAAAAAAAAGAAGCCAAATTATGTCTCCAGAATTATTTTTACCAAAGGAAGTAGGGCATTTCACCCCAGGATGATGTGTCTAGACCTGTAGTGGGGCTTATGGTGATGGGAGGGCAAGATAAGCTTTTCCTTTGAAGGTGAAACCGTGCTCCAAAGGGTTAGAGAAATGAATGACTAAATGTTTGGGCTTACAGGATAGCAGATGAAAAACCAGTTGCCTAATAGCTGAAACAGAAACTGTGCCCCAAAGAGTAAGAAACCATTGACTAACGGATATTCTTGAATTTGCAGGATTGCAGATAAGAAAAGAAACAACTTATGGCAATGCTGAAACTCCCTTCCCTTGCAGGATAACAGAACTGGCTGAAATCGGTGAAAACCAATACGACTGACTGGAGTTTGCGCAGAATGAGCTTGCTAACGTCACAGCCTCAATTTCCACTGCATGCTTCATACTTACTCCCCCTGAATGTGCACGTGCGATCCATGAGGTAGTATGAAGAGATAACTGTGCATGCCAGAGGACTTTCCATCCTCCCATTTCCTTCCACCAGTCACCCACCAATCCTAGAATCCATCCCCTAAACCTTTTCTAACAAAACTGCTGCCCTAAAGCTGGCCCAGGGAGACAGATTTGAGCTGGACTCCTGTCTCCTTGTTGGTCCACTTGCAATAAAAAGGTTTTCCTTTCTCAAAAATCTGGTGTCATGGTATTGACTTCTAGTGCATCAGGCAGTCAGCCCCCTTTGCTTGGTAACAAAGGCACTGTCAACTAAGTAGGGAAGTCAAGACAAATGAGACAAGTAAAGAACATATAAGCTCCAAAGTGATGATGAGAGATTGTGAAGGGAGCTGGAGAAGCTGCTCAGGTGCCCTGCCCTGACTTCCAAATCCCCCTCCACCTGCTGCTGTACCACCACCACCACCACCCTGATTTAGGCATCACTGCCTCTGACTTGAAATATTACGAATGGCTCTGACTGGTCTCTCTGCTTTCATCTGCCTCAAATCTGCCTCCAGAGATATCAAGCTGGTTTTTCTAAAATGCTAATCTGATTATATCACAGCACGCCTGGAAACTGTTTAAGGTTTATTGTGATGTTATCTGCAATCATGGAACATTGGAGCGATTGGGGAATGGTTAAATAAATGGTGGTACATATCCGAAAATATTTCATAGCCATTACAAATAACGTTTTAAAAGAGTAATTAGAGACCTGGAAAAATACTTGTAATGAGAACAAAAAACTGGATTCAAAACTATTTGGCATGATACAGGTTTAGTAAGTATGTCCAAAAGTATGTCCATGTATATAATTGCAAGATTGGAATTTTATATATATATGGAGAAAAGTAACAATGGTTATTTCTAGTTAGTAAGATACAGAGGATTTTTTATTTCTTCTAGGCTATAAACTTTATGAGGTCAGAGATTGTCCATCTTGCTTATTATTAATTTTTAATCTTAACTAGGTGTCCTCTACTGGTATTTAATCCTCTACTGGTATATAGTAGGCAAAGACTTGAAATGTTTGATGAGTGGAATTGAGTATGGATTTTTTTTTTTTTTGAGATGGAGTCTTGCTCTGTTGCCCAGGCTGGAGTGCAGTGGCACGATCTCGGCTCACTGCAACCTCCGCCTCCTGGGTTCAAGCAATTCTCTACCTCAGCCTTCCAAGTAGCTGGGATTACAGGCACCCACCACCACGCCCGGATAATTTTTTGTATTTTTAGTAGAGACAGGGTTTCACCTGTTGACCAGGCTGGTCTTGAACTCCTGACCTCGTGATCCACTCACCTCAGCCTCCCAAAGTCCTGGGATTACAGGTATGAGCCACTGAGCCCCACTGGAGTATGGATTTTATAATTTCCAAATTTTGTTCAAAAACATTGTCTTAGTTTGTGATTCCCTAGAAGCAGACATTGAGACAGGGTTTGGGTGCAAGCTGTTTATCCGAGAGGTGAGCTCAGATAGGGGACAGGGGAGGTGACACAGGGAAGGGAAGGGAGCCAAACTGTGTGTTACTCAGCATGTTACCACATAGGCAGTGGCAGCTCATCCCACTGGGAAACTCTAGAAGACTGCACAGAACATGTTGTAAAATATCAGAGGGGCAAGGAAGCTGTGGTATTTATCATCCAGTTCCCACCCGTGATGGCTGAGGGCAGCACCAGGGAGAGGTGAGCCCAGGTGCTTGTAGCAGGACACAGTCATCAGAGACTGGAATGGCAAGAGCTGAGAAGATGTAGGTAGGAAGTTGACAGGCTCTGCTACAAGCATGATAATTTAGAAATAACAAGAAAAGGCTGGGTGCGGTGGCTCACGCTTGTAATCCTAGCACTTTGGGAGGCCTCCTCACCTGAGGTCAGGAGTTTGAGACCAGCCTGGCCAACATGGTGAAACCCTGTCTCTACTAAAAATACAAAAACTAGCTGGGCGTGGTGGTGGACGCCTGTAATTCCAGCTACTCAGAGGCTGAGGCAGGAGAATTGCTTGAACCCAGGAGGTGGAGGTTGCAGTGAGCTGAGATCTTGCCATTGCACTCCAGCCTGGGCATCAGAGCGAGACTCTGTCTCAAAAAGAAAAGAAAGGAAAAGAAATAATAAGAAAAATATTTTAAAAAGATTAGCATGTAATTATTAATGGCCTTGGGGAAGTTCCTTAAGGTTCCTGAGCCTGTGACTTTGTACTCAAAGTAGAGACAGTAATTCCTGCCTGGCCGTGCTCTTAGGATTTGAGGAGAGTCACGTGTGTGTGTGTGTGTGTGTGTGTGTTTTGTGGACTGAATGTCTGTGACCTCCCAAAATCCATATGTTGAAGCTTAACCTCCAATGAACGTGATAGTATTTGGAGGAAGAAATGCCAGTGGTCTGTCTCCCCTGCCATCTGAGAATACAGTGAGAAGTCAGTCATCTGCAAGCCAGGAAAAGAGCCCTCACTAAATTCAAATCTGCGGACACCTTGACCTTGGACTTTCCAGCCTCCAGAACCGTGAGAAATAAAAGTCTGTTGTTGCTTAAGCCTCCCTAGTCTGTGGTATTTTGCTATGGCAGTCTGAGATGACTAAGACAGCAAGAAAGCAATATAAATGTACCTCATATTTCCTGGGTCTTTTTCAGCAGAGTTAAAATGGGGTTCTTATGAAGCATCAGTTCCCACTCATGGAGCAGGGACTCCAGCAGCCCTGGGGTCAGCTCCTCCTAGTGAACCGCAAGTGCACAGAGGGTATCTTACAGGTGCTCTGCAGTGAGTCCCCTCAGAGACCCTGTGGAGCTGAATTTCTCTCTCTCCCACCCTCTGCTCATTGTGGTGATGTCTCTGATCCTGTGGATTCAGAGGAGGAAGCGGTGATACAGATGTTTATGGTGTCTGGCTCCAGACCACCAGCATCTGGTGCTGAAGCTGGTGAGCCTTGGTAGCAACAGAATGACAGACAACACCTTCAGCACCAGCCTGTCCAAGGCTCCAGGGATAAGATGAGCCAATATTCCCGTGAATCTAGGGTTACCAACCATCCTAATTTCCCTGGGACTCTCCCAGTTTTAGCACTGAAAGTCTCGTGTCCCAGGAAACTCCCCAGTCCCATGCAAATCAGGACAATTGGTTATCCTACTGCTAGTGTAAGATGTGTGTGGCACCCCATTCAGTTCCAGGCTGGGCACCTCAAGGAAGACTCCAGCAGAAAATGGGCATCAACAGTGCTGAACAAAGCATCAACGCCTTGCCTAGCATTTTGTCTGGCTTAAAGCACTAGGTCCTCCTTCCTGGAATAAATCCCTAGAGCTGTCCTGAGAAGACCACTATGAGGATGGCATTGAAGAGCCCATCACTCAGGCTGAGCTGAGCCATTGACATGATCAAAAGGCAGCTCTGTCGATCTCATCAGTGTCTTGACAAGCAGCATTGAGAGCCAAGAGCCCTGTTGGTAGCCTGTGCTCAGGGCTACAGGACGGGGGAAGGGAGTTCCCCAGTGGAAGCTCTACAACCTGCCCTTCTGCCATTCCCTGGCATTGACTCCAGGGAGGGTCATGACATGCTTCAGGGATGCCATAGCTCTCAAGCAGTCTGAGCTTCTAACTCGAAGTGCCTTAAGCGGTCTCTTTATACAGTCAAAGGCTCGGAGGTCAATGTCAAACTCCTCTTATGTCTGGAGTGACAGGAAAGAAGCTACAGCAAGAGATGAGAAACACATAGGAGAAGAGATTCTGCTGCGGCATGAGAAGACAGGCAGGGAGGCACAGAAGGTACGATGGGAGAGATAGACTGAGCCTGAGTCCCTCATCCCAGGCACAGAAAAACTCTGTCCCCCATCCTGGATGTAGACTTACCTCTCTCTGGCCACACACTGATCTCTAACCTTGACCAAACCCTGAGCTCTGACCTTTGACTCTTATCAAAGACTGAGACCCTGGCTAGACACTGACTCTTGACCCCTGACCCCTAGGCAGCTACTGGGAGAGTCGTCTACGGACTTTGCAAATCTCTCTTTATGTAACAGCAGACACAGGCTCTGTGTTCACGCACAAGCTCGGCTGCTTTTCCCAACGTCCATCAATGCCCCAATTACCTGCAAACCGCTAACACTCAAAGGAATTCTCTCTGTGTATTAATTGGGCCAAGCGCACGTTAATCAGGTAACCCAGGCCCCCTCCATGCCTGCTGGCGTTATTTTCTCGGCAGAACCAGGTAATTTCATTGCTGGGCTTCGGTGAAAGTTGAAAAGCAGTGTCAGCTTCTTCTGCTCTTAATTAGCGCTGGGCTTTCTCCGGTAAGTCACTGATCATTATCAATGAGCTTGTATTTTACGTCCCAGAATTAGAGACTGATGATTAAAGAGAAAACCAAAAGGCTGTGTTGCAGGTCCAGCCTCCAAAGACACGGGCATTCTTTCAATCTCCATAATTTATTCCACTGTGACCTCTTCCTATAACTTCACTGAGACTTCCCGAATTGCAACAACTCCTTCTCTTTGGGAAGGGGAGGGCTGTTTCTTCTTGCCCATCAGCAATGTAGGTGGCAGTGGCCAGCCCTCTGGCTGGTGGGGAGTAAGCTGTTGGCTTGTGTGGGTTCTGAGGTTTTTGTTCAAAGAGGAAGCACAGGGGATCTGGGAGCTCTTTTCTCTCTGTCGCTCCCTTTTGGTTCTGAGCAAGCCTAAAGCTTTATCTGATCTCACTTCTGGGGCTTTGTACTTAGTACAGAGATGGTTCATGGCACTCTATCAGAACCAAACCAGGATGGCAGAGGCTGGAGTTCCACTGGGCTCCCAACGCTTGGTCAGGACCCTGAAACCCGTGCGCCCCTGTGGGGCATAGCGGGTAGTTTTGCCTGCACCCACTCCCCTTTCTTCTGGCCACAGCACCTTACTTGGCCCCTTCTTCTCTCAGTACCTTGGTTAGGGTGACATCTCTCCCCACTTTCAGGGATGGTCTTGGGGCTCAGCCCTCACTGATTCTTGTATGCTCCTTTCTTATGGCCATGAGTCACTCAGGAATGGGCAGGTAGGTGATCCAAGGAGGCTCAATGAGATTCGGTTGTGTTGGAACTGTAGGAGAAGGGAAGCTCTCTTTGCTGCAGTTGCTAAGCCAGGAGGGGGTCTGCAGGGGGCTGCCAAAGTGTTCAGTTTGATGCTGATTTAAAGACCACACCGTGGGTGACATTCGCGAAGGGGTATCGAATGGCTGCCATGCACTTAGTTTTGAGAGAATATGGGGACAGAAGATGCTTCAAATATTCTTGAGAGGGAAGGAAAGATAGAATTTATTGGTAAATCTCTAACAGATAAACCTCTAAATTAGTATACTGAATACATCATCCTTCCAGATGGAGGTTGCTGGCTTGTTCAAGCCTGAGATGGGGGTGCCCCCACCCACCTGACTCCCAGCCCCACTCTCTGGACTCCCTTCTAGTCACTAGAGTTTTGTGTTTTCTCTCTGCTCACATATGTCCTCGGGAGGTGGCACAATGCACCTCAGAGCAGGGGGCTGGAGTCAGGATTCCTGTTTCCATCTGTTTGGGTCACTAACTAAATGGCTCTGAATAAGCAACATATCCAATACAAGGTTCCGTTTTCTATTTTATTTTATTTTATTATTTTATTTTTTTGAGACAGAGTCTTCCTCTGTCACCCAGGCTGGAGTGCAACGGCACGATCTCTGCTCACTTCAGCCTCTGCCTCCCTGGTTCAAGCAATTCCCCTGCCTCAACCTCCTGAGTAGCTGGGACTACAGGTGCATGCCACCACACCCAGCTAATTTTTCGTATTTTTAGTAGAGACAGGGTTTCACCATGTTGGCCAGGCTGGTCTTGATCTCTGGACCTTGTGATCTGCCCACCTTGGCCTCCCAAGTGCTGGGATTACAGGCGTGAGCCACTGCGCTCAGCCCAAGGTTCCATTTTCTACACTGGCTGTGCTTCCCCCCACAACCCCCCGCACCCTGCCAGACCCCTGGGCTGCACTCTTTCAAGTTGCCGTGAACTCAGACTAACCTGGAGTACACGGAGGAGCTTGGGGAGTCGCCCCTCTTCTGAGCATTGCATCACTTCTGGAAGGACATTTCCCTCTGGATACTGAGGTTAAGAACAGATTGAAGTCAGGAAGGACCTACTTAGGGCCTCCTCGGTTTTTGATTTTTTCAATCGTAAGCAAATTGAGGCCAAGACTCCCAAGCTGGGCAAATAAGACCTTGGACATGGCTTTCTGCTGGCCTTACCTCCACTGTTAGTAAGAAGGGCCCTCGCAAGCAGAGCACGTGAGTAGCTTCTGAACCCTGAGTTGCCCCTAGCCAGCATCATGATGCTGCAGAGGATGAAGCTCTAGCACTGACCACCATCAAGGTGGGGGCACTCCAAGTCTGGCACCCCTGAGCCTCAGTCCCTGCCTCTCTCTTGTCCCAAAGTCTGACCACATCTCAGCCGGGACTCCAGCCTTCACCCAACCTGCAGGCTCAGCAACTGTGAAGGGTTGAGAATCAATGATGGGCCCAGCTACGAGGGGTTTGAGAGCTTTCACCACCTGTTCTGGGATGCAACGTCAGGGAACTCTTTGCTGGTCCAGGTTTGACCTTGTGTGAGGACCCGCAGCCCCACCTCAGGAGCCAGAAATCTAACTGTACTTCCTGTAAGACTCTGGGCTTCTTCTGTCTTTGTCTGATCTCAAAGTTTGTGCATCTTTTAGCTCCTCTGGGCACCTGGAAACTCCTTATCCCATGGTCCTAGACTATTTGTATTTTGATCTTCCAAGTTGTTCTCCTGCTGGGATAAGGCCCTGTTACCAGCACAGCATGCATGTGGTAGATAGTAATTTGGATAGATGTGTGGAAATGACGTGGTAAAAGAATGGTTGAATGGCTGGAAGTGTCCATGAAATGATAAAGTAATGATGGGTAGATAATTGATGGATGGATGATGGGTACATTGGTGGATTGATGGATAGATGGGGCTCACTTTAGCAGTGATCAGCTTGCTTGCAGCCCCAGGACCCCCTCTGTCACACTCCAATGCCTTGCCCTGCTACCTCTGGCCCCTAGCCAGTCTGTCGCAGGCCCCTGCCCACCTCCCCATCCTTTTTCCTGGTGCCCCCTGCAGCTGCCTGGTGTGTGGTGGCAGATCCACCTGGTTTCTGGTTTCTGCCACCCTCAGATTTGGCCTATGCCAGGAACCTCCAGTAGTTCCAGTCCTGGTCGAAGCTGAGTATACACTTGGGTTAGGGCCAGTTTGTGGGAGGCTGGGACTGGTGTCCTAAAATACCAGATGCGTCAGTCCAGGACCTACCCTGCATCCGCCTTTTGACTCTCCAGAGGGGCAGGCTCCTTGCTTCTAAAAACTTGCGTTGGTTTTTCTTTTATGAAAAAATAATCAAAGCCCTAATGTATCTGGCAGAGTTTCTGAAAGTCAATAGGAAAGATGCAAAGGAAAGGAGCAAGCTGAGGTGGAGATAATTCTCAATGCCTCTGACTGAGACAGATCTAATTAAAACAAATCTTTAAAGCACAGACCTGGAGGCCGGCCGCAGAGGGACTGAAAATCTCTGAGATGGACACTTCTCCTGGAGTTAGCTGCTAACTAACTCCACACACCCTGGCTGCTACTCCTCTTGGCTCTTCCCAGAGCAGCCTGGCTACTGAGGCAAAGGACTCAGGCTTCAAGTTCCTGATCTCCTCTCCCCAGGAACCCAGAACCAGGGTTTTAGGGAGACACAATGAATAGCCTGCCAACACCTCCCTAAAGCAGGGACCTCGCTTTCTTGAGGCTTCATGAAGGGCTTTTTGTTTGGGTCCAAGCCTGCATTCCTATGGAATTGTCGGTGCCCATTTGTCAAATGTGCCTGTAATTCACCCACCCCTGGGACTCTCCCTTAAAACACTCCCATCTGGCATCAGCCTCCTGCTGGGTCTCGTCGCCTCTACTGAACTGCTTCCAGTCCTTCTTGTTTGCAACCCTAGGAGATACTGATGCACATATGTGAGCTGACATCCCTTCTTTGGGGGGATGTTTGAAGAGCCCCTCATCACTAACAAGGCGAAGACAATGGCATTTGAAACCCTTGGCAATTTGGCTCTGCCCCGTTTCCCACCTGTCTGCTAAACCTCAGCTGTGATTCCTTCACTTTTTTTTTTTTTTTTTTTTGAGATGGCGTCTCACTCTGTCACCAGGCTGGAGTGCAGTGGCGCGATCTCGGCTCACTGCAATCTCTGACTCCCTGGTTCAAGTGATTCTCCTGCCTCAGCCCCCCAAGTAGCTGGGACTACAGGCACGTGCCACCATGGCCAGCTAATTTTTGTATTTTCAGTAGACACAGGGTTTCACCATGTTGGCCAGGATGGTCTTTATCTCCTGACCTCATGATCCACCTGCTTTGGCCTCCCAAAGTGCTGGGATTACAGGTGTGAGCCACTGAGCCTGGCTCCTTCACTTTTATTTTAATTTGATCTTATTATTTTTATTTAATGTTATTGGGGTAAAAATCCTATAATGTGATATTAACTGTTAACCATTTTGAAAGTGTACAATTCACTGACATCCAGTGCATTTATGATATTATACGATCATCACCTCCATCCAGCCCCAGGACATTTCATCACCCCACAGGGAAATCCCATATCCACTAGCAGGCATTCTCCATTCTTCTCCCACTCCCCAGGACCTGGAAACCACTAACACACTTTGTGTCTCCATGGAATCACTTATTCTGAACATTTCATATAAATGAAATCATACAATATGTGACCTATTGCGTCTAGCTTCTTTCACTTAGCATGATGTTTCTGAGGCTCGTCCACATTGTAGCATGAATCAATACTTTCTTTTTGTGGCCAAATAATAGTCCATCAAGATATAGAACCAGAAATACCATTTGACCCAGCAATCTCATTACTGGGTATATACCCAAAGGATTATAAATCATTCTACTATAAAGACACATGCACACATGTATTTACTGCAGCACTATTTACAATAGCAAAGACTTGGAACCAACCCAAATGCCCATCAATGATAGACTAGATAAAGAAATACGGCACATGTGCACCATGGAATACTATGCAGCCATAAAAAAGAATGAGTTCATGTCCTTTGCAGGGACATGGATGAAGCTGGAAACCATCATTCTCAGCAAAGTAATGCAGGAACAGAAAACCAAACACCACATGTTCTCACTCATAAGTGAGAATTGAACAATGAGAACACATGGACACAGGGAGGGGAACATCATAGACTGGGGCCCGTCACGGGTGGTGGGGAGCAAGGGGAGGGAGAGCATTAGGACAAACACCTAATGCATGCAGGCCTTAAAACCTAGATGATGGGTTGATAGGTGCAGCAAACCACCTTGGCACACGTATACCTATGTAACAAACCTGCACGTTCTGCACATATATCCCAGAACTTAAAGTGAAATAATAATAATACTCCATAGCATGGACACACCACATTTAGTTTATCCATTCGTTCATCAACAGACACTTGTCTTGTTTCCACTTTTGCCATTGTGCATAGTGCTGGTAATAAACACTCATGGACAAGGACTTGAGTCTCTTATTTCAAATCCCTTGGGTATACACCAAGGAGTGGAACTGCTGGGGTCATATGGCAGCTCTGTATTGAAGCTTTAGAGGAAGCACCTGAACCCTGGTTTCTCGATGTCCTCTGGACACACTGTGCCCTTTTGCCCTCAGTGTCTTCACACATGCTGCTCCTCCTGCATTTTATGCTTGTCCTTCCTTCCCTACCCGACAAACTTCTATTCCTCTTCCCAGACTCTGCCGGAGTGTTACCCCCTCTTTGAAACCTTCTCACCCTGTGTGCAAACTTAGTGCAAGTGCTCCAGGCTCTGCGGTGGCTCTGCTGCAGCTCTTGGAGTAGACTGCAGCTGCCTGTCTGTCTGCTCTCCCCTCCAGGCTGAACTGGGCATTCTTTGAGCAGGGAGACCCTGTCTGGATCATGTTCACCTCCTTAGTGCCAAGGCAGGTGCTTATGAGCTTATGAGATGCTTTTATGGGGACTGAGTAAATGGCGGGCCCATGTGTGTGGCATGGGGCTGGGATCGCTGGGCTCTTCAACACGGAGGTTCTGGGAGCCTGTGGCTGTTGAGGACCCCAAGTGCCCCAGAATGGCCTCGCTTGGCTCCAGGGCAGCGCTCACATTTGTTCTCCTCCCTCTCAGTATGCAGTGGCCGGCTGTCAGCCCTGCGCAGGCATTGTCATGCTTCATTAGGATTGCTTTTGTTGCTGTGTGCTGAGGTTTTCACTGCTGCTAGGTTGTCTTTTGTTTCATATACATTTCCCCATTTTTTTTTCCTTTGGCAAATAATCAGCACCGAATTAATTCTGAATTTCCCATTGTTTGCTCCAGCTGTCGAGTTCCTTGCACAAGCAAAGAATAATTGTTCAATGTTTTCACTGTAACGAACTGTGAGAGTCGGCTGGGTCACTTCTGGTTTTGAGGAGAAGAGCGGGTGAGAGACAGAGACAGACAGAGGCACATGGAGAGCTTGAGAGGCAGAGACAAAGAAAGAGAGGGACAGAGAGACACAGAGGGAGGAAAGAAAAGAAAAATAGAGATGGAGAGAAAGAGAGGGCCGGGCGAAGACACAGAAACAAGCATAAAGAGACAAGAATATTTGGAAATAGATACACACTCAGAAGTGGACATTCCCACAGATGCACAGAGGGAAATGCACTTACAAAGACACACGGAGAGATAGAAAGAGAGAGAGAGAGATCCTTTAACACACACAGACCAACAGGGAAAACACACTGGGATACATACAGACACACAAAGAGATAAGGAGAGACACAGGACAGTGATAGAGGGGCCGAGGGAGACACAGAGAGGAAGAAACAGACCTCGGATGACTGAATGATGCCTGCGTTGAGTCTGTGTAGCAGTAGACTCTGTGTCAGCATAACAGTGATCAGATCGGACATTACTGAGTGCCCACCACATACCTGACGCTGTAATAGGAACCACTCACGACCTCTCTGGAATGCAGGCACTGGCATCCCTATTCTCCAGGTGAGGAAACTGAAGCTCAGAACTCAATAAACATACACACGGCCACACAGCTAGCAAAAGGCAAAAGGAAATTTGAAACAAGCGTCTCTGCCTCTAAAGCCCAAGTTCTTAATGCTCACACCCTGATGCTTCCCAGAAGACCTGCTCTTGGGTCTCAGTTCTGCTACTGAATAGCTAGCTGTGCAGCTGAGAGGTGACAGCGTGCTGGCAGTCCTCACAGCCCTCACTCGCTCTCGGCACCTCCTCTGCCTGGCCTCCCACTTTGGTGGCACGTGAGGAGCCCTTCAGCCCGCCGCTGCACTGTGGGAGCCCCTTTCTGGGCTGGCCAAGGCTGGAGCGGGCTCCCTCAGCTTGCGGGGAGGTGTGGAGGGAGAGGCGCGGGTGGGAATTGGGGCTGCGCACGGTGCTCACGGGCCAGCACGAGTTCCGGGTGGGCGTGGGCTCGGTGGCCCCGCACTCGGAGCGGCCCCAGGCAGTGAGGGGCTTAGCACCTGGGCCAGCAGCTGCTGTGCTCAATTTCTCGCCAGGTCTTAGCTGCCTTCCCACGGAGCAGGGCTCGGGACCTGCAGCCCGCCATGCCTGAGCTTCCCTGCCCCGACCTCCATGGGCTCCAGCACTGCCCTAGCCTCCCCAACGAGTGCCGCGGCCTGCTCCACGGCGCCCAGTCCCATCGACCACCTAGGGGCTGAGGAGTGCGGGCGAAGTGCGCGGGACTGGCAGGCAGCTCCACCTGAGGCCCTGGTGCGGGATCCACTGGGTGAAGCCAGTTGGGCTCCTGAGTCTGGTGGGGACTTGGAGAACATTTATGTCTAGCTAAGGGATGGTAAATACACCAATTGGCACTCTGTATCTAGCTCAAGGTTTGCAAACACACCAATCAGCACCCTGTGCCTAGCTCAGGGTTTGTGAACGCACCAATGGACACTCTGTATCTAGCTACTCTGGTGGGGAGTTGGAGAACCTTTATGTCTAGCTGAGGGATTGTAAATACACCAATCGGCATTCTGTATTTAGCTCAAGGTTTGTAAACACACCAATCAGCACCCTGTGTCTAGCTCAGGGTTTGTGAACGCACCAATGGACACTCTGTATCTAGCTACTCTGGTGGGGAGTTGGAGAACCTTTATGTCTAGCTGAGGGATTGTAAATACACCAATCGGCATTCTGTATTTAGCTCAAGGTTTGTAAACACACCAATCAGCACCCTGTGTCTAGCTCAGGGTTTGTGAATGCACCAATGGACACTGTATCTAGCTACTCTGGTGGGGACTTGAAGAACCTTTGTGTCCACACTCTGTAGCTAGCTAATCTAGTGGGGACGTGGAGAACCTTTGTGTCTAGCTCAGGGATTGTAAACGCACCAATCAGCGCCCTGTCAAAACAGACCACTCAGCTCTCTGTAAAATGGACCAATCAGCAGGATGTGGGTGGGGCCAGATAAGAGAATAAAAGCAGGCTGCCCGCGACAGCAATGGCAACCCGCTGGGGTCGCATTCCGCCATGTAGCAGTTTTGTTCTTTCGCTCTTTGCAATAAATCTTGCTGCTGCTCATGCTTTGGGTCCACACTGCCTTTACGAGCTGTTAACACTCACCGCGAAGATCTGCAGCTTCACTCCTGAAGCCAGCGAGACCACGAACCCACCGGGAGGAATGAACAACTCCAGACGCGCCGCCTTAAGAGCTGTAACACCGCGAAGTTCCGCAGCTTCACTCCTGAGGCAGCCAGACCACGAACCCACCGGAGGAACGAACAACTCCAGACGCGCCGCCTTAAGAGCTGTAACACCGCGAAAGTCCGCAGCTTCACTCCTGAGGCAGCCAGACCACGAACCCACCGGAGGAACGAACAACTCCAGACGCGCCGCCTTAAGAGCTGTAACACCGCGAAAGTCCGCAGCTTCACTCCTGAGGCAGCCAGACCACGAACCCACCGGAGGAACGAACAACTCCAGACGCGCCGCCTTAAGAGCTGTAACACCGCAAAAGTCCGCAGCTTCACTCCTGAGGCAGCGAGACCACGAACCCACCGGGAGGAACGAACAACTCCAGACGCGCCGCCTTAAAAGCTGTAACACCGCGAAAGTCCGCAGCTTCACTCCTGAGGTAGCAAGACCACAACCGAGACCACGAACCCACCAAAAGGAAGAAACTCCGAACACATCTGAACATCAGAAGGAACAAACTCCGGACACGCCACCTTTAAGAACTGTAACACTCACCGCGAACGTCCACGGCTTCATTCTTGAAGTCAGTGAGACCAAGAACCCGCCAATTCCGGACACACAGCTACAGCCAAGCCTGTTTGCTTCTCTGGGCCAGCGTCCCTGGAGCTGAATCGCGGCTGGCTGGATTTGAGGAGCCTGCACGGGCTCACCCTCTCTCTGAATCCCGGCCAGGGCTCACCTGGCTGTAATTACTAAGACTCAGCTGCTGGGAATTTCCACGCCTCCTACCTCTCTGCCGGGCAGCCCCTCCATATTAGGAAACCCACTGGCACGCTCCGCCATTATTTTTGCAAGACTTCCGTTGTTGCGTCAAGTTACAGAGTGCCTTTAACAGAGAAAAAAGTGAGAGGTTTGTTTCTGGGAAGGGATGTGTTTGCGGTCAGGGAGGATGGGACGGTTCTAGCTTGGGTTAAGATGCACAAACAAGCATCTTAGAACCCACATCAGGTGGGACACCCCATTTGCTCCCAGGAGGGCTACGGCGTGGTAGGATAAAGTGCTTGTTAAAGAGAAGAGCTGTGGTCGGTGCGGTGGCTCACGCCTGTAATCCTGACACTTTGGGAGACTGAGGTGGGTGGATCATGAGGTCAGGAGATCGAGACCATCCTGGCCAACATGGTGAAACTCCGTCTCCACTAAAAATACAAAAATTAGCCGGGCGTGGTGGTGTGCGCCTGTAGTCCCAGCTACTCAGGAGGCTGAGACAGGAGAATCACTTGAACCTGGGAAGCAGAGGTTGCAGTGAGCCGAGATCGCACCACTGCACTCCAGCCTGGGTGACAGAGCGAGACTCCGTCTCAAAAAAAAAAAAAAAAAAAAAGAGAGAATCCCATATGGAAGGCCTTGGGGTGGGGTGTGTGCGTGGGGGGTTTTGCTTCCATCATCCAGCACATAATGTTTGTTATATCACTATCTAATGTACAATATATCTTATTTATCTGATTTGTCTGTCTCTGTCTGGAATACAAACCCCAGGAAGGCAGAGATTTTTGCCTGTTTTTTTTTTTTTTATATATAATATGCACTTAAATGTTTGTTGAATGAATGAATGCGAGTGTATATCTATCATGAATCTCAGGCTGTCGATAGTACCCAAATTTTCTTCCCTCTGGCTGAGGTGGGTTGGGGGATTCCGGAGAAGCTGGAGAACTGTTGTGGTTTCTTTCAAGAATAACAGCCCAGAAGCTGCAGCAAGGTTTTGAGCAGTAATATTCCATTTGTGTTTTAGAAAGATGTCTCTGCTGGCAGCGTGAGGGGCAGACTGGCGTGGGGATGCTGGAGGCTGGAGCTCGAAGGAGAGGATGGTGTTATCCAACACCCGGAGGCATCAGGACCTGCAAAAGTGCTGTCAAAACAGGAAAATGCTGTGAACTTTAACAAAATTGTCAAGTTCACCAACTTTTTTGTTTTTTCTCTGTTAAAGATCTTGCTTGCTTGACTGGTTTTTCCAAATTCCCAGCGCTCCTCTGAAGTCAGTCAATATGGCATTATTGTCATTTGGGGAACAGTAAACCTTTGAAAAATGCCTTTTGCGTTCTGGATTTATGGAAACCGTTTGAACCGTGGTGAGTCTTTCGAAACATAGTGTTTTGATTTTCTCAGTAATTTCTTGAGGATCATTGGAAATGGGAATTTAAGAGTTAGGATGGATTTTTCCCATAGGCTGCATACTTGTCACAAAGCATGATTTATTGTGGCACTTCAATAAGAACTTATGGAACAGGCAAAGGTGTCCACTCAGCAGCCCTGAGGCAGCTCATTTTTGAGGCTTATGGGTCCGCCCTTTTCCAGACGCCAGGTGGTGTGGGCAAGAGCCTGTCTCAGGGTGGGAAGATTGCTCTTGGTAATTCATGAGTCCTTCACACCTGCAGTTGAGCCACTTCCACCCCCCCAGCCTCCACCTCCCGCTACTGCGTGGAGCCCTATCAGACCAGGTGACCCTCAAGCATCCTTCAAAGCCTGCAAGGTTTTGGGATTTGGAGTTCAAGTGCAAACTCATTCATTTTGTTCATGCCTTACTAGTCAGTGCCCAGGGAGATAGGGAGTAGGTGGGGTTGGTCGTGCCAGGGTCTAGGATGGTACAGGCTGGGCTGGAGTAGGAGGAAGTAGAAAGAGAAGAAACTTGTTTCCTCCTTTTTTATCTCTTCCAAGGAAGGTTTGAATGGGTATGTCCAAGGGCATTATGGAAACTATGGCTTTGCCAGCAGGTGTTGATGAGAGAGACAATCACGGGTGACTGAGGCCCTGGCTGTGGTCTTCACTGCCATCCCTAAGAATCTGGTTTGGCAGGAAAGAAATCCTATGTTCTCACCAGCCTCCTCACTAGACCCTGATGTCTAGTGTGGTTCTGCAGACATGCTGCCAGTCCCTTCTCCGAGCTCCTGCCCATGCTGCGCCTTCTGCCTCAAATGTACTTCCTCGTGCACGTGGCTCGAATCTACTAGTATTTTAATATTCAGCATGGGAGAACGCCCTCTGTGCTTCCTAGGACTTGCCCCAGCAGAGTTAATGGCTCCAAGTGCCCTTTATACAGCCCATATCACATTGTAATGTTGCCTGTTTGCCTTCCCAAGAATGCCTGAGGGTGGAGAAAGGTCTCATACATTCTTGTAGCTCCGAAGGCCAGCACAGGGGCAGGCACATAGTAAATGGTGGTTGAATTTTACTAATCTGTCCGGGCTCAGAGTCCTGCAGACCTGAGTTTGAATCTTCTCTCCTGCCATTTGTTAGCTCTGTGACCTTGCGCGAATCAACTGGCAAGCTCATCGGCCTGTTTCTCACCTCTGTACCTGACCAGAGGAAGGTTAAATAGATGGAATGGGTTCTATAAACTGAAAAAACAAACAAAAAAACACCCATACATAAAATACTTATTGAGCCACCTGTTATGTGCCAGAAATAGCTCTGAGCTCTTTACATGTATAAACTCTCTAAATTTTCACAACCCTACGAGCTAGGTACTATTGTCATATAATAATGTGAGGAAACTGAGGCGCAGGTGTTAATTCACTGGCCTACGACCACACAGCTAGAAAGTAGCATGATTGGGATTTGAACCTGAGTAAGGTAGCTCCAAAGTGCATGTGCCTAACCATAATCCCAGCTCCCCAAGGACATCACTATTAATATTTATTGAGTACCTACTATGGGCTGAGCACTTTATTTCAACTCATCCTCACAGAAACCCAATCAGGTATTATTACTCTTATATAGAGAGATGAGAAAATTGAGGCTCAGAGAGGTTAAGGAGCTTGTCTAAGGTCACACGGGTAGTGACAGGGTTAAGATGCTAGCTGATGAGCCCTAAAGCCTGTGATTTTTTTTCTATTGCTCTCTCATTTCTTACTTCCTTAATTGTATTGCAGAGGAAACAGAAGATCAGGAACAGAGGTGTTTTGCCTGGAGCCAGGAACAGATGTGTTTTGCCTGGAGCCTGGAACAGAGTGTTTTGCATGGATCCTGGAAGAGTGCTTTGCATGCAGTGGGTTCTTGGTGGAGCAGGAATTAAGACTCGGCCTTGGTTAACTACAGCTTTGCAACAGCCACCTCCTGCCAAACCTTAGTGACTCAGAACTATAGTAACGTCTTATTTTCCTTGA
This sequence comes from Symphalangus syndactylus, assembly GCF_028878055.3. Classification (NCBI taxonomy): domain Eukaryota; kingdom Metazoa; phylum Chordata; class Mammalia; order Primates; family Hylobatidae; genus Symphalangus; species Symphalangus syndactylus. The sequence continues at coordinate 62,595,401 of NC_072442.2, read as the reverse complement.
TTTGTGATTGGCTGGCTGTTCTGTCTCTGGTATTACTGGGCTCACTGTGTTCCCTGGATGGTTGGCCGGGCTGGAGGGTCCAAGCTGGCCTCACTATACATGTCTGGCTGTTGGCTGGGCTCCTCAGTTAACCTCCATGTGGCCCCTCAAGATCAGTTTTCTTACATAGTGGTCTCGGGAGAAAGCAGAAACAGCAGGACCCCTCAAGGTCTGGCCCAGAAGGTCCTGGCATCACTTGGACTGAATGTTATTGGTCAGTGCAAGTCACAGGTGAGCCCAGATTTAAGGGGAGGGAAAATAGACTGCCTCCTGGAGGGGGGAGCTGCAAAGGCGTCTTGTGGTAAATACATAGGAATGGTTGAGGCCATCCTGAAAATTCTTCCTAGAGGCCAGAGTAGTGGCTCAGGCCTATAATCTCAACACTTTGGGAGGCCGAGGCGGGCAGATCACCTGAGGTCAGGAGTTTGAGACCAGCCCGGCCAACGTGGTGAAACCCCCTCTCCACTAAAAATACAAAAATTAGCTGGGCGCCGTGGTGCGTGCCTGTAATCCCAGCTACTCGGGAGGTTGAGGCAGGAGAATCGCTTGAACTGAGGAGACGGAGGTTGCAGTGAGCCAAGATTGCGTCACTGCACTCCAGCCTGGGCGACAGAGAGATTCTGTCAAAAAAAAAAAAAAAAAAATATTCCTAGAGCTCTTGACTCCCAGCCTGGTGCTCTTTCCCCTCCCGTGCAGCTGGGACCTTTTGCTCTTCTTCAGCCTATGCCTGGTATCGGTTGATTGTACTAAAAGACTCGGTTTCGCTTCAGCCTGTGCCTGGTATCGGTTGATCGCACTAAAAGACTCGGTTTCGCTTCAGCCTGTGCCTGGTATTGGTTGATCGCACTAAAAGACTCGGTTTCGCTTCAGCCTGTGCCTGGTATCGGTTGATCGCACTAAAAGACTCGGTTTCGCTTCAGCCTGTGCCTGGTATCGGTTGATCGCACTAAAAGACTCGGTTTCGCTTCAGCCTGTGCCTGGTATCGGTTGATCGCACTAAAAGACTCGGTTTCGCTTCAGCCTGTGCCTGGTATCGGTTGATCGCACTAAAAGACTCGGTTTCGCTTCAGCCTGTGCCTGGTATCGGTTGATTGTACTAAAAGACTCGGTTTCGCTTCAGCCTGTGCCTGGTATCGGTTGATCGCACTAAAAGACTCGGTTTCGCTTGGCCTAGACTTTTTTTCTTGAGTCAAGTAGTGCAGGGCTCGGGGAGGCCTCAGGCCCCTGCAACTTGCCTCTCCATTCCGAATCCCTTGGTGATGGCCACATTTGGCTTTGAGTGTCCTTGTGGTTTGGGCCACCCCCTGATCTCTGCCCTCTGCACAGCTCGTTGGGAGGGTACTGCTCATTCTAATGGCCTGGGTCAAGCCAGCTTCCCCCCACGGGCTTCTGACCTCCTTTCTGGCCCTTGCTGTCCTGCCCTGCCAAAAGGGCACTTTATTAGTAAGTGAGATTTCCTGGAAAACCTCCAAGGGCCTGGAATGACAGAATATTCCAGGCTAAGTGGGAAAAACTGTACCTGAAATCACAGAGGATGGGAATGAGTGTCCAGGGCAATTAAGAAAAAATGTGCAAACCTTGGTTTCCTTTCGCATTTCAGGCCAAGAGGGAACTCTGGCCTCAGAAGAATGGCCAGGAAAAAACCTACACCTTGAGCTGGGTTCAAATCAGCAAAACTTCAGCAACTGTTTGCTTCTGGCCAACTCAGGCCACCCGCAGCCAGGTGCAAAGGTGTGTGCCAAAATGAGAGAGACTGTATTTCAGGAAAGATTTGTGCTACGTGAGGTGCTGCTGTTTTAGGGATGGAGGGTGATGGGAGAAGATTTGTAACCCTTTAACTGTGATGCAAAACAGAATGGGGAAAGAAATACCCTTCTGGGTGCATATCCAAGAGGAGCAAAAGCAGGGGCTTGGACAGAGATTTGCACACCCATGTTCAAAGCAACGTTATTCATAAGAGCCAAAAGGTGGAAGCTTAAATGTGATAAAGTTGCTACATTATATATGTATGTTTTACCTCAAATGCTTTAAAAAAGGTGAAAACAATCCAAAGTGTCTATTAATGGGTAAACAAAAGGTGGTATTCAGGCTTCAAAAGAAGTGAGATCCTGACACATGCTACACCATGGATGAACCTTGAAGATATTATATGCTGAGTGAAATAAGCGAGATACCAAAAGACTGTATGATTCCACTCATACGTGGTTCCTAGAGTGGCCAAAATCAGGGACAGAAAGTAGAATGGTGATGGCTGGGGTGGGGGAAGGGGGGTCAAGGGGGAGTTGATTAATGGGTACAGAGTTTTGATTTTGCAAAATGAAAAGAGTTCCGGAGGTGGTGGTGATGGCTGCACGGTGTGAATGTGTGAATGCCACTGAGCCGTACACTTAAAAATGGTCAAGATGGTAAATTTGATGTTGTGTATATTTTACTGCAAAAAAAAAAAAAGATCCTTAGAAGTGCAAAAGAAAAAAAATGTGGGAAGTGGCTGGTTACATTTCCAGGCCACATGCCATGTGCAGAGTGGGAGTGGGAAAGTTTTAGGGACGTCAGGAGGGAGACCCTGGACAAAGGAGGCGAGTGCACAGAGCAGGTTCATTCTCCAAAGCCAAGGTCAAGGTCACACTCCTCTCCACAGACCCAAATGTGAGTCCTGAGATGCCCCAGACAATTAAACAGGGCTTGAATCAAAATGATATTTTACTTGGAAGAAAGAAAAAGCAAGAATCACGGGTGTTTTCTTTCCACCCTTTGGATATATGGCATCTGACTATGAATGGTATGTAACCACTTTTTAAGGGAAAAATAGGCATGTATGTTTATTAGTGAATCAAGCAAAATTAAAATCAACTGGCCACATTGGCCCTGACATTTTACCTACCACCTTCTTCCCGCAGGAATTCGTGGTCTTGGAGTGTGTGCCGTCCGAGAGTCCCCACACTGAGATGTTCTTTAATCCGGGGCCTCGGTGACATTGTTCTGCACAGGTTCTACTATGGGGATGCAGGAGGTTCATCTTTGGGATCTATTTGCCTTCATCAATGTGACTTATAACCCTCATGCTTCCTCCACAGATGCCATGGCCACCTTTTGCTGTTTCTTAATCCAGAGCTTTCATTTAAAGATGAGAGAAGAAAACATCTGCCGGGCGCAGTGGCTCACGCCTGTAATCTCAGCACTTTAGGAGGCCGAGGTAGGTGGATCACCTGAGGTCAGGAGTTTGAGGCCAGCCTGGCCAACATGGTGAAACCCTGGCTCTACTAAAAACACAAAAAATTAGCCGGGCATGGTGGTAGGTGCCTGTAATCCCAGCTACTTGGGAGGCTGAGGCAGGAGAATTGCTTGAACCTGGGAGGCGGAGGTTACAGTGAGCCGAGTTTGTGCCATTGCTCTCCAGCCTGGGCAACAAGGGTGAGACTCCATCTCAAAAAAAATAAAAGGCCAGGCGCGGTGGTTCACGCCTGTAATCCCAGCACTTTGGGAGGCTGAGGCGGGCGGATCAGGAGGTCAGGAGATCGAGACCATCCTGGCTAACACGGTGAAACCCCGTCTCCACTAGAAATACAAAAAATTAGCTGGGCGTGGTGGCGGGCGCCTGTAGTCCCAGCTACTCGGGAGGCTGAGGCAGGAGAATGGCGTGAACCCAGGAGGCAGAGCTTGCAGTGAGCCGAGATTGCGCCACTGCACTCCAGCCTGGGTGACAGCGAGACTCCGTCTCAAAAAAAAAAAAAAAAAAATCTTGGGCAGTAAAAGAGCTCATGAAGCACCATGACCAGCCCCCCAGAGAGGGGAACACTGCCATGGGCAACATTTTCTAGTGATGCCGCAAATAGCAGCATGTGCCCTGTGACCGGCCTTCGCGTGGCGCTGTGAGTCTGTGGCAGCTTAGGCCTCCACCATGGTGACAGGCAGTTGAAACCATCACTTTGTTTCCAAAAGCATGAAAGGATTATGCATAAACTGAGAGGTGGGTGGATAAGCGGAGACACAGAAACTCCAGAGTGTGAATGGTCTGGTTGGGGTTGAGGATGAACGTGGGGAGGTGAGGAGTAAAGAGGGACAGGGACCCACCTACTGTGTGCTGAAACCCCAGTAGGCACTTTCTAAAGTCTGTTCACTTCTCACCAGTCTTGTGAGTTAGGAGTTATTATTGTCATAAAATAGTTAAGGAGGGCTGGGTGCAGTGGCTCAAGCCTGTAATCCCAGCACTTTGGGAGGCCGAGGTGGGTGGATCACCTGAGGTCAGGAGTTCGAGATCAGCCTGGCCAATATGGTGAAACTCAGTTTCTACTAATAAAAAAAGATATATAAAAATTAGCCAGGCATGGTGGCGGGTGCCTGTAAACCCAGCTACTCTGGAGGGTGAGGTGGGAGAATTGCTTGAACCTGGGAGGCAGAGGTTGCAGTGAGCCGAGATTGCATCATGGCACTCCAGCCAGGGCGATGCAGTGAGACTGAACAAACAAACAAAAAGTAGTTGAGGAAAGTGAGGCCCAAAGTCTAAATAGCTAATTAGTTGCGGATGAGGATCTGAAATTAGTCTGTATGGCCCTATAGTCAACTGGTTCTCACTCCACATTGACACAGCTTCTGCTTTGAACTTTAACCTGTGAGCCACAGGCAACCACCAAAGGGTTCTAAATAGGGGAGTGATGGGTTCAGAACTAAATTTTACCAAAAGCTGTCTGGCAGAAAGGTGGATGATGGATGGGAGGGAGTGTTGGGGCTAGGGGAGCAGAGAGACGGGTTCTGAGATTGTCACTGTAGACTCAGTAAAAGCACTGGAAGTAGGGCAGGAAACAGGTGGGGTGGGGAAGATGTGTTAACCGTAATCATATATTGTATAACTTAGTTCTTAAAAACCTTATTGGGAGGTAAGAATTTTCCTTGTTATTTTATAAATAAGGACACCAAAGTCATATGACCGAAGGCTCCCAGCCCGGATCTGAACTGGAGTACCTATGACTCAAAGCCTCCTGTAATTTCCTCTAAGCCACCTGAGGAGCGCTCCTGCGTGGGTGGTGTGGGATTGGATCCAGACGCGAGGAGAAAGGCAAGGTAGGGCGGCTTCAGAGATGTGGAGGTAAGCCGCGGTGGTGGGGTTCTTACCTGGAGAAAGAGAAATCAGGAGGCTGTGGGTTTGCACGCAGCAGGATATCCAATGGAAACACTAAGCCAGCAGCTGGAAGTGGAAGTTAGAGGCCTGAAGTCTGGAGATCGCAGATGGGCTGTGGGTTTGAGAGTCCGAACAGTAGACCTGCTATCTGAAGGAATGGGAGTGAAGAGGAGAGAGATGTGAGACAGAAAAAGGAGAGATGGAGAGGAGAGAAGAAAGAAGAGAGATGCTGATAGGGCCTCAGGGATGCTAGTGCCTGGGGATGGTCAAAGGGAGGAGGGGAGAGAGGTACAAAGGAGACTGAGGGTGGGGTGAGGCATAGGGAAGTCAAAGCAGGGAAGAGTGTGAAGAAGGAGGTGACCGCCGGTCAAATGCTGCAGAGAGGGGAAGAGGATAAGGCAGAGTGGGCGCCTGGGAATTGAGCCTCGGTGGTTGGGGGTCAGTGATGGGGTTGGAAAGCTAGTGAGGAAGGTGGACCACAGTGCTGTGTAGATGCCTGGGCGGGGGCTGCCTGGGAACCTCCTCTGAGGGTCTTGCCTGGGGACTCAAACCAGGATTCTATAGACAACGTCTTCATGTGGCAAGTTATTTTTGCTGTGAACCCACGTGGTCGCGCCTGGTAATTATAGGGTAAAAGGAATTAAGCAAGACATAATTTCTCCCCATCAAACCTGACTGTTTTATATCTCCACCTCGCACCGGCAGGCAGGCTTTCTCCCTTCACAGGTGCCACTTTGATTTCAGTCACGTTGGAAAGGAATTTGAAACATCTTCAAAGTGATTAAAGAGAGGAAGCGATTGCAAATATGGGCTAAATGCAATAATCACATTAACTGCTTATGGCCACGGAGCTTTCAGGAGGGAAGGCCTTGTGGTAGCTGGCAGTGGGGATGGGGCTGGGGCTGGTGAGAACAGTGGTGGCAGAGGTGGCGACGGCACTGCAGGTGGAGGATGGCTAAGGTGCAGATGCAGGTGCAGGTGGAGGATGGCTCAGGTGCAGGCTCAGTGCAGGTGCAGGCACAGATGCAAATGGGGATGGATCTAATTGTAATATTATTATTATTACAGCTACTGTTTTTTTGAGCATTACCACTCCCTTAGTGCTGTCTCCTTTAACCTTCATTAGAGCCTCATGAAGTGGGCATGATGGTCCTCATAATAAGGGGAGCAAGGTCCAGAGAAGTTCAGTCATTTGTTGAAGACACACACCTAGGAAGGGGCAGGGTTTGGATTTGGAGATAGTCTCATCCCAATCTAAAACCACTCAGCCTCAGCTTCACTGTGTGGGGTCCATGGTCCACGTCTGCTCCCTATGGCATCCCAAGGGGACTCTTTTGCGTTCAGGGAATTTGACTTTCGAGTCTAGACCTGGGACTGAGTGGGTGAAACCCTGGCTAATTATTCACCAAAGACTCCAAGACATAAGGGTACTCCTGTGACTCCCTCCCTCCACGCAGGTAGGGTCTTGCTCTGTCGCTAGGCTGGAGTGCAGTGGTGCAATCTCAGCTCACTACAACCTCCACCTCCCGGGTTCAAGCAATCCTCCTGCCTCAGTCCCCTGAGTAGCTGAGATTACAGGCGTGCACCACCATGCCCGGCTAATTTTTGTATTTTAGTAGAGATGGGGTTTCACCATGTTGACCAGGCTGGTCTTGAACTACTGACCTCAGGTGATCTGCCTGCCTCAGCCTCCCAAAGTGCTGAGATTACAGGCGTGAGCCACTGTGCCTGGCCTCAGGTGCCTTTATAAAGCAACTTTAGTTTTGCCTCTGTAAACTCACTATGGAGGACTTGTTTTCCCCGATCCTAATGAGATCTGCAGAAGGCCCTGCACTACTCTGACCACACTTAGATCATAAAATGTTCTCTGGTTGCCTCAGCCCCTCAGACAGTCTCAGTTCAGCCATTAGTATGTCTCATCTGGGGCAATACCCAAGCTCTAAACTTCATTTTAAGCTTGCAATCAGAAAAGGGAGTTGGGGGAGATTTTTCTCTCTTTACTCTCTGTGTTAGGTTCCTATTGATGCTGCATCAAATTATCATGAACTTAGAGGCTTAAACAACACAGATTTACTGTCTTATAATTCTTGATTTATTATCTTGTGGTTCAAAAGTCCAAAATGGTTTGTCAGGACAGTATTCCTGTGGAGGGTTCTAGGGGAGAATCTACTTCTTTGCCTTTTCCAGGTCTCAGTGGCTGCCTGCATTCCTTGGCTTGTGGTCCCACATTGCTCTGACATCACTTCCAGATTCATACCTCCTTTCCAGTGCATACTTTCTTGACAATGAATCCCCTAATTTTGTATTATTTGCAAAATTGTGGATAGGCTGAGAATCTCCCAATTCCTTTTTCTTAACAGTTCTCTCCTCGATTTACCTCTTTCCTCTCACGCTTATACTATAAGCAGCATGAAGAAAACAGGCTGCACCTTCAACACTTTGCTTGGAAATCTCCTCAGCTAAACATTCAAGTTCATCATGTACAAGTTTTGCTTTCCACATGACTGTAGGACACAGTTCAGCTAAGCTTTCTGTTTCTATGTAACAAAGGTCCACTTTTGTCCAGTTTCTAATAACACACACACTCCTCATTTCCTTCTCAGCCCTCATTAGAAGCATCTTTAAACTTCTATTTCTGCCAATGGGCTGTTCACAATGATTTGGGTGTTTAGTAAAATGATATATGTTTTATTATTGTGCTCCTTATTTCCTTCCGTCATTCATGGTGGAGTCTTTAACATCCATCTTCCTATTGGCAGTATGTTCAAGACAATCTTTGCTTTCTCTATTGTGCCCCTCAACATTCTTTCATCCTCTGCCAACTGCCCAGTTCCAAAGCCATTTCAACATTTCTGTGTATTTTTTATAACAGCACCTCGCTTCTAGGTACCGGAAATCTCTATCAGTCAGAGTTCAACCAGAGTAACAAGGCCAATGGGAGATACATATTGAGAGATTTATTGCATGAAATTGGCTTATGTGATTGTAGGGGCTGCCTAGGCAAGCCTGAAACTTGTAGGGAAGGCTCCCAGGAAGGGCAGGATGGAACTTGCAGGCACGAGCTGATGCTGCTATCTGCAGGTGGAATTTCTTCTTCTTTAGGGAAGTTTCAGTTCTGGTCTTAAGGCTTTCAGCTGATTGAATCAGGACCACTCAGATTATCCGGAATAACCTCCCTTCCTTAACATCAACTGATTATGGACTTTAATCACATCTACAAAATACCTTCACAGCAACACATGGATTCATGTTTGATTGAATAAGTGGGGATTGTAACCTAACCAAGTTGACACATAAAACTGACCATCACACTCTGCCATTCTCCTCTCCTCATCCCACTAGCTAATGAGGGATGAGTGAGGCTAGGAGGTGTGGACTGGGGCAAGGGAAGAAGAAAAGGGCAGGGATGGTTTTCATAACTGTGTGTATGGGGTGAGGGGAATTTGGCAATTATTTCCTCTGATATCAGCTGCTGTCTAGAGCCAAGCCTTTCTCTCATAGGTGCTCCTGAGAGTTTTTCAGACCCCTGGTACTATCAGCCTCTGCTGGATAATGCTGCAATAACAAACAGCTCCAGAACTCAGTGGCTTAAAACCAGCCTTTATTCTCATGGTCATGGGTTTGCAGCTGTTTGGCTGATTTAGACTGTGTTTGGCTGGTGAGTCTGCTTCAAGCTATGGGTTCAGGTGGCTGTGGCTCCGGGTTGTGGGGTTGGTTCTTGGCCCCTCTATGTTCCTTGTAGGGCTCAGGCCCAGGTTCATCTTTTCAAGATGGATCACTGGAGCACCAGAGGTTTAGCCCAGCCACATGCAAGCACATTTGCAGCCCTGCCTTGCTCACCTTTTCCCTGCTTCCAGAGTACCTGTTTGGCCATAGCAAGTCACGGGCCCAGCTCAAAGTCAAGGAGAAAGGCACCTGTGAGCAGTCACCTGTTCTCACCAGGAGTCCATAGCCAAACTGCGACTGTGTCATTCTATTATAAAGGAGTGAATCATCGTGACCTATGGTGCAATATACTACCCTCATCCCTATTCTGCGGTCTCTTTCACTTGCCCAGTCTCCGTGGACAGTTTCTTACATTCTCCTTCGACTTCTAATTCCTGGGGATGCTCTTTCTCCCACAGACTGTGTTCTGGGGTCCTGATGCCCCTCCAGGCAGCCCTCTGGGTAAATTTCTTTTAAGACCACTCTGAACCATCTCACCTCTGCTCTCTACAATGCTGCCACAGGCTACTTCAGCCAACCTTCTGTCCTTTAAAATTTTCAGACACAAGTCAGACATCCATCCACTCCATCCCCCAAGCTCCACGGGGATTTGCAGCAAAGCCCCTTGAAGCCCCTTTCACTAGCAACCCTCAACCTCCCCCAAGAGATCCCTGGAGTCTCCATGCCTGGCCAGGGTTCCGTTTGTACAAGAAGGATCAATTGCCAAATTTGAGGTAATTGGGATTTTTTTCCTTCTAGTCACTGTCATTTTTCTCATTCCCAGTCAAGCGTATCCCCTGTGCTGCCTGCTTTTTGCCGGACCCTGCATTTGTGTTTGGAGATGAGACATTTCCTGTCAGCCCCATTGTGCTCCACTGAGCTGGGTGCTGTGTGAGCTGTTCATTAAGACTGCCTATTATCTCGGATTCCCTTCGGTTACTCAGAGCAATTTATTTTCTTCCTGAAGGAAAAGAACTTTGGCTCCTCCAGGCCTCAAATCCAGAGGCTTTGGCCACATGGGCACCAAAAGTTTAGGGTGAAAAGTCCTGGCTGGTGGCTGAATGCATAGATGACACCCAGTCACATAGAGGATTACTTGGGACAATCACAGGGCAGATGTGAACACCGATTACATCTGCAGGTACCAGCCAAATGAAATGAAGTGTAACTATACAGTGTTAGGCAAATTTAAAGGATTGTTATTTCTACTGGGCCAGATCGCTACTTCCCAGCATAGAAGAATAACCTCTGATGTCAAATTCAAATAGCCTGTTTTATGTTTCTGTGAATCTAAGTACGAAGCAAGAACATTTAGGCTGAGGAACCCAGTCCTGCTGGCCAGCCATCTGTGTTTCTTGACTGTTCCCCACCATCAGGCCCCCTCAGAGTGGTGGCCTGGCATGGTCCCATTGGGTAACTGGCACCTTTTATCCATGACATGGGGAGAAGCTGGGCACCTCCTATAGGAAGGGAGGGAGCTCACGTGGCTTTCCACCCTGTTTCTGTGCTGGAAAGTTCCATGCTTCAGCAGTTCTGCTGGCCTCCATAGGGGACAGTCTACTGGTGGCCTCATCTTGCCCTAACCAGTCGTCTCATCCTTCAAGTCCCCAGGGGAAATCCTGGCTGAAGCCTCCTCAAGAAAGCAGGTGTTTCTTTCTTGGTGCTGACATGGTATGAGTTCCCCTATTTGCTGTGACACTTACCACATAGTGCTCTAGTGACTTGTGTGTTTATCTGTTTCTCCTTCCAAGCTGTGAGCAACTGTGGGCCTGGCTTTGACGTATCTCTGCATCCCCTGACACACAGCTGAAGCTCAGTAAACCCTGGCCAAAGAGCTGGAGACAAGAGGAGAGGAAAGGAAAACATTGTCTTTCTCCCTCAGCATCTAAGGGGCCTAACCTGGACTTCTAGGTGAGGCTGAAATGCAGCCTTGTCCAGGTTTCAGTGGAGTTGCCAGATGGCTGGGTGTTTGTCAATGGCTTTGAGGTGATTAATTGGACGTTGTTCTTCTCTCCCTGTGGGTGCCTGAGCCTCAGCCATCTCATCACAGCTGCACTCACCTGGTGGTAAAGCCAAGGTCCAGCAGAAGCGACCAGCAGCCGAATGCCTCTGGCAACCCAGGCTGCTGGGTGGAATAAACTGGAGAAAAAGAACTGTCATTATCCGAATGATGAGCTGACTCTTTTCAAAAATTAATTGTTTCACCTTCCTCAAGAAGTTTATTCAGAGGGGCCACTTTCTTCCTCTGGGGAGCTGGGTCTCGATGCATGAGAGGCAGGATCAAACACTACAGTGTGTTTCAGGGAAAAGTCGGAAAGTAGGAGTCTGTATTGCCTACATGTGTGACCTTGAGCAATTCTTTTCCTTTTCTGAGCCTCAGTTTCCCTCTCTGTGGAGTGGAGTGGTTAAGAGTACAGACTCCTTAGATTCCATCTTGCTACTTTCTACTGGTGAGAACTTGGGAAAATTACTTTTTCTGTAAAATGGGGCCACAATTAGAGCTACTTCACTGGGTGATAGTGCGTATTAAATGAGTTAGTAGTAGAAAGTGCTCAGGACAGTGCCTCCGATGTACTGATTGCAGTGTAAATGTTTCCTGTTGCTATCATCATCATCACCACCATCATCATCCTTCTCAGATTAGGTCATCAATCCCTACCACTGTGGGTCTCTGGACTGGGGTGGTCTGTGAGGGGAGCTTTCACCAGCTAGTCAAAGTGAGACACAAATGTCCACATCATGTACATGGAAGGTGGTCAACATTTCTTTTTGGGAAAGGTTGTTATTTTATTCTGAAACAATGTTCTTTCTTTGCTTTTAGTGCTAAAATATCATTCTTAAATGAAATAATAATGATTGTAAATTTAAAAAATGTCCTATCTGGCAAAACAAGAAGCTGGTACCCACCTTGGGGGCTTGAGGCATCACATAGTCCAATTTCCTCATTATTTGTATGACGCTTCTTTGAGGGCAAGAGAGTTGGCCAAGGCCATGAGACAGTCTCAACCCACCAAATATCGGAGAAGTAGACCCTGGTCCTTGTTAGGTTTGTTTGTTTATGTATTTATTTGAGTCTTGGTCTGTCACCCAGGTTGGTGTGCAGTGGCATGATCACAGCTCAGTGCAGCCTCCAACTCCTGAGCTCAAGGAATTTTCCCCCTTCAGCCTCTGGAGTAGCTGGGACTACAGGTGTGCACCACCATGTCTGGCTTATTATTATTATTATTATTGCTATTAGTTTATAGAGACAGGGTCTCATTATGTTGCCCAGGCTGGTCTCCAACTCCTGGGCTCAAGCGATCCTCCCACCTCGGCCTCCCAAAGTGCTGAGATTATAAGCGTGAGCCACTGCACCTCATCCCACTTGTTGGTTTAAAATGGCTGTTTCTGTGTCTGGTTTCCTTCCTCCAAAGGAAAGGAAGAAAGTGACTATGATATCTGAGTGAAATTCTCCTCAAATCAGTAGTATGATAGAAAATGTAACTAGGAGAAATTGTAGAAGTCAAGTTCAATTCCATTGAAACTTCACTGAGCACCTACGAATGCCATGTTGCATGACAACCAACCCCAGTCCTGACACCACAGCCACTCCCCAGCATTTACTGCACACATAGGAAGCACCAGACATGGTAATAATGCCTCATGTGGATTATCTCTCTTCTGAGGAGTATGAGGTATGTGTGGTTGGCCCCATTTCACAGAGGAAGAAACTGAGACTTGGAAAAGGGCAGGACTTTGCCCAGGGTTTCACAGTCAGAAGTGGGACCAAGAGAAGTCTGTTTGCTACCAAGGTTGGGCTTTCAGCCCCCATATCATGCTGTCCTTGTGGGCACCATGCATGGCTCTGGCTGTACCCAGAGTTGGTGACTAAGTGTGAGCTCACGTGTGATTATGTGATTCGTGTCTGCAGCAGCTGCTTCAGGGAAAATAGAGTGTGAATGCCTTTTGCTCACCCCTTATCTCCAGCACCCAGCATGGGGCCTGCCTGGCACAGAATAACTGATCACTGAATACTCGCTGATTGGATGAATGAGTGAATGAATGAATTTGTTGAGAATCACCCAGGAAAGAATTCTGCCCCCACCCTGCCTCCAAGATTCTCATTCAAGAACTTGGGAGGGAGCATACAAGTCTACCTTTTAGGCCAGGCGCGGTGGCTCACAACCTGTAATCCCAGCACGTTGGGAGGCTGAAGTGGGGGGATCACCTAAGTTCAGGAGTTCCAGACCAGCCTGACCAACATGGCGAAACTCTGTCTCTACTAAAAATACAAAAATTAGCCAGGCGTGGTGGCAGGTGCCTGCAATCCCAGCTACACGGGAGGCGGAGGCAGGAGAATCGCTTGAACCTGGGAGGCAGAGGTTGCAGTGAGCTGAGATCATGCCACTGCACCCCAGCCTGGGTGACAGAGCAACACTTCCTCCGTCTCAAAAACAACAAACAAACCCAAATCTACCTTTTAAGTTCTGCTCATGCCCCAAAAACTGCCCTCTGAGACACCTGGCTGTAGGGAAATGGGTTTTTCTAATGAGCAGGCAGGGAGATCTTGGTATTTTATTCTGCAGGCAATGGGGAATCACTAAAGAGGGATTTGAGGAGGGGATGGGAAGTCATCCAGAGCTGCGCTTTACAAAAATTGCCTAATGGCTTTGCTTGTCCCCTTGCCTACTGATGCCCCCTCCCTTGTTTTTTTTCTGTCAGCAAGACTGATTCTGAGCAAGAGAGATTCAGGACAAACATCTCCGTGCTGCAGCTGTGGAGCAGTCGGTTCACTTTCAGCCTTTTGCTGCCTCTCTGACAGCAGGCGGCCCATTAGGGGCTCCCTGACCTTCCGCAATGGATTGTTAGCGCATTTAAGCCCTTTGTAGGAGGCTTTCCTCTGCCGTAATTGGACCTTCACTCTGTTGCGCTTCCTGACCACAGAGCTTGTTAGCTGTCAGGCAAGGCTGTGAATTTGCACAATGGCCAGCGAGGCTCATTTTTCATAGGCAACCCTGCCATGGGAGCACCCTACGGAAGGACGCCCATATTGCAGGAACATGCCGTATTGTGGGGGAGGAGAGAAGAATTAGGGTTCAACTTGGGAATGGGGAGCATGACAAAATGAAATCTCCCCGCTGGGTTCCCATAGAACTCCGTTCAGTCAGGTGCATGTTTGCTGAGCGTCAGTGTTTAAGGCTATTGTGCTGGGTTTGCTGTCAACCTAATTACTCCAAGGGAACAATGACAGCTTCTTCCAGTTCTCTGACTCCTTCCCGGGATTTCATTTAGAAGGAGGTTCATTTGAGCAGTCTGTAAGCATGAGGGGAATCACTGGGCTGAACGGGAGCTAGTGGCAGGGCCAGAAGTGGAACTCAGCTTGTTGCTGCCCAGCAGAGAAAGCCTGTGCTTCTACAGCCCTGGCTCACTTGCAGAGGGGACGTTGTGGAATCCTGCGTCTATCCTAGGCTCTTAGATCCTGCATTTTAGGAGAGGATCCTGTGTGTTTTTCCTCCTGCTTCTTTGCCTGACATCACTGAAGTGACCCTAGGCTCTACAGAGCTGCCTTGGACCAGGGACTTAGGTAAAAAGTGTATGTGAGGGAATGAGAGGAACCTTTGTGAAAAGAGAATAGAAAGGAAATATGGGGAAGACGGAGGGAAAACGGGAAGATTCTGCATCCTCAGGTTTGCCAGTGGCCTTGCAGACCTGAGCTACGAGAGATGAACAGAGATCGTGAAACCAGGACCATGAGTGAGGGGCACTGGGTGGGCACCAGCTTCAGGGAGGGCGAGGCAGGGGCAGGAGAGTAGATGTTTATGACCAGACTTTGCTGGTGCTTGCTATTCTCTGTGCACCCCTGTCCTATACCCTTGAATCCTGTCTGCCCTTTCTGCCTCCCTGACCTGTGCTGTGCCCCAGGAGGACATCACCAAGGGCTTCCTTGCTGACTATCTGTTGGGTTTGGCCAGTGAGGCACTAATAGAAGATTGGAGAGGGGAGAGAGAGGATGAGGTGTGGCTTATTTTTCTTCCCTCTTCTCCTTTATGCCTATGGATGGTGATGCCTCACCACTGTGGCTACACCTTGGGTGCCTCACGATTCCCGCTGCAATACTGAGAGGAGTTCCTTCATTTGAGTCTCTTCCTTTGCATCATCCCAGTTGGATTCTGTGTCCTCATGGGGCCTGATTGATGTAGGGCTTCTGTCTCCTGGGCCTCCTCATCTTGGGCATGGCTTTGTTCCTTAGTGAGTTGAGTATGGCTTGCTCTAACTTTGAGGAAGTTCTTGGCACAGTGAAGGGTAGGGTAGAGGCTGTGAGGGAAAGAAAGGCTTCTGGAGCAGGTTGTAAGAAAAGCCTTAGGGGCAGCCCTCAGGGCCAGGTCTAGTGGGCTATTCGGTCAGTGCACTTTTCAGGAGGAGTCTGTGTGGTGCCCAGCTCTTGGGCTCTTGGCAGGCCTGGTGGTCATAAGGTGGTCTCCTTTTGCTGGAGAGAGGCCAGATCAAAGCTATCTTATGGAGAAGACTCTGTTGGTATTTAAAATGTCAGAATGACATTTCTGATAAGAAAATCAGAGGCCTATTGAATAATTTTGACGTGGGAAACATTTCCTTTGAGGTGAGAAGCACAATACAAGCAATTAAGGCTGAAGCTGAGAAATAGCAGGTATGTGAGGCCTGCGAAGTGAGATGCCTATGGAAAGGTGTAGCTGGGAGGACCACTGGAGAGCTGACTCTCCTGTCTGGATGAAAATTCTGGGGAGGGACTCATGTGGAAACCAAACAAATAAAAGATCCAGACAGCTCTTGGGCCAGAAGGGTGGAAGGTGTATCACCCATGAGATGTGGCAGCATTTGCTTGGGGGAGAAGAAGGAAACCAGGAATGGAAGAAAACTCCTACTCTGTCTCTTCCTACCTGCCCTCATAATTAGTGTGGCCAGGCACTGGCACACATGATCCAGTTTCAGCCACTGACTCTGGAGGTTCAGTTGGAAGATCTAGTCCCGAATCCAATGGATCTGATAAGCTTGGTCTTGACTTGGCCAACTTAGACTGGAGTTTCCAAAAGAAGGTGTTGCATCTTGAAGCACCTTTCTTATGTCTCATGGACACGATATCAACCACATTCAGGAGTTAATCTTGTTGGTCTCCATGTGGATTCCAGTCTTAACTGTTAAAAAAAATCTGTGTTACCAAGTTTCCAAATATTTTCTCTTTAGCTATCTGAAATGATACAGAATAGACTGATTGGGACTGATGACAGCAAATTCAGATGATGGTTGCATTATAGAATGAGCTCTATTTTAGCCAAGTTGATGGCAAAGCAAATTTTTGAAAAGCGAATCCTAGTTCTCCATTTACTTCTATTATTAAGTCAGAGATATGTTATCATGAAGATTTAATGACTTTCTTGTGTGAACACAAAGAACAATACAATAAACGTGTAACAATCTAATAAATGTGGGGCACTGACAAATGCTTCACAGACTACCTCAGAGTTCTCAGGGCATGTGGACACTAACTTCTGAAGTCTTAGGCTGTACTTATGGCCTCTTTGCTGGTTTTTTTTTTTTTTTCCCCCATGAAAGGAGAGCAAGATATATGCTGTCCACCACAGACATGGATCGATCCTTTTCTGGGCTTCACCAGAATGTCTCTTCTGGTCTTCATTAGTGAAGTGTGTTCACCATTGAAGACCAGAAGGGGCATTTAGGGAAGGACAAACGCAGCACTCATTACCCTGATGAATCCCTGATTTCTGGACTATGGGGCTCTTTTCTCACAGGGACCCTTGTCAGTGCTCAGCTGAGGAATGTCTTCACAGCACAGCTTACAACAAATCTATTAGAAGTGTAGAAATCTCCTAAAAGTGCTGTCATTAAGTCACATCACAGTCTTTTTCTCTCTAGTAATTCAACACATACCTTTTGGGTGACTGTTATGTTAATATATTAGGTGCTAGGGATAAAATTGAGAACAATGAAGACATCTACCCTCAGGGAATTTATATTCAGGAGACACAGAAAAAAATTGAATAGATATATACAAGATAATAGCAGGTAATAAGCACATTAAAGAAAAACAAGAAAGTGCATTGAAGAAAAGCAAGAATGATAGGAATTGTTACCATTTTATATGCAGTGATCAGAGAAGTCTCTTCTGAGGAGGTGACATTTGAGTAGGGACCACAAAGCAAACCATGAGAATATATGAGAAGGCATGTTTTGGCAGAGAAAACGGCAAGGCCAAAGGCCTGAGGCGGGAGACTGCTGGGTATACTTGGGTAGGAAGGCATCGTGGATGGAATGGAGTGAGCAAGCGGTAGAGTGGGAGACAATAAAGCCAGAGACGACATCTTTTTCCTTTTCTTTGCCATTTAACTAAATTCCGAACATTAGCATATATTCTTTTTCTTTCCCTGGAAACTCTTTGATTCCACACTGGCAGCTTCCAGAGATGTACTCACTTCTGGGCATGTATAGGGTCTCATAGAGCTGAATTGCAATACCACCACTCACCAGCAGTTGCCACCAGGGCACCCAATTCCTACAGTTCTGTAATTCTCTCTATTTCAAATCTGCAACACATTGAGTGCATGCCAGGGGCCAGGTACTGTGCAGGCTGCTGTGTTACAACAATAAGTTAGATACAGTCTGGTAGGCATAAATTCAAGGCTCCAATGAAATGACCCAGGTGGAGACTAACTTCTGGCTTTGACGAAACAGAATAGGCTGATGCTCATTCTACTTTGGTTCTGTTGCTGGGGACAATGAAGGCTCTATCCCTCTGTCTTCCTCCCCCATCAGCCTGAACTTCAGGTCACCTCCTAAACCAAGACCTTTCTGAAACCTCAGCTACATGACATCATTTTTGGTGTCATCTGAAAGAAGGAGAGTCTCCCTTCTGGAAAGCTCTCTTGGGATTTTTCTGACAGGTGGTGGAAAAGAGCAATTCCAATTCCTCTCACCTTTAGATTGTACTCTCCAAAGCCTGCAATCGGTCTCTGTCTTGCTGGATTTTCCCCACAACCCTGAGACTTGGGTATCATTATCTACATTTTACAGTTGAGAAAGCTAGAGGTCAAAGGGGCAAAGGGATGTTCCCAAGTTTTTGTTGGTTACTAAGCTACTGCCTCTCACCTCCAGACTTGCATTTCCACACTTAGCTCTGCAACCTGCAGCTGAGAATGGGAACGGCATTTTTACTTAGCCAGCGGGTTTCCTATTGGGTTTTGTCATTAGGGGGCACTAGAGGGATGCCGGGAGCTTCCTGTTTTGCTTGTTGCCCCTATAAGTGGTCTGGCCTGAGATCCCAGTCCCTTGGGACCTTACAGTTTCTATGATGTGGTCACCTTTTGATGCAGCTGTCCACACTTGCTAAACATCCCTTGGGTTGGTCCTCCAGGCCCTGGGATACCCTCCAAAGCACTGGGGGTGCCCTCTTCTCCCACAGCAGCTTGGAAAGTACCATAAATTCACTTGTTCTCTTAATTTGTGAAACCTCCTGGACTTGTCTATGAAGAGCTCCTCAGAAACACCCTCTTCATTACAATGTTAAAATTTAGTAGACGAGGCACATAGCAGAATAAACTTTCAATTAAAATATACACACGGCGATGGTGAAGGGAGACTGGAGAGAACTTGCTGGCATCTTTGCCATGAATGTGCTCGAGATTTAATTTTACTATGACATCTCCTTGGAATTACACTGCTAATTGATCACATTGTGTCTGTCTGTTATTTAAACTTTCAATAAAACTGAGATTAATGGAAGGTGTAATCCTCCTGGGCAGAACAAATATTCCCATTGCTCATGTCAGGTACGGAAATGAAAATGCTCTGCTAACAGCTTTTTGCATTCAATCTGCGCACATGAAGTTAATCATGAAAAATGCAGTGATTCTTTAATTCCTTGAATGACATTTTTTCTGCCTGCCCCATTTCTCACCCAAAATAGCTGCCCTTGTCGGAGACTTGAGTGAAGTGGCTGAGAGGCAGAGCCAGGTTCCAGGGGCTGGGGCTCAGGACGGGCTGGTGATGTGGCTGCTTGTATCTGAGGACAGTGTCCACTACCCTTGAGAATCAGTGTGCCTGTCAGATGGCATAGAACCGGGAAGGAATGAAACCCAGCTACTATAGGGGCCAAGGGTACCCCCCATCAAATTGTAATTTTGGCAAGAGTTTCTGTGGTAAGCCCTGGGGAAAAGGGCTTGTCTCTGAGACTCGTATGTGGGAAGTAACAGGTGCTGAATCTAGAAGCCACCAAAAAAGAGAAACCTGCTAGTTCTAGCTCAGGTGGGAGGCACGGTAGTATAGCAGTTAAGAGCACCCCAGCTCTGCTATTTATGATCCAGTGACCTTCGACAAGTTCTTAAATTTGCCTTGCTTGTTTCCCCTCCTGTAGATAAAAACGGTGTCTTAAAGTGTTGTGATTTATGTTGATGACATATGCAAAACACCCAGAATGGGGCCCAGCCCATGCCGTGCAAGCGTTGGCTATTATCATTACTATGCTCTCAGCTGAGGCTTTGTCTTCTCCACTAGCATCTCCTGTTCAACAGTATTTAAGGACAGGCTTTGGAGTCAGTTTCTAGGGCCTTGATTCCTAGATCTTCCCAGGTTCCTATATCTCCAAGCTGCAGTTTTCTTTACTGTAACTTAGAGATGCTATTACTTGCCTCCTAGGGTTGTTGTAAAGATGAAATATGTGTAGAGTCCTCAGCATGCAGAAAACACTTAATAAGTAGCTATTACAATCCCGATCATTGTTTCCATCCAGGCCCTGCAGAACCGATGCAACTCCCAGTGTGAGCATGGGAAAACCCTGCCTCAGATTTAGTTGTGATTGATCTTCCAGTAGCTTCTATCCATTTGAGTTCCTTGAACTAGGTCAGGATAACTGGGCCACACTGAAGTCAGTTTCCTCTAACCCATGACAGCCCTTCTGATTCTTGAAATTGGTCCTCCTCTTTCCCCAGATCTTCTCTTCCCCAGGAGGAGCACTCGTAGCTCCCCTGAATGTCCTTCCAACACAGTGGATTCTGGTCGTTCATTTACCTTAGGCCACCCTCCTTTGATCAAGCCTGGTTGATCACATATGTCTCTTTGAGAGTGTGGGGGACTCAGTACCTCGGACGAGTCTGTAGCAGTGTAAAGGAGAGTGATGTGGCCACCACCCATATTCTGGACCCCATGCTTCTATCGATGTGGCCCAGATAGCATTTATTTCTTGGTAACCATATCACACTACTAATTCCATGAAATTAGAGTTCACTATTATTTTCTAAATTATTTTCTATGCCTGTTGATGCAGAATCATGTTCTTTGCATCCTGTGCCAACAGAGCCAGATCTCTGCACTCAAGGATAGGTCTTTACTCTTCATAGACTTCCTTACTTTTTTTTGTTGCTTTTTTTGAGACTGAGTCTTGCTCTGTCGCCCAAGCTGGAGTGCAGTGGCGCCATCTCAGTTCACTGCAACCTCTGCCTCCCAGGTTCAAGTGCATCAGCCTCCCAAATATCTGAGACTACAGGCGCCCACCACCATGCCCAGCTAATTTTTGTATTTTTAGTAGAGATGGAGTTTCACTATGTTGGCCAGGTTGGTATTGAACTTATGACTTCAGGTGATCCACCTGCCTTGGCCTCCCAACTGTTGGGATTACAGGCATGAGCCACTGTGCCTGGCCAACTTCCTTACATTCTCACCTGGTGTTATTACTTGGGCTCTGGGTTCTGACATCCGTCATGTGAACGTCGTGTTTTTCAAATTTTTGACAAGCATGACATTAAACCTCTCTCTATACAGATGAGAAAAACAAGACCTAGACTTAAAGGCGGGGGATTGCTTAGGGGTACACAGCAAGGTGGCCAGAGAATCAGGGTAGAAAACCCAGTTTTTCCGAATGTAAGTTCAGGAATCAGCGAAGTTCAGAGTCAGGTGGGGAGGGAGGAACTGTAGAGGGCACCCAAATAGCTCTCCCAAGTCCTCAAGCATGGGAGCACATCCTCTGCCATATTTCTTTTTCTTTTTTTTTTTTTTTGAGACAGAGTCTTGCTCTGTCACCCAGGCTGTCACCCAGTTATAGCTCACTGTAACCACAAACTGCTAGGCTCGAGTGATCCTCCCACCTTAGCCTCCCAAGTAGCTGGGATTATAGGTGTGCATCACCATACCTGGCTAATTTTAAAATTTTGTGCAGAGACGGGGCCTTGCTTTAATGCCCAGGCTGGTCTCGAATTCCTAGGCTCAAACAATCCTCCCACCTTGGCCTCCCAAAGTGCTGGGATTACAGGTGTGAGCCACCATGCCTGACTGCTCTGCCATGTTTCTGACGGGGGCTGGCTGTCCACTCCCTTTGGGGGTGAGCCCAGTGGGGGAGGGGAAGCGCATTGTCCCTTGTCCTGCACCTCCCCATTCCATAAGAGAGCGTCTTTGTTAAAATGTTATTTCCTAAATTGGGCTGAAATCAGCTTTGTATGAGCTCTGTGGGAAATTCGGGTGTTTCCAAAAGTTTCAGTGGTTCTGTTACTGTAAACGATAAAGAGTCACTGAAGCTATAACTCAAGCACAGGGTTTTCCATGAGGGTTTAAGAGGGATTCCTGTTCCTTCCCACGCTTGCTCTCATCCTCTCGGCGGGTCTGCTTCTCTGTGCTTCTGTACTGTTTTCTGTCTTGCAGACTTATTCCGCCTTGTGCTCACCCCTATCTCCTGTACTCCTCTATTCGGCCCCAGCACGAATATTCCTTCCAGCTGCAGCCTCCACCACTATGTGGCAACGCTCCTCTGGGTCTCTTAGTTCACATTCTTGTGATGAAATCTAATTAGCAAGTGCCTTAGCCCAGGTTCTCTAGAAAGCAGAACTGGAGGCAAAAGCTTACATGTTATTGGGAAGTGCAGTCTCAGGGAGGCAGGGGTGAGAGAAAGGGGCAGTGAGGTGGCAAATGCAGGAGAGCGTGTCGCTAAGCTGGCTGCAGCTGCCTCACAGCTGATTTCTCGGCATTGCAGGACATCTTCAGAGAGGCCACATGAAACTGCAGCATCTCTGGTCTGTCCAGACTAATGGTTCTCAGTCAGGGGTGATTTTGCTCCCCAGGGAACACTGGACAACATCTAGAGACATTTTTGATGGCCATGTCGAGGAGGAGGACAATGGCATTTGGTGATATTGTGGGCAGAGGCCAGAGATGCTACTAAACATCCTCCAAGGCACAGCATCTCCTGCTCTGAACGAAGAACCATCTGGTCCCCGATGTCAACAGTGCTGAGGCTGAGAAGCACTGATCTAGGCTGGACTCTTAGGGGAGCAAGGAATAAGAATTTACCTGTGGGTTCCCATATCCTTTGGTTAAAATTTGCTCCAAGGGATGTTAATTCCTCACATTTCTGGGTTGTTTGTAATGGGAGCTTCAGTTGGGTCCCCTGGTGTCTCTTGTCTCTGCAGCAACAAGGACGTCCTGAGGTGGGAGGCAAGAGGCTTGGAGCAGGCATGGGGTGAGGTGGCGATGAGGGTTCTGAGCAAGTCCCTCAGGCTGCTGCAGGGGTAGAGTCCACAGCAACCTGACTGTGACTGTGACTGTGACTTGACTGTAAGACCACAGGAATGGGACAAGCCACGGCTCCAGCCATTCCAGCTAGAAATCAAATGTGCAGATCTGGGGTGGCTCATATACTGATGCTATACAGCCTCATCTTTTTGAACCAAGGTCTCCAAGAGATGGTTTTCTGGCCCTCCTAGGGACTGTCTGGTATTGCGCCAGATGCCCACCCCAGGTCAGTTAGCCAGGGCTACATAGGGGCTAAGGTGGGGACGGTCGTGGGGGTAGGAAACATAGCTGCTTATTCAGCAGAAACTGTGACTAGGAAAAATCGAGTTAGAGTGAGAATGAGTGGGACTGGCAGTGATTAACATCTCAGACACACCGCACTTGGAAAATCTACCTGAAATCCTTTGTGGAATGAGGTGGGTTATGAGCAGTGGTGTGCTAGTAAATGTTAACAACTAGCTCTTTTGGAGGTAGGTCAGGAGATGCCTGGCTTTGTATGTTCATCACTTTTTGTGGTATAAATGCTCCTATTGTGGCCAATTTCAAGCTACTAATGGTTTAACAACCAGCTTGTAACTTTTCTGAAAATTCAACAATTGGCTCTTGAGAGCCAATTTAAGCTGGCTGTATAGTAAGCCTGGTATAAGTAAATAAGTTAATTACAAATGAATGGCTTAGCATGATGGAAAAATAGTTGTGAAATATCGCAGACCTGCCGGGCGTGGTGGCTCACGCTTGTAATCCCAGCACTTTGGGAGGCCGAGGCGGGTGGATCACGAGGTCAGGAGATCGAGACCATCCTGGCTAACATGGTGAAACCCCGTCTCTGCTAAAAATACAAAATATTAGCCGGGCGTGGTGGCGGGCACCTGTAGTCCCAGCTACGCGGGGGGCTGAGGCAGGAGAATGGCGTGAACCCTGGGGCGCGGAGCCTGCAGTGAGCCGAGATCGCGCCACTGCATTCCAGCCCGGGTGACAGCGAGACTCCGTCTCAAAAAAAAAAAAAAAAAAAAAAAAAAAAAGAAATAGAAATATCGCAGACCTTTCTCTCCTCCAGCATAGCCTTCTCTCCAATTCTAAGCAGTCTGATCATTCTGTACTCATTCCTTCAGAGAAGGGGTATGTCGGAAAGGAAAGGGTTGTGAATTCTTTTCCTGAATTTTATGTTCTAAAATAACAGTATTAGAACAAAAAGCTCCTTTGAACAGTCAGACAAAAATGTTTAAGACCAGGAGATTGAGAAGAGTAACCACCATCTGGTCTCTGGAAGAGCAAAGATTCCAAATGCTAAGGGAAGAAAAGAACACAGGAGTGGAGGAAAAGCTGAGAGTATAGTTCCCTGTGTGTCCCAAGCGGAGCAATCTGGTTCCTACCTCCTGGGCAGAGGCCTGGGGAGGCAGCATGACTCAAGAGAAGTTTGCGAGATCTGGGAGCAGAGAGGACCCGTGCCCCACTCTCTGAGGGGAACCCCAGGGAAGCTTAGAGAAAGAAGTTATCAACAAGATGGGACCATGGTCTATCTGTAAAAATCCTGCTCCCTGTTGTGGTGCAGAAGCAGCTGAATGATTGCTGGGTTTTTCGGACAAGCCGCAGAAATGCAAGAGGGAGCTTGAAGACCTGAAAGAGCCAGATGAGAGAACTGCGAGGGACAGAGAGGATGATGGGCATCTCGGGGGAACGCTCGTGTGGATGGATGACATTGAACACCCAATTGACTTTGAGCTGTATAGGGACGTGGCCACAACCCCAGGGAAAGGAGGGGGTCCCCTGAGATTGGTTTATGCACTGTAGCAGAAGCTTGAAATAAAGTTACAAAGAATTTTTTTGTTCACGCTGAAATTTGTGGACCATGATTGAAATTCAAGCCCTTTGCTTTAGACTAGGGATCAGTAAAGATTTTCTGTAAAGGATCAGAGTAAGTATTTTAGGCTTTGAGGGTCATATATGACCTTCTTCCTCTTTTTTTCCCCCTCCCCTTCCTCCTTCTCCTCCACCTTCTTCCTTTTGTTGTAACTATTTAAAAATGTAAAAACCATTCTTAGCTGGAAAAAGTCCCCTCAAAGTTTGTCCTCCTCCCGCTGCTCCTGGTACACAGAGCTGCTGTCTGAATGAGATTTTCCACTGGCAACACTACTAGATTTTAGAAAGCCAGGAAGATTCTGCTGCAACAAGATTCAGTTAGTACAAAATGTATTCGTTGACCAGGAGGATAACACTCTTTCTCTGGCCACCGGCTGCATGATGAAGCCTGCATCTGTCTGTGGAAGGAATCGTCAGCATGGCCGAAGTCTGCTGTTTCTTCCATCTTTGATTAAAACAGGGGCACATTTCCCTCACCCCTAGGGGACCAAATCCTCTCCCCAGGTGCACTTGCTCCACTCAATGCCTTCTCTCTCCCCGTCCCCGCCTTTGGAGGATCATCTTCCGGGACCCAGCAGCCCTGAGAATTCACGACAGGGCGTGGCTAGGGCTGGATGAAGGGTTACTTACGGTTTCTCGTACATGGACTTCTAGGCGGCTGATTTCAGAAGCCCTCAGTGGGAAAAGCAGTCAGCCCAGTGATTTTTTATTCATTTTCCTTAGTTTCTGATTTAATTTTGAAAGGCAACCCGTGGACCCAGATGGAGAGATAGACCACACAGTGGAGGAGCTGTCTGGGTTGCTGCATCATTGTCATGGTGATACGAGCCACCGCTGTCTCCAGCACACCCTCAGAGCACTCCCTGGGAGAAGGTGCCAGGGCAGGATATAAAACTGACTTCTGAGAGGGAGGTGGGGCTGGCCAGGCTGCTCTGTAGTCCGTACTCAGAGGCAGCTCCAGTGACAGGCAGGTCTGTTCTGCACATGAACAACTGAGGAGCTGAGAACATCTGACCTGGACTGGGCCTCCTGAGTCTGTGGTAAGATTCTGGGGTTGAGGATGCCCAGATTGCTGCTTCTGAGGACTGGGCAGCTGCATCATGCTGCAGGCTGAGCCCTGACCCTGGCCTCAATGAGGACCTTGGTCCTGGCTATCTTTTAAAAATTTTTTTTAATTAGTTAATTTTATTATTATTATTATTTTGAGAGATGGAGTCTCACTCTGTCGCCCAGGCTGGAGTGCAGCAGCACGATCTTGGCTCACTGCAACCTCCACCTCCCAGGTTCAGGCCATTCTCCTACCTCAGCCTCCTGAGTTAGCTGGGATTACAGGCACCTGCCACCATTCCTGGCTAGTTTTTGTATTTTTAGTAGAGACGGGGGTTTCATCATTGTCCAGGGTAGTCTCGAACGCCTGACCTCAGGTGATCCACCTGCCTCAGCCTCCCAAAGTGCTGGGATTACAGGCTTGAGCCACTGCGCCTGGCCCAGTCCTGGTTATGAGAGGAGACCCAGTCTATCCAGACAGCCCCGAGATATCCTCTGACCCCTAGTGACCCCTGCAGGTTAGGTCACAAACGTGTGAGAGCTCAGATGACTGTATGGGGCCAAGTTACCTGCTTTGAACAGAACTCAGGGCTGGTTCCTTCATTTTGAGAAAAGGGATGGATTGGGAGCATTGTCTTTATATGCAAAAGACAATGTATTGGAAAGAAGCTAAGAATTTTCTTCTCGAATTGGGAGGATGGCAGTCCTGGCATCTTAATTTTATTTTTAGGATATTTTTTGCAAAAGAGGGGAGCGGGGAGTGAGGGGGAAAGCCAAATTTGTGCCCTGTTCAATTTTGAAACCATTAAACCTCAGACAACTTGAGTGATAATCAGTCAATCGACAAGCAGCCTGTCAACTCATCAGTGCTTATGTACTTAACACCAGTGGGTTGGAGCGCGATTCCAGCTCTTCAGGGGGAACACGGATGGCCAAGTTGGGGCCCTGCTTTGGGGGAGCTTCAGTGAAGTTGGGCAGTGCAGTGCAGGATGTGGACATGCTTACGAAAGTCTGTAACCATAGGCTGGGCATTTCAGGGGGTGATCCAAGTGCTAGATTGGAATGGTCAGTGAAGGCTGCAGGGCGTGACTGCTGAGCTAACCTTGCCTCGGGTGGATAAACACATTTGACACTGGTAAGCCCTGTTTGTGCACAGCTTCTGTGGATGCTCTGGGCTCGTGGACTCTGGAGCTTGCTAGCAAAGGCCTTGGGGACACTTATACTGAGCTGCTTGTCTTCACCATGCTCTGGTGACCCAGCTTTCTAGCCCTCCCACCGCGAGCTGCCTTGCAAGGGTTCATGTGCCTTTGTAAATGCATCCTTTTTTGGAGTGAACCCCCAACCTCAGACTCCTGTGTTGATGATATCCTTCCCCCGAGGGATCTTTCCAAGATAGATTTGACCACGTCGTTCTACTGCTTAAAAGCCTTCAATGAATCCCAGTTGGGTTTAGTGTAAATCAGATCTCTTTGTCTTTGTTCTTCCTGCCAAGCTGCCCTCCATCCCAGCATGGGCATGTGCGCGTGCACACACACACACACACACACACACTCTCACACACTCCAAATACTTTAGCAGACAAATTCTCTTGCATTTCTCCTCATCTTTATGCGTTCCCTCCACCTGGAGCACCCAGGCACATCTTTCCCTTGGCCTGTCTGGTCAACGCCTGTCCCTCTGATCAGTAGTGATGGTCTTCTCCAGGCCACACTCCTCCCACACTTACCTCTCATCATCTGGCAAACATCCCCTCCTCTCTCAGGCTCCAAATCAAATGTCACTTTCCCTGTGACTCTGCCACATTGCCCTAGGTCTTCTTTATTTGATGTCCCTCTAAATTCTGGATACAACTCCCAAATAGAAACTTTTAAACAATTAAACATTAAGTTGACTGATTTTTCCCATTGTTACCAGCAAAGTTCACACACCCTTTGACCCAGCATCCCCTTTTGGGTACTCTATTCTGTAAAAGTAAAAATGCCAATACTTAAGGACAGTAGAACCAGAACTTTTTTTTCCTCCAGTGTTTGAAGTGGCACAGTATTGGAATGTACAAAATAAGAGTGCAATTGACTAAATTATGACACATCCATGGTATGGAATACTATGCAGCTGTTACAAAGAATGAGTTAGATTTCTATGAAAGGATTGTAGCATATTGTTAAGTATAACAGTTTTCTAAGTAAGGTGAGTGGTATAATCATATATTTGTAAAAAGCAAAACAAAATAAATCCAAAACTCGAACCTGCCTTTGTGTGTTTGCCTATGAACAGAGAAAGGGAAGTGAGGGTGCGCATCAGACTTAGCATTGGCAACCTTGGGGGATGAGTTGTAAAATTGATAGACAGGAAAGAATGATTCTTTCTTTATATAACTCCGTATTCTTTGACTGTGCCCTGTTTGGGGCTCATTCAGCTTCTCATATCTGGAGGTTTACATCTTTTGCCAAATTTGGCAAGTTTTCAGCCATTTTAACAGTTATTTTTCAGCCTGTCCTTTTTCGCCTATTCTTCTGGGACTCTGATGACAGGCATGTTGGTTCTTTTGTTATAGTTCCACAGGCCCCTGAGGTTCTGTTAACTTTTTTCAGTCTATTTTCTCTCTGTTGTTCAGACTGGGTCATTTATATCGCTCTGCATTCATGTCCTGATGATCTCTATCTCCTTCATGCTGTTATTGATTCCATCCATTGAGTCTTCTATATTGGTTACTCTATTTTCAATTCTAAACTTTCCATTTGGTTTTTATTTGTATCTTCTATTTCTTTTTTGAGACTTTCTATTTCTTTGCTGAGACTTTTTTTTTGTTTCCATTGTGTATTTTAAAAAGCTTTATTTTTGAGATATAATTCACGTATCCTACAATTTGCCCATTTAAAAGTGTACGAGTCAATGGTTGTTAGTAGGTTCACTGAGCTTTGCAACTGTCACAAAAATTTTAGAATATTCTCATCATGTAAAAAAGAAACTCCATAACCATCAGCAGTCACTCCCCATTTCTCTTCTCCCCATCTCACCTGTCCTCTTCACAACCCCAGGCAATCACTTACCTAATTTCTATCTCTATGTATCTGCCTATTCTATTTCCAGTGTGTTTGTAATTGCTCATTGAAGTATTGTTATGATGACTGATTTGAAATATTGGTCAGCCAGTTCCAGCATATCTGTTATATCAGTGTTGCCATCTGTATTTGTTTCCTAAGGCTGCTCTTGCAAAGTATTACAAACTGGGTAGCTAAACACAACAGGAATTCTCTCATGGTTCTGGAGGCTAGAAGTCTGAGATCAGGGTACTGGCAAGGTTGGGTCCTTCTGAGGGCTCTGAAGGAGCCTCTGTTCCAGGTATCTCTGCTAGCTTCTGGTGACAGCTGGCAACCGTTGGCATTCCTTGGCTTGTACATGCACCATTCCAACCTCTGCCTTTGTCTCCACATGACATTCTGTGTATCTGTCTGTCTCTGTGTCTCTTTTTATAAAGAAAATGTCATATTGGATTAAGGACCCACCCTACTCCACTATGACCTCATCTCGACTAATTACTTCTTCAAAGACCTTATTTCTAAATAAGGTCACATTCTGTGGTACCGGGGGTTAGGACTTCAATGGATTTTTTGGGAGGAACACAATTCAGTCCATATTGCTGATTATCTTTTTTTTTTCATTCAGTTTGAGATCTTCCTATTTCTTAATAGATTGAGCAATTTTGATTGAGGCTTGGACTATTTGAGTGTTATGAGACTGTCTTGATTTGTTTCGTGCTGCTATAATAGAATACTACAGAATGGGAAATTTATAATGAATAGAAATTTATTTTCTCACATTTCAGGCTGAGAAGTCCAAGATTGAGGGGCTGGCATCTGGTGAGGGCCTTCTTTCTGTGTCATCCCATGGTGGAAGGCAGAAGGCAGAGAGAGAGAAAGAGAGAGAGAGAGAGACAGAGACTCCTCTTTTTTAAAGGAACCTACTCCTGTGATGATGGCATTAATCCATTCGCTCTACCCTCATGGCCTAACCACATCTCATGAGGCACCACCTCCTATCATTGTCTAACTGGGGATTAAGTTCCCAACACGTGCTTTTGGGAGGACACATTGAAACCATAGCTGAGACTCCAGATCTTATCTAAATCTTTGATTTTATCTGCATCTCTCCAATACCATTCCAGCAGTGGAGGGAGACCCTGCCTTGTTACTGCTAGGTGGGGGTTGAATTTCAGGTTTCATACTTGGCTTCCATTGACACCAGAATTGGTAGAACTCTTTATTACTGGGGGATAGGGTAGGATTTCTGGTTTCCCACTAGGACTCCACTGATATCTCCCTGGCTCTGTGGGTGTGTGTGTGGGGGCGGGAGGAGGTAGGAATGCCTCATTAGTGATCACCAGGTAGCTTCCAGTGACACCACTGGGGTGTTTGTCCTCGTTACTTTTGGGTGGTGGTGAAAGTCCTGATCTTCCACTCAGCCTCCTCTGACTCCAGCTCCTTGGGGAGGAGAACCTTATCACTGGTGGGGGTGGAAGTCTAGGCTCACCATTTGGCCTTTGCTGATGTGCATGGGTGGAGGGCACAGTATTTTTATGTGGTGTTTTGCTGGAGTAAAGCACTTATTATCTACAAGTTATCTTTCTTGGTAGGTTGCCTCTTTCCTGGTCCTTTGGCTTGAGAGAGTAGGCTTTGCTCAGGCTTTTATTTGTTTATTTATTTAGTCTTCACCATTGGTATTTACGTGGCTGGCTTCTGCAGCTCTAAGTCTGGGATACATGAGGCAAAACTGTAACTCAGGAAACTCACCATCATGTTGTTCCTTGGGTCTGAAACTCCCAAGTCAGTTAACCGTCTTCTCTCCACGTTTCAGAGTCTTCTTATACCTATTTATACCTGTATGCTCAGGGATTTTTGTTGTACCTCACAGGAGGAATAGGCAAAAACATGTCTACCTTCATTGTCCTAGAAGCAGTCCATCAGTAGAATTTTTTGTAACCTACTATTATAGTAAATTATGTTAATATTTTTGCTGGTGTTGGACAACGCTTGTATTGCTAGAATAAATCCTTGTTGTCCATTGCCGAAGGTTTCTTTTAATGCACTGCTAAATTTAATTTGCTAATATCTTATTTAGAATTGCTGCATCTGTATTCATAAGTGAACTGGTTTATAGATTCTTGGTGTGTGTGTGCGTGCAGGTATGCACGCTGGGTTTGCATGCTGTCATTTTCAGGATTTTGTTTATCTCCTAGAATAATTTGAGACCCTTTCCATATTTCCCTATCCTGTGGAACAGTTTAAATGACATTGGGTACATTCAGTCCTTGAATGTTTAATAGACATTCCCCATAAAGCCTTTGACTGTGCCACTATTTTTTGGTGATGTTTTTTGGGCAATTCAATCAGTTTCTTCTGTGCTTCCCCAATCTTCTCAGACTCTTGCTTCATGCCAAGTCGAGTTCGAAATTTTTCTTTTCTTTTCTTTTTTTTTTTTTTTTTTTTTTTGTGAGCATGGCCCAACAATGACCAGCTGGTGCAAGTGCACCGGCTGGTTCTTTTTTTTTTTTTTTTTTAATTATACTTTAAGTTTTAGGGTGTTGCAAGGATGAAATTTTTATTTTCTAGGAAAATCATTATTTCAAATTTATTGGCAATATTGTATCTAGTATTCTCTGGTAACCTTAAGTCTCCTTTATAATCTCTATTCACTTGTAAAAAATATGAGGTATTTGTGTTTCCTTTCTTTTATCCTTTGCATGCCAATTTTTGGTACATTTTACCAGAATTTCCAGATAACCAGGTTTTTAGTTTGTTGAGCTTCATAGATATTGTGTTTCTTTTTAATTCATTCTTTCTTGCTTTCAACTACAAACATTAAATATTTCATCTACCTCAAAAAATCTCATGGCTTGTCATCTAACTTATCGAATTGAAAGCTTGGTTGATTTGTTTTCATTCTTTTTGTTTGAGAATAAAAGTATTTTGGGTGATCACTTTTTCTTTGAGCTGGGCTTTGGTCTTCATCCCCTGGGATTTCATATATAGTGATCTTTGTGTCTTTAATTTTTAAGAGACCTGTAATTTTAGTTACCTTTGAATAGTGCTTTTCAAATTTTTTTGTGGTTAGTTTTCTGATATTATTCTTTTGTTAAATGTTTCTAGTTTTATTCTGTTCTAGCCAGAGAAGATTCCTTGTTAATGTCCTATGTTTTTTGGCATGTATTGAAATTTTCTTTACATGTTTATCCTGGTCAGTCTTTGTAAACCTTCAATGCTTTCGTTATAGGCTATGAAGTCCTCTACATATCTACTGAATCATATTTGTTAATTATAATTATAACTGAGTTCTCTCTCTCTTTGGGGGGTAGAGGTATGTTAATGTCACTAGGCTAGTAATTTTATCTCTTCATTTTTCTGAAAAGCTTTTTTTTCCCTATGTTTTGATTCATTGCTGTTCAGTGATAAATATTATCTTTTTATCAATGGTATTCCTCCTTGTTTTACAAGGCGGTTGTGAGCTTATTCTTATATTTATTCTCCTTCTGTCATTTTAATGTGGTTTGGCAGAAAGGGGAGGTATGTACAGGAGAGGACATGAGAGGAGAGAAGAGAGGAGCACATACTTCCCCTTCCTTCCAAATTATTTTACAAACTGAGTGCTGCAGTTCAATAAGGAGCTATTTTTCCAAAAAAGGTTCAGAGAGGTTTTCTGTCTGTGATCATACATCAGAAGAGTTTTGGGGCCCTTTGCAGGGAGAAGTAGAAAATCTATGTCACAAAATATGTCATGACTATAAGAGGCTAAAAAGATGCTCCCTGAAGTATTGCTGAGTTGCAGATTTCTTTTTTTTTTCTTCTTCTTGAGATGGAGTCTTGCTCTGTCATGAGGCTGGAGTGCAGTGGCGTGATCTCAGCTCACTGCAACCTCCGCCTTCTGGGTTCAAGCAATTCTCCTGCCTCAGCCTCCCAAGTAGCTGGGACTACAGGTGTGTGCCACCATGCCCAGCTAATTTTTGTATTTTTAGCAGAGACAGGCTTTCATCATGTTGGCTAGGATGGTCTTGATCTGTTACCCTTGTGATCCACCAGATGTTTTTTTACATCCACTCCTTGTCCTTATAATCTGTCCTCCATGTTGACACAAGTGGGCTCTTTCTAAAAAGGCCGGACAGAGTTGCTGTCTTGCTCAAAAGCATGTATGGCTCCTTAGTACCTGGGGAACAATGTCCCAAGTCCTTGGCAGGACATGCAGAGCTCCTGCCTTTCGGGCCCTCCTTAGACTTTCATCTCTCATTATTTCTCTTCTCTGTCCCCTTGAGTGTTATGTTGATCCTCCCGGACCACCCTCTGCTCTATGAAGGCGTCATATACATTCACCATTCCCTGGCTTCACCCCTGCTGCTCCCCCTTCCCAGGTACCCTTGTCCCTCATCTCTGCCTGGTTGATAATCCTACTCATCTTTCAAGCCTGGATCACGGATCCATATTTCTCTGAAGCCTTTCAGGACTAACCCACAGGGGATTAGTTGTCCCTTCTCTAAAACCGTTTGTTGTGGCTATGATGTTGTTCATCACTGTCCAGTTTCTACTGGAGATATGAATATGTGTGGCTGGCTCTCCCTTTGGCCTGTGAACTTCTTTTGAGGGCAGAGCTGTGCCTGATTCACCTCTATGTACCCATGACCTCAAAAAGAGTCTACCACATGGACAATGCTGGAAAATATGTGGCTGAATCAAGTCAGATATATTGGACAGGGAAGGGAAGTACCATCTTGTAGGGGCTAGGAAGACATGCTGGGGAGTATTCGCTGATTAAAAACCAAGTTTTCTAGTTCTGAGCTGGAACGAAGAACAATTCCTTTTTTGTTTCAAATGAGTAAGTCTTGACATGGAAAACAGACTGACAAGCTTTGCTTCCATCCTGCCTAGGTCTAGCAAGAAGGAAAGGCAAGAACTCCCTAGGTCAGTGGTGAGTAAAGGGCCCCAGCCTCTCACCCATCCTGGCAGACCCACCAACACCTGGGAGGATGTGGGGAGGATGCACTGGCCGCCTGCAGGTTGCTGAGCAGGTGGGACTATGTATAGCCAGGTGAGACAGCAACTCTGAGAACCTTGGCAAGGTCAAAGCCAAAGCTGTCTCAGCTGGTCATGGGACTGATTCTAACTCTTTATGAGGACAGCCAGGGACTGTCCTCATAAATACTGAAATAGATATAAACAGCATGGCTGTTCAGGCACAAGTAGCCCAGGAGTCCTTTTAAATGATATTTCTTTTATATTTCAAATAGAACATTTACTCCTACTTCAGACAGTTGCATTATAATCAAGTTGAATCAGCCTGTTTTATACTTTATTTTTAAGGCTGATAAGTTTCATCTAATTTAGGTCTGGCGAGCAAAAGGAAAAGACCTGGTCACAAAGCGGTAAGTTTAGGGCACCTGGATCCCAGCAAACAACATTTTCTGGGGAGTTCTATCAGTACATGGGTTCATGCTTTAGTTCTACCACTTTCTACCTATGTGACCTTAAGCAACTTCACCTTCATGAGCTTATTTTCTCTTCTATAAAATAAAGGTAATAATAATGTCTACTTCAAATGCTTTTTGTGAAGATTAAGTGCAATAATGCTTGTAAAGCATTGAATACAATGCTTGACACATAGTAAGCACTCAATAAATATTAGCTATTACTGTTATTATCTTGCACAGTGATGAACAACGTTGCTGCAGTCCTGTAGTGGCAGCTGAGAGCCAGAATGGGTGCAGAAAGCTGCTAGTATTTGGAATTCCTTCAGCAGCCTGGTTTGTTGATGCAGGGTTAAATTAAAGCCCATTAATTCATTGTGAAAACAAGCCTTCAAAAGGGCCTGGAATTTGCAGCTTCTTCTCCTGAATTAATGCTGCATGGCACCACTTTATTTTAAGAATAATAAATGCTAGCTCGACAGTGGAGAAAACTCCTGCTGCTGGGTTTGCCGGGTGGCCTTGCTGGGTGGCTGCTGGTGCCACCTGCTCCCTGGCTGGAAGCTGCCAAGCACTTTCCCGGCAGTGACTCGGCCCAAAGCCACAGCCCCCAGCACTCACTGTGGATGTGAAGTGGCCACAAAAACTGGTGGTGAGCAGGTGGTGGAGACAAGATAGGTGCCTGATTAGATGGGTTCTAGGCCATCTTGAAGCAGAAGATATAAAAAGAAAAACAAATTTTCATGTACTAGGCTGACTGACTCCAAGGCCCAGCGATGGGTAGGGCTCTGTCAGGGCTCTGATAGCACCATCTGCAGAGCCAGGGCCCAGAAGGGATGGGCTCCAGACCCTCTCCCTCCTATCCTGGAGCAGGGATGAGAAAAACAAGTTTTTTCTCCTTCGGCTTCCCCCTTTCCCCTTACTATTCTCATAATTATTTTTGCAAGTTTTATAAGTTCACATCTTTCCCTTCTGTGCAAGGTCACAAGGTATGTTTGAGTTGCAAAATCTGTCACTGTTTGACAAACTGCCTTTGTTCTGCTTCTGTAAGCTTGTTCATCCACCCTACAGGTTTTGTGCCATCAAACTGGCCATTCCCCTTTTGGATGCATGTATAAAAGTCAAGCCCTGTCTTTGTTCAGGACTCAGCCTTTGGATGTTAATCCACTGGGCTGGTGTGCACCTAATAAATCCTCCTGTCTCACCCATTGGTCTCTCCTGTCCTGATTCCTGCAATAATCTCTGGGAACATTCATTGCAGACTCAGGAATATGCATAGTGGGTGATGGAGGAGGGGGCTAGGAGAGCCCCCAGCAAGGGGCATGAGCTGCCCTTGATTTGCCAGAGTTGAGGCCTGTCTAGGGAAGGAGTTGGGGGTGACTGAGGGGCAGCTGATGTGCACCAGGATCTCATTAGTCCTGCGTTTTACATCGATTCACAGGGCTCAGTGGCAGGGACGTACCAAAATGCACCCAAACTCAATACACAGGGAATGTGACTCTGATCTATTTCTTCACTTAAGGGAGTCATTTCACAAACAGCAAGGGATGCCAGAAGACCTCAGAGTTCAAGAAAGCTGCCTATTGTGTTTCCTAAAAATAAGAACTCACTTTGAGCCCTGCACTGTTATAGGTAAAGGCGATTTCAGAAAGCCTTTAGTTCCATTGCCCAAGTTAAAAAAGGGATAATTTGTTTTTGTTTTTATCCAATTTATACATATACCGAATTTGAAGACCCTGATAGGTCTGTGAGGCTTGTTATTGGAAACAGTCCTCCCTCTTTCTCATCCCTGGAGGCAAGAACCTTCAAGATTTTAGCCCGTTCTTGTGGTATTGATCTCTTTGCTTTATATAATAATCTTGCAGCTATTTCTGTATCATGTAGTGTTGGGCACTATCTCCTGGTTTCCTACTGTGAATAGATGGATTTAGCTCTTTTGTCTTCTCCCTGCTCTTCCCCCATTCTCTTTCCTCCCAAAACATGGTGAAGATTTGGGTGAGATCACCACCAGGTTTATGTTATGATCTCTATGTAAGCGCTTTTACAGCGGGAACGTGCAGTGTCCTACGATTACTTTTTCTTCCTTTTTTTTTTTTTTCCCCTTGGGATGGGGTCTTACTCTATCACTCAGGCTGGAGTGCAATGGCGTGATCTCAGCTCACTGCAACCTCCACTTCTCCAGTTCAAGTGATTCTCCTGCCTCAGCCTCCTGAGTAGCTGAGATTACAGGCATGCACCACCATGCTCAGTTAATTTTTGTATTTTTAGTAGAAACAGGGTTTTACCATATTGGCCAGGCTGGTCTCAAACTCCTGACCTCAAATGATCCAGCCACCTCAGCCTCCCAAAGTGTTGGGATTACAGGTATGGCCACTGCACCCGGCCATGATTACTTTTCTATGTACTATGATGGCTCAGCCTTTCATCTTCCATGCAATTCATAGCTGTCCTGGATCTTTCATTTCACTCGTTTTCTGTGGATTTTCCAATAATCCAATGCCAAGCTCTCTGCCAATTGTCTAGATTTTCCCAGAAGGTGTTCAGGCAGATATTCTATATGTTTCATTTTCCTGAAGAAACCTCTAACCAGCTTGTCAGAGGTGGGTGTTCTCCCAGCCTGCTGCTTGGTTGACATCTGG
The DNA here is from genome assembly GCF_028878055.3 of Symphalangus syndactylus. Taxonomy (NCBI): domain Eukaryota; kingdom Metazoa; phylum Chordata; class Mammalia; order Primates; family Hylobatidae; genus Symphalangus; species Symphalangus syndactylus. Next base: position 62,559,022 of record NC_072442.2, on the reverse strand, counting down.
GACCTTCCATCACATCATTGTGGAGATTCTCTTTGCCTCTCTCCTGGGTTGGATCTCCTGTGTCCTCTGTCCCCTGTATCTCTTTCTCTGTTTACCCTGCTTGTTGGGGACCAACCCATCTCTGCTGTCTTCATGAGAAACAGTGCCTGGAAGATAGACTTTTAACATCTTGCATGTCTGACAATATCTTCATTTGACCTTCACACATAATTGGTAGCTTTGCTGGGTAAAGACTTAACAGTTGGTAATTATTTTCCTTTCAATGTGGATCCTTCAGTTTTGGGATTTTTAGTCAATTGTTTCTTTCATCATTTTCTCAGGTCCCCTTTCTGAAATTCCTTTTGTTTAAATATTAGACCTTCTGGACATGTCTGCTAACATATTTTTCTCCTATTCTTTCCACCTTTTTGTCTTTTGGGAGATATCTCTTCACTCTATCTTCTATCCTAGTGAGTTTTTCATTTCTGCATAATTTTAGAAGCTATTTGATAATTTTAGAAGCTATTTGATGTTTATGTTATTTCATTCTGCTTTTTTTTAAATCAGTGCCATTTTTTTTTTTTGAGACAGAGTCTCACTTTGTCACCAGGCTGGAGTGCAGTGGCATGATCTTGGCTCACTGCAACCTCTGCTTCCTGGGTTCAAGTGATTCTCCTGCCTCAGCCTCCTGAGTAGCTGGACTACAGGCGTGCGCCACCATGCCCGGCTAATTTTTTGTATTTTTAGTAGAGATGGGGTTTCACCATGTTGGCCAGGATGGTCTTGATCTCTTGACCTCATAATCTGCCTGCCTCAGCCTCCCAAAAGGCTGGGATTACAAGTGTGAGCCACTGCGCCTGGCCTCATTATTTTTTTATGGCAATCTTTCCTCTTTGCAAACCAAAAATAAAATTCTAAGACCCCCACAACCATCTAAAGGGACCCCTCCTCTTGGCCAAGGGCATTACAAGGTTAACCTGAAAAACGAGTTCAGGCCATGATGGGAAGAGGGAGCTGGACATGCCTCATTATCCCCTTCTCCCTTTTGGAACTATGGATAGAACAGACTCTGTACCTCTGAGAAGAAACATTTACAATCTATTCTCTCTGAATCCTGCTACCTGGAGGCTTTGTCTGCATGATAAAGCCTTGGTCTCCACAACCCCTTATGGTAAGCCAGACATTCCTTTCTATTGATTTGTTGTTTTTTTTTTTTTTTCGAGATGGAGTCTTGCTCTGTCACCCAGGCTGGAGTGCAGTGACACAATCTCGGCTCACTGCAAGCTCCGCCTCCCGGGTTCATGCCATTCTCCTGCCTCAGCCTCCTGAGTAGCTGGGACTACAGGTGCCTGCCACCATGCCTGGCTAATTTTTTTTATTTTGAGTAGAAACGGGGTTTCACCGTGTTAGCCAGGATAGTCTTAATCTCCTGACCTCATGATCCACCCGCCTTGGCCTCTCAGCGTGCTGAGATTACAGGCATGAGCCTCCGCACCCAGCCATTCCTTTCTATTGAGAATAACTCTTTCGACCAATTGCCAGTCAGAAAGTCTTTGAATCCATCTATGACTTGGAAGCCCCACCCCGGTTGTCCCACATTTCCAGATGGATCTAATGTACATATTATATGTAGTGATTAATGTCTCACGTCTCCCTAAATGAATAAAACCAAGCCGTTCCCTGCCCACCTTGGGCACACGTCCTCAGGATCTCCTGAGGCTGTGTCCTTAACCTTTGCAAACTAAGCTTCCTAAATCGATTGAGACCTGTCTCAGATACTTTTGGTTTACACTGCTATGATTGATAGTTTTCTAAGTTTCCCTTTTCCTGCAAGGTCTCTGCCTCCTCCAAGCTGCTCTTTTTCCCATGCTTATTTAAGTTGCTGTCTTTCACATTAAAGTTCCCCTCAACTGTCTGGGGAGCCTTAGTTGCAGCTCATATTTGAAAGCTAACTGGAAGCCGCACTTATGGATAGAGTTTTTCAATTGTGAGCTTCACGTAGGTGGTCTCTGGGGCATCCCAATGTTGGTATCTCTAGGTTTTTCCTTTGGAGATTGTCAGATGACCTGGAGATCATTTCCATGTCCTGCCTAGCAATCTGGGAGCTGAGGGAGAGAAGAAGGCTGGGAGGTGGGGTTCCGCCCTAAGTCTGCAAACTTTTACTAATTCTCCCTGCTCTCTGCTGTACTTGGGGTACTTCAGTGCCTCTATTTTTTTTTCTTTCCCTAGAGAATAGACCTTCCAGAGACTAAGGCTTCAGTTCTCTGCAGGGGTGAGGAAAAGGGACTTGCGATCTTCTTACACAGACTCTGAACTAATGGCTATGTTTTTGTCACATGTTAATCTACATTTCCAGCAGACTGTGGTAGTGGGGGCAGGTGGTCTGAGATGTAATCCAGGTTGCCTGTTGGCTTTTCTTACTCTTGACTGAGAAGCAGATTTCTTAGTTATAGCCCTTCCAACTGCTCCTCCAGCTGCTTTCCTGCTTCCAAAATTTTGTTGTAGTTATATCCTTTCACTTACCTTTTAAAACCTAATGGGCTTATGCCTTAAAGGAAATCATTTTATTGTTATTTTAGTGAGGCTTGAGATAGAGCAGTGCTAAATGCATGTGTTTAACCTGCGCCAACTTTAACTTTTTAAAATTACAAATAATGCATGTTTACTGTAGAAAAATTAGAAAATATAATTAAGAAAATAACACATAATCCCAGCACTTTGAGAGGCTGAAGCGGGTGGATCACCTGAGGTCAGGAGTTCGAGACCAGCCTGGCCAATATGGTGAAACCCTGTCTCTACTAAAAATACAAAAATTAGCCAGGTGTGGTGGTGTGCACCTGTAGTCCCAGATACTTGGGAGGCTGAGGCAGGAGAATCACTTGAACCTGGGAGGCAGAGGTTGCAGTGAGCCAAGATCATGCCATTGCACTCCAGCTTGGGTGACAGAGTGAGACTCTGTCTCAAAAAAAAAGAAAGAAAGAAAATGTAACCAGAGTAATAATGCTCTTACCTTAGGAAAAATGACTGTTAATATTACAGAGGTAGGTCCTGTCAGGCCTCTGAGCCCAAGCCAAGCTATCGCATCCCCTGTGACTTGCACGTATATGCCCAGATGGCCTGAAGTAACTGAAAAATCACAAAAGAAGTGAATATGCCCTGCCCCACCTTAACTGATGACATTCCACCACAAAAGAAGTGTAAATGGCCAGTCCTTGCCTTAAGTGATGACATTACCTTGTCAAAGTCCTTTTCCTGGCTCATCCTGGCTCAAAAAGCGCCCCCACTGAGCACCTTGCGACCCCCACTCCTGCCCGCCAGAGAACAAACCCCCTTTGACTGTAATTTTCCTTTAACTACCCAAATCCTATAAAACGGCCCCACCCTTATCTCCCTTTGCTGACTCTCTTCGGACTCAGCCCGCCTGCACCCAGGTGAAATAAACAGCCATGTTGCTCACACAAAGCCTGTTTGGTGGTCTCTTCACATGGACGCGCATGAAAGGTCCTTCCATTACTTCATATATATGAATTCTTTCTCACTATATTATATATGTATGCAATGATTGGAAATCAATAAACACACCATTTTTAATCTTAACAATATATTGTGAACACCTTTCCAAGTCTCTAAACATATTTCTAAAATTATTTTAATGGGTCTGGGCATGGTGGCTCATACCTGTAATCCCAGCAGTTTGGGAGGCTGAGGTGGGTGGATCACCTGAGGTCGGGAGTTTGAGACCAGCGTGGCCAACATGGAGAAACACCGTCTCTACTAAAAATATAAAATTAGCCAGGCGTGGTGGCGCACACGTGTAATCCTATCTACTCGGGAGGCTGAGGCAGGAGAATCACTTGACCCGGGAGGTGGAGGTTGCAGTGAGCGGAGATTGCGCCACTGCACTCTAGCCTGGGCAACAAGAGCGAAACTCCGTCTCAAAAAAAAAAAAATTATTGTAATGGTTCATATTATTTCTTGAAATATTTCACAGCGTAGTGTATTTTTGTCCAGCCCTAAGTCATTGGCTATTTGGGTTTTGTCCACTGATTTTTGAGGATCATGATAGAAACTCTAATGGACAACCCTCTAGCAGCACCCCAGAATTCCGAATTCCTGATGGCGGGTTCCAGGCATCTGTATATTTTTAAAGCTCCCAGAGTTTTCTGTGATTCTTGATTATTTCCTTGGGATCAATTCCTAGAATTGCTACACGAAAAGTATACTTAGAATTCTTTTAATTCTCATTACCTAGTTGTCCCTCAGAAAGATTACGTGCATTTCACCATCAATTTGTCAGAGCCTGGCTTCTTTACCTTTGCTGATACAGGTATTAGATTTTAAAATGCCTCCCAGCCAAGAGGCCCAAATGGTGCATTGCCAGTGTTTTGATTTGTGTTTCTTAGATTACTGCTGAGGCTGAGCATCTCTTCCTATTCATTGGCCATGTATATTTCTTCATTTCTGAATAGACCTCACAGTGGATTTAAGATTTATAGTTACACTCAGATGTGCAGCAGAAATGTAACTTTCTTCATTTTTTTTTATAACCAAGCTTAACTTGGTCCTGAATTTCTACCATTTCCACTCAGCAGAAACAAGCCAATTTTTGATTCAAAGTAACTTCTTGCTCAGTCACTTCCAGGTGACACAGTCTCACCTCCTGCACCCACTCCCATTCCTTTGGTCTAGTTACCACTCTTTGGCGCCCTCGTCCTTGGGGGCAGCCCCTGCACCAGCTGCGTCTGCTACTGCTGCTGCTAGTAGTGTTCCCTGCTGTCCAGACCCCACCCTGGCTGGAATAGGGGCTGCAGAGGCCCGGGAGATGGACTGCAATAATAGTGTTTAGAGTCCAGCCGGGTCTCTGAACCACTCAGGAGGTGAGAACAAATCAGGAAGAGGGCTCTTCCAGACCCCCTTCTCAGCTACCACTTGTACTGTCTTGATATCACCCCTCATTCCTCCCAGGGGCTGCCAGGGTTCTGGGTGGGAAGCAGACAAAAAACCCTCTGCTCCCAGCCTTTTCTGGGGGCCAAGGAAAAATCTATGGCCACCTTGCTTGATCTTTCAAATTTCTCTCTTCCTTTTTTTTTTGAGATGGAGTCTCACTCCGTTGCCCAGGCTGGAGTAGTGGTGCGATCTTGGCTCACTGCAACCTCTGCCTCCTGGGTTCAAGTGATTCTCCTTTCTCAGCCTCCTGAGTAGCTGGGACTACAGGTGCAAGCCATCACGTCCAGCTAATTTTTGTATTTTTAGGAGAGATGGGGTTTCACCATGTTGGCCAGACTGGTTGAACTCCTTACCTCAAGCAATCCACCCACCTCGGCCTCCCAAAGTGCTGGGATTACAGGCGTGAGCCACTGTGCTCGGCCAAGTTTCTTCTTCTAAGAGAATTTGGTTTCTTTTTGAGTGGAAAAACTGCTCTCGCCTCCTGTTTAGCATCCTCTCAACTCTGTGATCTTGGCTCTAGAGGCTTTGGCTTTGTTTTGATGGCATTTGCAAAGAAAACTCTTTCTCTTGCAAATAAAAAATACTTTGACTATTGTTACAGGGAGGTCTTTAAAAGCTCCATTTTGAAAGTTAAATCTGAGCAATACACTTATTCCTGGGCCAGTGGTTTGCACCGTAGGGTGCTCGTCAGAATCACCTGGAGAGCTTTTAAAACCCTGATGCTCAGGCAGCACCCCAGAATTCAGAATTCCTGACAGTGGGTTCCAGGCATCCATATATTTTTAAGGCTCCTGAAGGGATTCAAATGTGTAACTGGGGTAAAGAAGTACTTGTTCCAAGCTGCAACTGCCCTACCCATTTCTGGGGCAATGGACCTAACTAACCTCATGGCACTTGAAGGCAGGGCTCCAGGAACCCGGGGAACAAACTGGGCTGTGCCACTGAGGCTGGGAATGCTGGTGCACGGGCTTCGCACCTGCAGCTCAGGGCCTTGGAGGCAGAAGGGGCTCTCAGCTGGGTGTGGATTCATCTCCAGCCGGCTTGACAGGCCTGAGATGGAGACTGACAGATGGAACCCTGCTGCGGGGAGCGGGGAGGAGGACTCTGCCCCTAGGTCCTCGTTAGCCAGTGTAGGCGGGAAAGGACTTCTTGTGTTGCTGGAGTTTGTCAAAGATCAATATGCTGCAACATATGTTTTACAGCTTCCTGTGGTCTCTGATAAATCTCTTGAGACTCCTTTATTTGTCTTTTTCTCTCCCCAAGGTTATGAAGCCAACTGTTTTTCTCAGTGTACAGATGCGCAGAGGCAGGGAGCTCATTTCCATGAGAAACAGGCTTCTGAGGATGGACGCTTTGGGGGAAGCTGGCACTCGGCCTACAGGACAAAGTGGTTGGGGTGTGGCAGACGGTGGGAGGCATCTCTCCTCGGCCATGCACAGAACACAGGACAGACCCCTTTGCAAAGACTGATAGAAGCGACTTTGTTGTTTCCTTCACAGCTGCGTGGCTTTTAGCTTTCTATGTGCAAGGCATTTTGATGGAGGAATTGGGCACGTTTCCTGCCCTCTGGACACTTGCCAGGTAGCAGGGGCGATAAGTAGCTACCATTATTTCTAGCACCGGCTGCATGTCAGGCACAGGTGATAGGGATGATAATAGTATCAATGAAGCCTCCCACTTACTTAGCTGCTAGTATGAGCTTGGCCCTTTAAAGCACTCTCTGTGTTCCTCACAGGAACTGAATGTAAGATGTCTTGCTACTGGAAGTGTGGCCCTGGACCAGTAGCTGCAGCCTTGCCTGAGACCTTCTTAGAAAGGCAATCAGGCTCATCCCAGGCCCCTGAATCTGAATGTGTATCCTAACAAGATCCCCACGTTGTCCTGTACGGCTTGTCATCCCCATTTTACAGACAAGAAAACAGAGGCTCAGTGGGAATTGAGCAACTTGCTCAAGGCCACAGGGCACCTAGAAGTTAAGTGGAGACTTGAACTCACATTCTGGTTCTAAGACCTGCTGGTTTCCCACTCTGCAATGCTGCCTCACGGGACTCAGCAGATGTTGGTAAAGGCTAGACTGCAGTGCCACTGGAGAACTGAGGACTGGAGGAGGAACACTCCCCAGATTTCAGCTTTCAGATGGGGAAACAGCCAGGAGGGCTTCCTGGAGGAGGAGGCGTTTGAATCAGTCCTACAAGAGTGAGCGGGACCTGAAGAGAAGGGGCAGGCTTATTTGAGGTGGAGGAAGCAGCCTGAGCAAAGACAGGGAAGAGTGAGCATCGCTCATCCAGAACCTTCTCTTGGTGGCTGCTGACTCCTATGGCCAGACGCAGTACAGGATTTGAGATAGGATGGTGGCGATTCAGGAAAGCTTTGATTTCCCACTCGTCTGTGACTGCCAGAGGAAGCAGCCACACAGCCTCTGCCCTGGCTGCAGGGTGCTTAGAAATGGACCTGCCTAGAGGAGGTCTGGACCCTTGGTCCCTGCTTCTCTGGGTCTGCCGACCCCTTTCCTCCCATGATCCCCTGCTGTGCCATGCCCTCCCCAACCCGCCCCATCATCCCTTCACTGCTGAACTCAGAGAAAGGCTCACATAGCCCCTGACCCTTGAACAGAGAAACCCCCATCTCTAGGCAATAACCAGTGGTCCAATTGGAGGTCATAATGGGACGTTGTCCCTGTTCCCTGTTCTGATTTTGGCAGTCAGCCGTCTTCTCAAAATATAGATACCAACTGTGGTGGTGCCTGTCAAAGACAAAACCAAACACATAGGGAAATGGATTTTATTTATGTAATATGGAGCGCACCCGAGTTCCGAAGATGAGAATGTCTCTTCAGGGTGGTTTTAGACTTTTAGAGGTAGGAATAGCCAAGTTATAGGTAGGGCGATATTACAGTTAGGATTGTTTTTGTATTCAGGGAGTCTTCATCAGTCAGCTGAACAGAAAATGTTTCTCTCTGTCTAGCTAGCTGGCTTCAGGAGGACAAAGAATTCAGCCAACAATTTATGAGAAAAAGAATGCGAGTTTAGAGAGTCCGTGTCTGGCCTTGTCCTGGATTAACAAGGTGGTCATTCACGGGTCTTATCTAAGTCATATGGGGGAGGGTGATTCTTTGCAGTGAGCTGTTTTCCCAAACACAGAAGGGATATGGGTACTTCTTAACCATCACTGTTTTTGTGAAACACAGGGCTTAGGGAAATTTCAACATCATCATGTCCGAATTTCTATACACAGAGGTGTAAGGAGAACCATCTGATTAGGAGGCGAGGGCCAGGAAAGTCCTTTGAAGTTGTAATTCCATAGAAAGGATGTTGATTTTATTTGGATTGTGTGTTAATACCGATCAATAAAAATAGCAGTTTTCTAAGGATGCTCTTATTAATATTTTACTTAAGTCTACAAAAGCATGAGTTTTTCACATCTAAAAGTATTTTTACAATCAACATCGTATCATGTTAATGATTGACATGTATGTCAATAATGGAACGAAGAATATGGAGAGTGGAGGGTGCAGCTGAGGCTCCGTGGCTGCCCTCTGAGCTACGCAGTGGCTGATATTTCCTGCCGGGGGAGGCAAGACGTTGCAGTGCAGGGCTTCTCAGATCTTCCTTTGTGGATTATGGCTTTAGAACCACCTGGGAGGCTTGCTAAAATGCAGATTCCTAGGCCCCCATCAGGACCTGCTGAATCAGGATCTGGGCGTAGAATGGAGTGGGGCTAGGGAGTCTGCACTTTTAACCAGCTCTCTGGTCCTTGGTGGGGTGAAGTCAGAGAAGCCTTCCTTGTGAGTGAGATGATAAAAGTGAGGCCTGAAGAATGAGCAGGGGGAGAGAGGGAGAGAAAGAGCATTCCAGACCCAGGGAAGAGAAGGCCCTGAGGTAGAAAGCTGCCTGGGGCACTTGTAGATTAGATCAAGTGTCCTTGTGGCTGGAGAGAAGCTGGCCAGGAAGGGAGGGCGCAGTGTAAGCTTGCAGGAAGAGCCCTGGGCCAGGTCCAGTGGGGCCTGGAGAGCCCTCCTGAGCATTCTGGACTTCATCCTGAGAGATGTGGGAAGTCATCGAGGGTTTTAGTTGAGGGTGGGTGGGTGGGAGAGGTGGGAATGTGAGTTGATCACTGGCTCATCACACCCAAAGTATCCAAAACTAAACCTCCAGCCCTCAACCTACTCTCCTTCTCAGTGAGGGCCATCGCCCACCCAGACACCTCAGAAGGAAGCCTGGCCATCACCTGGATTTTGCTGACTTGTCCGAAACGTCTCTCGAATCCATCTACTTCTCCCCCATCACCCCCTCTCCTGCCATTACCTGAGATTGGGCAGTACCTTCTCTCACCTGGACAATGTCAGCAACCTGGGTTTCCTGCCTCCTGGCTCACTCTCCCCACGCCCACCCATTCTCCCTACAATGTGGACTGGCCTTTCTATTAGGCAGTGGTGAGAGATGAGACTGGGGAGATACCCAAACAGCCCGGTGATCCCCACTGCCCCTGGAAACTGTCCTCGGCACCACGTGCTCCATGACCCCGCCCTGCTCCCCTCTCCATCTCTCACCACTGCCTACTCGACGACCCTCCTCCCACTCCTACCCAGCACCTCCTCCCCTCCAGGCTGCTCCACTCTGCCTGACACTTAGATCACTGACTCCAGCACACGGTCCCAGCTCCAGGCCGCCTTGTCAGGAGGCCTTCCTTGACCTTCCCAGGCTGGGCCAGGAGCTCCCGCTCTGCAGTCTCCTCCCGCCTGCCTGCTCTTCTTGGGGTCTCTCCCGGAGGACCCTGGCCCCCTCTCGGAAGGATCTGGGTATTTCTTCCAGTACTCCTGGCATCTGGCAGAGCAACTGATCTAGGAAGTGCTTTGTGGGTAAATGTTAGCTAAGCAAGGGTAGGTTTCTTGGCTTCCCCTGGATTGCCCAGTGTGGAGCCCTGATGGCAGCAGCAACCTGGTGGCCTTGGCCTGGGGCTGTTGCTTTCTGGAATATTCTCCTTCCAGCTCCTCACCTCCCTGCTTCTTCATCTTCTCCCCTTTGGCTTTAATGCTTGTGAGACCATCCAGGATAATTAAGAGAGAGGAGTTTTATGCTGTTTATGGGACTTTGATCAAAGATTTTAATTAACCTACCTTGCTTTAAGCCTTTAAAAGTTCATTCCCCAGGGCTGACCATTTGATAATGGAATTAATGCTTCTAGGCAGAGTGGGGGAGTGGGGGAAGCAGGAAGCAGGAGGGCTGACAAGGAGGGCCTAGCGATTGTCTCATTAATCCTTCCCCAGATGGATAGATTTCGGCTCAACATAAAAGACTTGTCTCAGTCTGGGCTATTCACCCATGGAATAATGGGGTTGGAGTGGTGGTGAGACCCCCATCACTGGAGGTATGCTAGCAGATACTAGACAGTCTCCTAGGAGGGAGGTTAAAGTCAGTCATCGCCTCATTGATCAGACGAGGTCACTTTTAGGGACCTGCAAGACCTACGAGTCACTCTCTCTCTCCCTATGCCATGCTGGGGAGGGGCAGGGTGCACAGTCTGACTCACACCTAGAGCTTTGGTTTGAGATCAAACCAGTATTTCTAATAAGAAGACAAAGATTAAAGGCAGCAACCCCATGAAGCTAACATACCCCTTGCAAAAAATCACTCTTCCAACCAGCCTTCATGGAAGCTGTGCAGAGGGCACACTTATCCATGCAGACACCACCTCATGGGTTCAGACCTGTGCATCTACTTTAGAAGCCCTGAACTCATTGTCACTGGGGAGGCAGTCCTGCAGGTGGGGGTTCCTGAGCAGACATGCATCAGACACCCCTGGAAAGAGCCTTCCTGGAGCACAGGCCCTGCCTGTTCTCAGAAGCCAGTGCCTTCTGGTAACAAGCACCTCCTTTAATTCAGGTAAGGATCTTGGTGAGACAGTCTGCTATTTTGAACTTGAGGGAAAACGGGGTGCAGTCAGGAATGTCTGTGGTAGGTGGGGTGGGGAACGCAGGAAGGAATTAGGGTTCTTAGCTAAGATCTATTGAGCTGATTATTTTCCAGACACTGTGGCAAGCACTCTATGTGTGTTAACTCATGTAATCTGACTGGTATTATTTTTCCCATCTAATAGATGAGGAAATCTAGGCCCTTTGAAATATGGCTCCCCAGGGGATAGAGGATGAAGGTCACAGAGTTTCTGGCCCTCTCTGGTCTGGACTGCAGCATGCTTTCCCCCAGCACTCCAGAAATTTTCCACCTACAAGAACTGGCTCATGTCTTCCCTACCATTCTTCAAGGTTTCGCTGAAATGTTGGTGCCCAGCGGCCCATGCCCCACCCAACTCCTCCCATCCTAAGCCCCTGGGAGCTTTCACTGTATTCCCAAAATGCTCACTGGTACTTGTATTTTGCCAGTTATGTCCTTCTTTCTGGCGTTATAAATATCCGTTTCAATGCCCAACCCTCCAGCCCCTAGACAGAGATGATTTCAAGGTGGCGAGACCATGTTTAATTTATCTTTGTCTTAGTCCCCCACCCAGCATAAACCCCACATTTCACAAGTGATGTTGAATGAAATGAAAGGGGAAAAGCTCCACTTCTCCATCATTAGGTTCTGAGCTGATAAATAGAAATATTAAGGTGTCAGTCAACAAGCATTTCCTGAGTCCTGGTCAAACGAGCAAGGTTCCCCTGTCCCCGTCGCAGGGCGTGCATTGGGGGTGTGGCTCACCTCTTCAGTGCCTCACTGCTCAAATTCTAGGGGAGCATACAGACAGGCAGGCTGTGGGGGCTCTGACCCCACGGCAGTGTCTAGGGGTGAGTGTTCACAGCTGAAGCCCCAGTGGGCGTGTGTCACAGGGTGCTCTTTTAGTTTGCCGTCTGTAGGCGGCTTGTGTTAACCAACTCAATTAGAGCCCCTGCCTTATTATAAGGACAGATTTCTGTATCCCACGGTTTCTTGCCTTGGTGTACCACAAGCATCGGATCACACGTGGGCTTGGAGAATGAGTGCAAGGTTTTATTGAGAAGAAGTAGCTCTCAGCAGATGAAGGAGCCAGAAGGGAGATGGTTTTCCCCTGGAGTCGGGCCCCGTGGAGGCCCCACTCTTCTCGGACTGCTCCATCCCAGCTCTGCGTTGTTTTGTTGGTCGATGGCCGGCCAGTGTGCTGGTGCCTGACCGTGTGTTCTTCCACCGGTGTGCTCCTCTCCATGTCCTCTCGAGGACATCCAGCTGCTTGTGTCTTCCACTCATGTGCTCCTCTCAATGTCCGCCTGATAGGGTCTTAGACTTTTTTTTTTTTTTTTGAGATGGAGTTTTGCTCTTGTTGCCCAGACTGGAGCGCAATGGCGTGATCTCGGTTCACCTCAACCTCCGCCTCCCAGGTTCAAACAATTCTCCTGCCTCAGCCTGGTCAGGCTGGTCTTGAACTCCCGACCTCAGGTGATCCTCCCGCCTCAACCTCCCAAAGTGCTGAGATTATAGGCATGAGCCACCGCATGCCCGCCTGGGTCTCCGGTTTTTATAGGCCCAGGATGGGGGCATGGTAGGCCAGGGTGGTCTTGGGAAATGCAACATTTGGGCAGGAAATGCCTGTCCTGGCCTAGGTCTGTGGGGGCGGAGCCCTAGCCAGGGACCATGCCCTCCTCTACGCAGCACTTCCCTTCCCCACTTCTGTATTATTTAAAGGGACCACGTTCTTCCCTTCCCAGCACTTCCCTGTCACTGGAAACTATGTATCACCTGGGGGTGGGGAGGAGGTGGGGTTGCTTCTCATCATAAGCCCTTCTACAGCCTTTGACTTTTTTTTTTTGAGACAAGGTCTCTCTCTGTCACCCAGGCTGGAGTGGGGTGGCATGATCATAGCTCACTGCAGCCTCAAACTCCTGGGTTCAAGCGATCTTCCCACCTCAGCCTCCTGTGTAGATGGGACCACAGGCATGCATCACCACAGCTGGCTAATTTTTTTTTTTTTTCTTGGGTAGACACAGGGTCTCACTATATTTCCCAGGCTGGTCTCAAACTCCTAGCCTCAAGTGATCCTTCTACCTCAGCCTCCAAAAGCACTGGGATTACAGGCATTAGTTACTGTGCCCAGCCTGAATTTTTAAATTACGTGTATATATTACTTTGCTTTAAAATGCGTATTTAACAATGACATAAATGGCATTTTCTTTCGTGTCTTAAAATCACCAACCAGAGGGCAAAAAGCCAAATTCCAAGTGGCTAAGCATGACCCTTATAAGGGAACTGTCAGTTTCCCATTGGGTGGCCTAGGTTCAGAGGGAAGCCCCTGTTTACAATTATGTCCAGTGTCTCCAATGAGACAGAGGAAAAGGAGCAATGTTTCTTTTTCTTTTCTTTTTTTTTGAGATGGAGTCTCACTCTGTCACCCAGGCTGGAGTGCAGTGGTGTGGTCTTGGCTCACTGCAAGCTCCGCCTCCTGGGTTCACACTGTTCTCCTGCCTCAGCCTCCCGAGTAGCTGGGACTACAGGCGCCCGCCATCACGCCTGGGTAATTTTTTGTATATTTAGTAGAGACGGGGTTTCATTATGTTGGCCAGGCTGGACTTGAACTCGGAGCAATGTTACTTTAGGAAGCCATTTCTGCAGAGGCTTGTCGTGGTCATAAGATGCCAGCTCTGACAAGGAGCCCCTTTCATGCCTGTGCTGTAGGAGAGGCTTGAGGGCCAGGCCTGGGGAGCATGGATTCTGTCTTGGATTCCTCCCCTGGTCCTGCTGTTGGAAAAGGCTATGCTGGGAGCAGGGTTCTTGAGGCAGGTATCAGAGATGCAGGAGAAGAGGCGAGAGAGAAAGCAAGCATCTCTGTCTACATCCAGAAATCAGATGCAAGGCCTGAAGTTTTCCCACACCTCTGAGAAATTCAGGTGAGGAAAAGGCACAGGTTCCCTTTTACAAAGATAAGATACATTTAGAGTTTGATCAAGCATTGAGGGAGAACAGCTGGAGTTAGTGGGGACAGTACTTATTATAATGCCTGTTTTAAGAAGTAGTCATGTTTTGGGGGAACAATACCATGGATTGTTTGCTATGGCCTAGAGCATCATGGATAAGAGGGTATGCTCTGGGATCAGTCTGGGCTCTGCCTGTCTTTAGCCCTGTGGCCCTGCTCAGGTTTCTTCACCTCTCTGGGCCTCAGTTTCCTCATCTGTGAAATGGGAACAATGATAGTACCTACCTCTGAGGTTGTTGTGGGGATTAATTGAGCTAATACATGTAGCTCATGTATTACTGTATGGCTGGCACATAGTAAGTGTCACATAAATGTGAGTTGCTATTATTTATGATCGCTATTACTATCACATAGGATCTGCTGACTGTGATGGGGAGAAGCCAGCCAGGGGTGCACATAGTCAAATCCTAAGGTGCCACCGTCACTATCACCGAAGGAGGACATAGCTGACTTCTGAGGCATATCTACATTGCTCAGCCTTGTGCTGGAAGATGGCAGGGAGGGAACAGCTGCATCTGCCACAGCCCCAAATCCAAAGTGGGAAAGGGGCTCGGGATTGCACACAGATGCCCTGAGGCTGTAAGGAATGCCGCTTTGGAGAGCTCCTTGGAAGGAAAGCTTTGGGGGAGCTGAAGCAGAGGGTCTCAAATTTAGAGTGCATCAGAATCGCTGGGAAACTCATTGAATTTCAGCTTCCCAGGTTCATGGTTATTGGGCAGGGCTGCAGCATCTGCCTCTGGAACAAACATCTCTAAGTAATTATGATGCAGTTTTCCTTAGTCTGCAGTTACCTGGGAGACACGGCACATGTAGCTTCTGAGAAATGAGCACCTGAGCTCCCTCACATGAACTGACTTTCTTGGCTGAGAGAACTTCAGAGGTCCTAGGTTTTTAATCAGGGTTCCCAGCACCCTGACTCTGACCCTCAGCTAAGCCCTTGCCATGATTATAAGCTTAGTTTTTATTCTGATCACAGACAGAGCCACAGGCGGACTGGCCATAGACTGTTCTGTTCCTTGCTATATACTCATCCCTAATCCTTACCACATACTGACCTCTACCCATGACCTCAGCATAAATCCTGACTGTGGTCACCAATGAAGCCCTCATCATAAACGTAGACTAGCCTTTGCCTTTGACCCTTCTCCAGGCAGAGCGCCAAGCACAAGCTCAGCCAGCTGACTCTCACGTGAGGGGATGTGGATGGTTCTGCGGAGCCTCCTCCTCCCCCAGGGCTGGAGACACAGCTGAGAGCCCACGCCCTGCTTGGTGGCCTCTGGTGGGGTTGAGGAGAGGGCTCTGGGACACAAGGACTGTGCGTGAAAGGCAACCCTAGCTCCACACGCAAGGCTGATTAACGTGCACCATGCTTCCCTCATTCCCCAGGCGCCTTCTCCAGACCATTGCTCCTCTGATTAATTCCTCAGAACATAGCTTGCAGCACTTATGTGGAGATTGACTGGAGGACCCCGAGGCTGTTCCCTAGCCGGCTCCTAGGCCTTTTCCTGAGTGCTTGCGCTGGCCAAGTGTCTGAGGGGCACGGGGGCCTGATGCCCAGAACCTGGCCAGAATGCAGACAGTGTTCTGCCTCCAGGATGATGGGTTTGCTGGTTCTTTGGAGACAGTTTCCCGCTGGAGCCAAATCAAGTGAGTGACATTCTGACTTAGGAGTCACTGACATACTGGATTGAAATCTGTCAGGAGGTGAAATTGGTTCTCCTTTACAAAGATAAGATAAAAGTTGAGTTTATCTTACTGCTACCACCATCACCATCGTTATCTTTGCTCTCTATCTGCACTATGAAAAATTCTTTACTTGAGTAATTTCGTTTAACCCTTAAATCCCAGGATTAAAACAAATAATGAGTAACTCAGTGTATATGAGTATCACTACTGACAGGAGATGACACATCACTCCATTGAGTTCAGGACCAGGGAAGTGAATTCCTCAGTGGACTTGCAGATCTCCCATTACTATACTCTGAAACATAAGAAATCCATATAACTTCCTTTGTTTTCTTGGCTACAAGAAAATTCCTGAATTTCTCTCAATTGCTGTAGCTTTCCGCTGCTGAAAGTTCACGACGTAACTCTTTTGTACCCATCTGTCATTATTTCTTGGTTCCCAATTAGTAAACAAAAAATACATAAAAATTATAGTTTTGATGGTATTTGAGTCTGCACTACAAATAAATATGTGTATAAATGAACTGAAAATGCTGAACATTATTCTAAAGCCAATGTATTGATTGTGTGTTGGTTCTTCTCCAGTACGGTGGAGTGCGCTCCTAACAGACTCCTAATAGACTGACCCTCCTTCAGGTAATAACCATAAACCCTAGATAAAATATAAAAATCTGAAAGGCTCTGAGTAGTGAACAAAGACAGGCAGATTGTGTAGCGTATTTGAAACTTGGAAGAAGGGACTAGCCTGAAGTGGGTTTCCCCTTTTGATGACTTTTGATTTGAAGGAAGTTACGGTCATGACATAGCACAGAACATCAAATATTCTGATAGAAAGCCCACTGTCTTTCTGGCCTGAAGAACCAGAGGACAGAGACAGAGGACAGCTGCTAGAAAATGAGGGAATGAATTCCAGAAAGGAAATAAGCAGAGAAAAGGGCCCCAAATTCTGTGAATAAATTCTGCTGAAGTCTCTGGCTGATCCCTGAATTGTGCATGCATGGTGCAGACCCAAAGAAGCTTGCAGCTAAGGCCAAAACACCTGAAATGAAATAGATCTGCTGCCCACTTCAGATGAGATAGAGTTTGTAGTTTGAAACTCAACAAGTTCGATGCTTGTTAAATAAAAACATTAACACTCTTCAGAGTAATATGACAGAATCCAGAGTCTGAACAATGTAACAATCCACAAAATTAAATTCCAAAAGTATTTGATGTATGAAAAAACACAAAAATGGGACCAATTCTCAAAGGAAAAGACCATCAATAGAGGTCATCTTCATGACCTAGAGACTGAAATGATCACACAAAGGTGTTAAAGCAACTACAACTGTAGTTGTATTACAATTATGGGAAACGTGGTTATAATGGATTTAAAAAAAGGGAAATCTTAACAGAAATATAGATCCTATAGAAAAAGAACAAAATACAAATTCTAGAACTAAAAAACAATTATATAAAATAAATAATTCACTAGGTGGACTTATTAGCAGAAAGGAAGTGACGGAAGAGTCAGTGAACTTGAAGGTAGATTAACACAAATGACTAAATCTGAGGAACAAAGGAAGAAGATGGATAAAAAAAGAACAGAGCTTCAGGGACTTATAGGGGAAATATAAAACTCTCTAACTTATAAATAATTGGAGTCCCAAGGAGAAAACCAGATAAAAACCATGATAGGAAATAACCACACAAATCTTCTAAAGTTTGGAGATTAGGACGTACATTTACAAATTCATGAATCTTAGCAAGGCTGAAAGAGAACAAATAAGAAAGTCATGCCTAGACATGTCAGAATTTAACTGCTAAAATCAGTGTCAACCAGAAGGGTTTTTGCTATGAGTGTATTCATTTATTCAATGAATATTTCTTGAGCTGTGTATCAGACACTGTTGGTGTGCTATGAGCACAACCTAATGCTGGAATCTTTAGGAGAGGAATGGGGGCAATTACTGGAATTGGTTTAAGATTATGTTTTGTTCAGTAAGATCAAATTTACATGAAGAATACAAGCAGAATAAACCCGGAGTTCAGGACATGAAGACAGTTCAGGAACACAAGATATCCTTGAACTGAGCATCTCAGAAGAAGAGCATCGAAGACTTTGTGGGGAGGGGAGTGAGGTCTGATGGGCGAGGAGACTTTAAAAACTCAGGTGGAGCATTTATGGGCAGGGACAACGAAGCATCCTCTGACTCTGGGCTGTTCTGCAGTGACTTCAGTCTAGATAAAAGTCTGGATAAAAGAGGAGGGGTCATTGTATAGCTTTGTAACGGTCCCATAGGCTGCAGGAGGAGTTGTTTCGAGGCAAGTGCTAGAAAGTTACCCTTGTAGTGTTGGTGTCTTGGAAGAGGGTCACTCATCAATTCATCATGAAACTGAGTGAGTGAGGGGGTCTCTGTTTAGAATTAAGGATGGGCATATTACCATGGGGAGCCAGAATAGAAGATCATGAGATGAAGGCTCATCAACCAAGAGGAGGCAGGAGGGGCGAGAAGCAGGCAGAGGCAGTCTTTCCCTCTGAGAACATTCTCCAAAGAGGCCTCTTCGCCACAAAATATTTAAAGTTAATATGTCCACGTGACAGTAGTTAAGATAGTAAAAAAATACATCAGTTGGAGAAATATGAAAGCAAGGGACATGGGTTCAACACTTGACTGAAACATCAGTGGCCAGATGATGATCCGTGTAGGGAGAAGAGATGAATGATGGTATCTTTTTCAGTGTTCACCTTCCATGGGGGGCAGAGCTCCTTTCTCAGCTTGCCTCTTGTATTAGGGTTCTCCAAAGAAACAGAACTTATAGGATGTGGGTGTAGATATAGCTATAGGTATAGATATAGATATATCTTAGTTGACAGGATTAATAGGATGTGGATACAGATTAGATATGGATGTTGGTAACCTACAG
The DNA here is from genome assembly GCF_028878055.3 of Symphalangus syndactylus. NCBI lineage: Eukaryota > Metazoa > Chordata > Mammalia > Primates > Hylobatidae > Symphalangus > Symphalangus syndactylus. The sequence continues at coordinate 62,540,566 of NC_072442.2, read as the reverse complement.
GTCACATTTGGCAGGCTTCCAAATCAATCTCCTGGGGGTAGGTCTTATGATGATTCATGGCTTACATCCTGTCCCTGAGTAAAGAATCTTTTTTTTTTTTTTTTTGAGATGGAGCCTCGCTTTGTTGGCCAGGCTGGAGTGCAGTGGTATGATCTCAGCTCACTGCAACCTCCGCCTCCCGGGTTCAAGTGATTCTCTTGCCTCAGACTCCTGAGTAGCTGCGACTACAGGTTCCCGCCACCACGCCTGGCTAATTTTTCTATTTTTTATAGTAGAGACAGTTTCATCACATTGGTCAGGCTGGTCTCGAACTCCTGACCTTAGTTAATCCGCCCCCCTCAGCCTCCCAAAGTGCTGGGATTACAGGCGTGAGCCACCGCACCAGGCCCCTGAGTCCCTCAAATCTTTTTTTTTTTTTTTTTTTTTTTTTTTTTGAGACGGAGTCTTGCTCTGTCACCCAGGCTGGAGTGCAGTGGCGCAATCTCGGCTCACTGCAAGCTCCGCCTCCCGGGTTCACGCCATTCTCCTGCCTCAGCCTCTCCCAGTAGCTGGGACTACAGGCGCCCACCACCGTGCCCGGCTAATTTTTTGTATTTTTAGTAGAGACGGGGTTTCACCGTGGTCTCGATCTCTTGACCTCGTGATCCGCCCACCTCGGCCTCCCAAAGTGCTGGGATTACAAGCGTGAGCCACCGTGCCCGGCCTGTCCCTCAAATCTTATCATGAGTCCCTCAAATCCTATCGTGAGTTCCTCAAACTGTCAATACATTTATTAATACATAGCTTACTGCTACTGAAAAGGACACTGATTTCTTTCTGAATCATGAAATTTTGCTGATTGTCTTGTGTGTAGGACATTTTAGCATGTATATTGTAAGCCGTAGCCAAGGATTGTAACCTCTGTCTTGTACCCTCCAATAAAAAAATGACAATTCTGATATGTGGAACTGCCTTTCTTTCTCCTAAACTTTCTTGCAAAGGCATTACAACTTGAAACAGACCTTGGAACACCAACTTTGTTGGTGTGTCTTCACAGGTTGTTCCCCACATTTGGCTTCCAGTAAGCCTTTGTCAAGCCTCCCAAAGCCTCAACAACCTTAATTTTGGGTGACAAAATGGCATAGTTGGCAGGATTTCAGAATGACCTCCCTAGACCACCTGGAGCAGCTTCCAACCTTCAGGCAGGAACTGGCAATGAACTCATTGCATTTTTGAACTTGGATGCACCTGCTAGGTCTACAAATGAGTTCCTCCTGAAATCAATTAACTTCTTGTCTTAGTAAAAGTTCTGGTTTATTGAATCTGATTTCCTCCTTGGCTAGGACATACGATGACTCTGTCAGAATGAGAGTTACTGCCACAAATTCGAGGTAAAGGTTTTTGTTGAGTACTACGGCAAGGGGGAATAGGAGCTCTGTGAATTCTTTCCTGGGAGTTTGGGGTAAGACAACCTTTCCACAGCTTTCTCCTTTTTTGATTGTGTGAGGGCACTCTTGCTCCACTACATAGCTTGTCTCACTCAAAACAACCGAGACAGGAAGTAGGTCCTCTAGTTGCACCAGCTGGTTTTATGGGTAATCCTTATGGTCCTTGTCCTTGCCAGGACTTAGGTAAGTGGATCAACCTAACTCGGGATGGTCATAAGCAGCAACAGCCAAAATGGGAATTTGTTTGAAATGCCTAAAATGATTTATTTGAACACAAAATTGGAAAAAGCTGGCATTAGAACTAAACAAATTGAATGGGTGACTTACTTCCAACAGCACCTAAAAGCTTTGTAACCTTCACCTGCTCCCCCTTCTTCTGCCCCTCTGATCTGAACTCACTCCTTTCTGCTTGTTCCCTTGGTTTTATACATCTCTTAGGCAGAGATTTTTGGAATTTCACAATGCTCTCATTTTCTTCTTTCAAAAGGGGGAAATATATTTAAATTCGAAACAAAAGAAGCAAATGAAACAACTACAGAATGAGAATAAAACTGCTGAGATTAAAAAATACAGATTTTTTTTTAAACAATTTTTTATCTCTAAACTTTGTTAATGAGAAACACTCTGGGATTCTTAACCGTTGAGGCAATGCCAGGTTTTCTAGGCCTCCAGCTGGCTACATATTATGGCCCATTCTTGTGCACATTTGTAAATTGATGGGCAAGTTACTTCAAGGAAAATTCAGAACTCAAATAGTCGTTATTCCAAAACCCTGCAACTCTAACGTTAGTATGTAGAATCTTCTAAGTTCTTTATTTCTCTATTTTTTTCTGCTGCCTACTATGAATCTGCTGAGTTTTCTACTGGTATTGAGATAAAACTCACTGCTACTGGTATTACTAATTCAAGGTTGCTTGGAGGTTTTGTTTTTCTTATAGAATTCAGCCAGTTCTAGATAAAGGATAAACATTAAAAATGTAACCCTAAATTCATCTGAAACCAAAGGAAAAAAAAAGAAGTGAAAGAGGTTCTTAAAAATATAAAACTGCCATGGAAACTGCTATTTCCAAAATTTTGGTTCAGAGTCTTCACTATATTATGTATTGGGGCAAACAAAGTTTATTCGTGTAAACAGGTCCCAATTTTGTCAGAGATATAATTTGGATCCACTTGTCTTTTCACTCATAAATTAGCCCCAATATTCCCCAAGTTCATGTGACTTAAGTAAATCTTTAATAAATAAGATAGCTTTAAAGTTATTGGTAAAATAGAAATATCTTCATAAGCTGTGAAAATGATTAACATAGAAATAAGCTGAAATAATGCCTAGGTTTGTCAAATATCTCATTTCTCATAATCTGGGTAAACTTAAAATAAATAAATGTAAATGGGATAAAGTGCTTATACATAAAATTTTCATGTACTTTGAAATATTAAAATTGTGTTAAATAATAACTACTTATTAAACGTCTGAGTTATTTCCAATTAAGAAAAAATTATGTTAGAAGGAAACATGTTTCTAAAAATTATCAGACAGTTTTCATCTATAAAATACTGATATGTGACAGATGATTCAAGATTTCTTGCCTCCTAGGTTTTCACCAAAATGTAAGGTTGCTAAGAATAAAAATTCTAAATAATATGTATAATATATAAAGTGTACCTAAAAAACAAGATGTGTTTTTAAGAGGAAAAAAATCATAAAAAGAGATAAAATGTGTTCTTTACTGAGAAAAAATAATTTTGTCTAATTTGGAGGTTATTTAAAAGTTGATTCAAAATGTAGATTTAGGAGAAAGATATAAGAAGATAGAAAGGAACCATTAAGTAAGACAGAGAGAGAGAGAGAGAGAGATGTGAAGAAAGTTGTGGACATAAATATATATTTTGATTAAGTAAGGTTAAAGAAAAAATAATTTTGTATGAGAAAAAATCTTGAATAAAATAATTTTTTGTCCTAAAGTAAAATGACTTGGTATTTAAGAAAAAGGAAGTGTAGGATAAAGTAAGCATGTCATAAATGGTCTGTATCAGGTTCATGAAAAGAGAATATAAGAAAGAAATTTTGTGTGTGATTAAGTTGGCTATAATTAGAAGGAAGTTATTTATAAGTCTTTCTACAGATTGGTCCCCTATGTTGGAACAAGGATTTCTTAAAGTATTGATTTGCTCTTAATGACATTGTAAGAGGTTTTGATTTTTAATTCTGTTATCTTTTTCTTTTTGAAACTTCTGAGATTTATATTTTGCAAGTTCAACTTTTGCTGTGCTCCGCTACATGTAATTTGCAGGTCATGTATCATTGCTTTCTGTTTTTCCTCTTCTTGAAAAGATAGATCTTTTTGCCTGGCTGGGGTGATAACTCTTTCCACCTTTTCATCCACTCCTATAACTTTTTTCTCTAGTTCTAATTCTGATGTTGTGGCCTGCTGCTGAAATGTTTATCTTGAAGTTCTAGAAAAGCAATGTTTTCCTCCAGTGTAACTTGATTCTGTACTCTTGGCTTTTCTTGATGTGTCTGAATTGGTCAATGTAATTTGGAGACTTCCCATACAAAGAACAATGTATTCCCCTGGTCAAGGTAATGGTTTTCTTGTTTACATTCCTCTGTGATGTAGTGTTCACTCATCACCCTGGAAACACTTTTCCTGTGTCTGTGTCTGTTTAAATTTAAATATCCTTTTCATCAGACTTGGCTTCCTGGTTATCTAAATTGGCTTCTCATAAGGAGAAGCAATCACACCACAGGAGGTTAGGACTCAGGCAGCTTCCAGTCATGGCGAAAGGCAAAGGAGGAGGGAGGTATCGCACATGGCAGAGCAGGAACAAGAGGCAATGGGGCAGGCGGTGCTATACACTTCACGTGTGTAGTGATCACGTGAGTGAGATATCGCGAGATCTCACTATCACGAGAACAGCACCAAGTAGACAGTGCTAACCATTCATGAGAAATCCACCCCCAAGATCTAATCACCTCCCACCAAGCCCCACCTCCACCATTGGGGATTACAATTCAAGATGATACTGGGTGGGGACACAGATCCAAACCATATCGGTAGCCAACATCAACATCTTGGGTTCCATTCTTCCAATGTCTTTGTGTGTGTGTGTGTGTGTGTGTGTGTGTAAGAAACATATAAACATAAATGATGTCATACCATGCAAATTATTTTTCAATTTTATTTTACTTTTTGATAAGTATTGGGCATCTTTCCATGTCAGTGCATGAAGGTCTACTACATTATTTTAATGTATGCAGAGAATTCCATGGTCCCACAGTATGTCAATCTTTAGCCACTCTCCTATTGATACACATCTACAAATTTCCCAACCCCCAGCGTTTTGCGCTAACAAACTAGGCTACAAAAACTGCTTTTGTATGTATATCTTTGTGCGCAGGTGAGTTTCCAGGAATGAAATTGCTAGGGTAAAGGGAATGCCCATTTAAACATTGGTCGATGATGCCTAATGGGTTCCAAATGACCTCACAAGTTCTCAACTGCTTCCAGCAAGTATCTGAAAGCACCTGTTTTCACACATCCTTGCTAATATTTGTAACTATCAATCTTTTTAATTTTTGGCAATATAATGAGTATAAAATCATATCTCATTATTGTTTTAATTTTCATTTCCCTGATTACTAGTGGAAGCTGTGCATTTTCTCATATGATTATCGGTGTTTCTATTTTTCTTCTGTGAATTGCCTATTTATATCATTTGTCTGATTTTTATTGTGTTGTGTGTCATTGATTTTTATATAATCTTGATATAGTTTGGCTATAAATTCTATGTGAGATAAGTGTGTTGCGTATAATGTCTTCTATTTGCTGTTTGTATTTTAACTCTGTACTTGAGGTGTTATTTTTCAACAAAAATGTTTTAAAATTTTATGAGATTAAAAATGTTAATCCTCTATTATATGGCTTCTGGGTTACATGTCTTGTTTTAGGAAAATCTTTCCAATACTAAGATTATAATAATTACTTCATAGTTTCATTCCAACTCTTTTATAGTTTTTTTTTTTTACATTTAGCATTTTTATCTAACAGGAATTTATTTTTTGTATGGTACAAGTTATGTATCTAAGTTAATTTTTTCAAATGGATGTAGAGTTTTCTTTAAACTATTTATTGAATAGTCCTTTCTTTCCTAGGAATTTGAAATGCTTTTATAGCAAATAGTATTTTGTCACTAATAACAAATGCGCTTAGAACTGTTCCTAATTCCTTATTATATCATTACTGTTGTCATTGTAGATGAAATTGCCATATATACACAAAACAGTAGATTTGATTCCATTCCTGTGATTCGTGTATCTATTTATCTCAGTCAGTTCAGGCTGCCATCATAGAATACCATAAGCTGGGTGACCTAACAACAGAAATTTATCGCTCACAGTTCTGAAGACTGGGAAGTCTAAGATTAAGGTGTCTGCACGATAAGATTTTGTTGAGGAAAAGTTATTTTCTTGGTCCCCAGATGGTTGTCTTCCTTCTGGGTCCTCATATGGCACAGAGCAGAGAAAGGAATCAAGCTGTTTGCTGTTTCTTCTTAAAAGGGCACTAATCTTGTCATGACGGCTCTAGTCACACGACCTAATGAACTCCCATAGTCCCCGCTCCAGATACCGTCACACGGGGGGCTAGGGTTTCAACACAGGAAGTTTTGGGGGGACATAAAAATAAACCTAATCCACTCCACTATTTGTATGCCTACACCACATCATTTAAATAAATATGTGCGTAATCTTTGTTCTAACATCTATCTGGGCAAATCGTCCCTCATTTTCTATTATTTGGCATTTTCTTTTTTCTTTTTCTTTTTTTTTTGAGATGGAGTCTCACTCTGTTGCCCAGGCTGGAATGCAGTGGCACTATCACTGCAACCTCTGCCTCCAGGTTCAAGCGATTCTCCTGCCTCCTGCCTCTGAGACTACAGGTGTGCGCCACCACACCCAGCTAATTTTCGTATTTTTAATAGAGACGTGGTTTCCCCACATTGGCCAGGCTGGTCTCCAACTCCTGACCTCGTGTGATCCACCCACTGCAGCCTCCCAAAAGGCTGGGATTATAGGCATGAGCCATTGCACCTGACCTATTTTTTGGCATTTTCTTGAGGATAGTCACACATACATGATTCAACTTCTACTCCTCTGTTGGTTGGAAGTCATATACTCTTCTACAGTTGTACAGTTGTGTGTGTGTGTGTGTGTTTAGACGGAGTCTTGCTGTGTTGCCCAGGCTGGAGTGCAGTGGCGCAATCTCGGCTCACTGCGAGCTCTGCCTCCCAGGTTCATGCCATTCTTCTGCCATGATCTCTCTAGATAAAAATATGCTTTATTGACTTATGAAAGTCTAATATTGGTACATTTACTTTTCTCTTGAACAGTGTAAGGATCTCAGAATACTTTTATTCCATGTTCTCCTCTCTTGGCTCATGTGCTGTTGTTCTGTATTTTAATTCTATATGCATTTAAGCCTTTGCAGGGAATATTATTAGTTTTTAAAATAAACTCTGCTCATTTTGGTTTATCCATATATTTACCATTTTTTTGTTCCTTGTTCTTAATTTCCACTATTGCATCTGGGATCATTTCCTTTCGTATTTTCTTTAGTGCAAATTGTTAGTGGTGAAGCCCCTTGGTTGTTTGCTGTTCTAAAAAGTCTTTATTTCAAATTGTTCTTAAAAGGTATTTTCACTGGGTATAGAATTCTAGATTGACAGTTATTTTCTTTCAGTCCATTGTAAATACCACCCCTCTGTCTTCTGTATTCCACTGTTGCTGTTGAGAAGTCAGCTGTAGGTCTGTTTCTTAGAAGTGATACGTTTCCACCCTCACCCCTCGCTACATTTAAGATTTTCTCTCTGTCTTTGGTTTTATGCACTTTTACTATGATGTGTCTGCGAGTACATTTATTTTTATTTATTTTCCCAAGGAGCCATCGGGGTCTTGAATCCATGGATTAATTTATTTCACTAGTTCTGGAGATTTTAAAGCCATTTTACTTGTTTAAATATTGCTTCCAATCTATTCTCTCTACTCTTCTTTCGGGACATCTGTTAAACCCATGTCAATCTTTCTCAACACATCCCCTATGTCTCTTACTCTTTTTTCTGTAATTTCCATCTCTTTGTCTTTCCGCACTTCATTCTAAATATTTTATTCCATTTCAAAAAAAAAAAAAGAATAATGACCTCCAGTTTCATCCAAGTTGCTGCAAAAGACATTATTTTGTTTTTTTAATGCCTGAGTAGTATTACACACACACACACACACACACATGCACACACACACACACATATATATATATACATTTTCTTTATCTGCTCATTAGCTGATGGGCACTTAGGTTGATTCCATATCTTAGCAATTATGAATTGTGCTGCTATAAATACAAGCATGCAAGTGTCCTTTTGATATAGCGACTTCTTTTTCTTTGGGTAGACACTCAGTAGTGGGATTGCTAGATCGAGGTGTAGATCTACTTTTAGTTCCAAAAGGTTGCTTTTAAATATTGTATCCATCTTTGTTTGTCTCTGAGGTGCACGTGTAGTTTGGTTTAAAGCAAAATGATTTGCCATTAGTTGAAGTGGAAGTCCTACATTTTCTTTTTCATTTATATTTTGGAATTAGAGTTATCAAGTTGAACAATCTCCCGTTGGAATTTTGAATGTGATTACTTTGTATTTATAGATTCATTTGGAGGAGAATAGACATTTTTACAGTATTGAATCTTTCCATTCAAGCTTATTTAAAATTTATCTTATGCCTTAGTAAAGTTTCATACTTTTATTAATCAATAAATTGTCCACTCATTTATAAATTTATTTCTGAGTATTTTTATAAATTTCATTGTTAATGAGAATGAGCTTTTCTATTACATGAGATGGCAATCTTTATTTGTGAAGGGCCAGATAGTAAATATTTTAAGCTTTGCAGACCATATGATCTTTCTTTCAAATAACCAACTCTGCCATTGTAGTCTCAAAGCAGCCCCAGACAATATATAAACAAATTGGTATAGCTATACTGAAATAAAACTTTATTTACAAAAACAGATGGCTGAATGGGCTTGGCCCATGGGCCATAATGTGCCAAGTCCTGCTCTGTCCCATTACATTTTTGCAACTGCTAATTTCTTTGTGTTTTAAAGCTATTGATTTAAAAACGTTAATCTTAAAGTTAGCAAATTTAATAAACTCTCTGATTAGTTCTAATGCTTTTTCATCTGATTCTCCTGGATTTTCCAGAGAGGAGAGTGTACGGTCTGTAATGCCGACAAATCTTCCTCTTTTTACCTGATAATCACACATTCTATTTAATTTTTGTGTCTTATTGCATTGACTAGAACCTCCAGTACAATGCTGTGTAATTAGGGTGATAATCATCTTCATATTTTATATTTCTGTTGTGGAGAATATATTTCAGACGTTTTTACCATTATCTGTGATGTCTGCTGTGAGTGATTAGCTTTGTAAAATTAAACAAATTTTCTTCTATTTCTAGCCTACTGGAGGCTTAAGAATGTTGAATTTGATCAAATACTTTTCCACCATCAATTGAGATAATCTCATGTTTTTATTCATTTACTTTATTAATGTGATGATTTACAATGACTGATTTCCTGACATTCAATTGCTCATATATTTCCGGGGAAAATTTTTTCTTTGTGATAATGTATTAGTATTTTAGTTAGTACATTGCTGCATTTGATATGCAAATATATTATTTAACATTTTCACATTCAAGAGCTTGAATGAGATTGGCTTACAGGGTATTTTTTGGTGTTACGCTTATTCAGTTTTGGTATCATGGTTATGGATAACTTATAGAATGAATCGAGATAAATTCTCTGGAAACTTCATCTGATATTTCATATAATTAGGTATTTTCTGTTTATTCAGGATTTGGTGTAACTAGTCTCCAAATCTTCATAAGGTAGTGTCTATTTGGAGTATAATTATTGAGCATTATTTCAATTTCTTCCAAAATTAATCCATTCAGAATTTCAGTCTGTACTTAAGTACATGGAGGTAATTTTCCAAGAAAATAATTTATTTTATCTAAATTTAAAAATCTATTGGATAAAATTATTAATTTTTTCCTATATGAAAAAAATCTTTTCCACATCTATAATTAGGCATATTTCTGATTCTGAATGTTATTTATTTTGCTGTTTCTCTTATTCACTGTAATTACTGGAGATCTGTGCATTTTATTGATATTTTTAAAAAGCTTTAATTTTACTGATCAAGTCTACTCTTTGTTCTATTTTGTTTTTGCTTTCATATACTATGCTATTACTACCTATGTCCAGAGGGAAAATATTTTCATATATTATTAGTGAGATTTTGATGGTTAACATTTTAATTTTTGAGGTATTTGATTAATTTGAAAGAGATACTTTATTCCTCTTTGAAAGCCTGTTCTGAGTGCTACTGAACTCTTAGTTCATCCGTGCATTGAGCGTGATTCCTCTCTGACATAGCGTCAGTTTTCTGTAAGTGCTTGATGAGTTTTTGATGTGTCCTCACTTCTAGGACACCTGAGCACTGTGTTTCCCGTGGCCTGTCTGTGGCTATTATGAAGGAGGGGTGGGGCACACTCAGGAGTGACGGCTTGATCGGGAGCTCGTTCTCCTGGGCGTCCCATCCTTCCTCGTGGTCAATGTGGTCCAATGGCCTCACTGGCCACATTGGACACAGCTTCACACTCTTGGCCTCAACACTATCTGTCCAGGGGAGAGGGGCGGGGCTGAGCTGCAAGGAGTCGTGATTAACACCTGTGCAATTCGTCTCTCAGGGAAGCTTGTTAGAGATTCAGCTGCCCTGCGTGCTGCTTCCCACTCATACCCTCTCTGAATGACCAGAGTCTACTCTCTCTTCTATTGAAGGCCTTTGAGTTTGGAATTCCCTGGAACGACTTCTCCCTTCGAAGGGGTCTTCTCCTTCAGCAGTTTCCTGTGGTTTTGTTTCATTTCAGATCAAATCCAGTTTATATTTTTCAAAAACGTTCACCATTTCTGAAATACCAGTATCACTTTTTATTGTTTTCGTGGCCTATTATGTATTTTAAAGTCATTTTATTTCGTTTCATAGAATTATAAATAGCCATGCTCACTACTACAAATGCAATTGCACTTTTAAATAGATCCGTGTTTTATTAACCTCAAGCCCTCATACACATTTGAAAAATAGTTGTATATCTCTACAAGAGATGAGAGTTAGACAAATATAAACTATATAAGAGTTTTTCTGTACCAAGAGTATTTAGTACTCCTATGAATTCAAGGCTTTGCAGTGATCTACTGCAGTATACAGGATGAGAATAATGAGCTAAACATCCAGACCAAATGGGGTGGCCACAGATTAGTACAGTAAGGCAAGTAAAAAGGAAAATGAATATAATCTATTTGTCACTGTAATTTTCTTTTCTTTTTTCTGAGACAGAGTCTTGTTCCATCACCCAGGCTGGAGTGCAATGGTGTGATCTCGGCTCACTGCAACCTCCACCTCCTGGGTCCCAGCCTCCCTAGTAGCTGGGATTACAGGCGCCCGCCACCATGCCTGGCTAATTTTTGTATTTTTAGCGGAGATGCAGTTTCATCATGTTGGCCAGGCTGGTCTCGAACTCCTGACCTCAGGTGATCCACCTGCCTTGGCCTCCCAAAGGGCTGGGATTACAAACATGAGCCACTGTGCCCAGCCTGTCACTGTAATTTTCTCTTTTGAGATTTATCAATTTAAAAAATAATTTTTTAATATTAACGTGTCTTATATAAATTTCTGTATATGTGTGGGTGAAAGTGATGATGCATTAGGAAAAATATGTTTGCTGAAGACGGGTTTGGTGGTTTTCAGTCTGTTTGCTAGTGATTGTTAAACACGATACGTGTGTTGGAGGTCCCCGAGATCCTCCCCATGGTGGATTTGCTAGGGAGACTCACAGGACTCAACATGTAGTTGTTGTCACAGCTGTGGTTCATTACAGCAAAAGGATACAAAGAAAAATGAGCCCAGGGAAAAGGCACGTGAGGTAAAGTCTGGAGAAAGCCAGGTGCAAGTTTTCCAAAGTTGACTCCAGTGAAGCCACACAGGACACACATAAGTCTTCCAGCAACGAGTTGTGATAACACCTGTGAAATGTGTCTATCGGTGAAGCTCATTAGAGATTCATTGCCAAGGGTTTTTACTGGGAGCTGGTCACTAGGTACTCTGTGTCTAGCATGGACTAAATTTGGTTCTGGCTTTCCAGAAGAAAAGCAGGTGTCAGCATAAACCATATTGTGCATGCAAATGGTTAAGCACAGGGAGCCACTCCTACCCTTTAGGCAAAGTTTTGCATCAGAATAAAGAACTGTCTACCATTCAAGTTCCCAGATGCCAGCCAAGGACTGGCTTTGTAAGCAGCCCTTTCTAAGGACAGCAGTCCTGGCCCTACTATGTGAACTCTTTTCTGCACAATCCCTAACCTTTGCTTTTGAGTAGAGTGATGGAGCAAATAACATGTTACTGACTAAATCTGCAACACAGCTTTTTTCCCCTTCTTTTTTTCTACTCAAAAGCCAGGAGCACGTGGGGCTGCTTCAACTTTCTTAGAAAATTGGTGTGTGAGAGTTCTTATTGATTGGCCATAATCTGACCAATCCATTCAATGACTGATTACTTCTTTCATGAAATACTTGGGGTGTGTCTACTCTATACTAGATGCTGATATGGAGATGGATGGAGGGGTGCATTTGTTTAATAGTCAAATGCTTGCACCTGACCCATAAATGTAGGCCTTCCTTAAAGACTCATCCTTGGTCAACTTTTTCCTGCCATTTTTCTTCTTCTTCTTCTTCTTCTTTTTTCTTTTTTTTTTTTTTTGAGACAGATTTCTTGCTCTGTCACCCAGGCTGGAGTGCAGTGGCGCAATCTCTGCTCGCTGCAAGCTCCGCCTCCTGGGTTCACACCATTCTCCTGCCTCAGCCTCCCGAGTAGCTGGGACTACAGGCGCCCGCCACCATGCCCGGCTAATTTTTTGTATTTTTGGTAGAGACGGGGTTTCACTGTGTTAACCAGGATGGTCTTGATCTCCTGACCTCGTGATCTGCCCACCTTGGCCTCCAAAAATGCTGGGATTGCGCCCAGCCCCTGCCATTCTTCTTACAATTCCAATGACTTCAATTTCTCCCTATAAACTGATGCTTCTTGAAACGATATCTCTAGCCTAAATCACTCTCCTATTTTCCTAAAACCCCCATATCTGACTGTGGACTATCTCCTTAGGGCTCCTCTACAGCTGTCTCAAATTCAGCTTATTCAAGACTGAACTTGGCATTTTCCCCCAAGTCTGTTCCTCCTCTTTATATTTCATATGCTGGTTAATGGCATCTCCATTTATCCCACTAATAAAATTACCTGGAAGTGATTGTTGACTCGTTCCTCTCCTCCCATCCCTAAAGCCTTGGTCACTTAGCAGTTAACTATTGCTGGGTAACACACCACCCCAGAAGTCAATGGCTTAAAACAATTGTTATTATCACTGGCAGCTGAGTGATCTGTGCCGGGCTTGGCTGGCGTTTCTCTCCTGTTCTTCCCAGGTGCATAAAAACACACAAAACCTCTCAAGGCACCAGCTTGGAATGGCACAGTGTTACCTCTGCCTTACTCTGTTACCCAAGCAAGTCACATGGCTGAACCCATACTCTGCCCGTTCAGAGGGAGGAGCTTCAAAGTCAAAAGGCAAAGGGCGTGGATAGGAGAAGAGGTGAAGAATTGGAACCAATAGTGCGATTGCCCATGTTCACAAAGCCCTGGAGCTTTTCCCTCTTAAGTACCACCTCTTGCCTTCCATCGGCTTTGCTATGGCCCTTGTTCAGACCTTCTCAGCGCTCTCCTGGCCTGCTACAACATCCCCCTCTTGGATGTTCTTGCTTTTAGACTCTCCATAGGGCATCAATGTCATAGGTCTAGCTAGATGCAAATCTGAACTAAAGTGAAGAGTCCTCTAGGGCTCCCTGTACCCTTGGGAGAAAGTCTGAGTTCATGCGTGGCTTTCCATGATGCAGACCCTTCCTGGTGCCTGAAGCTTCGTTTCCCCTACTCTCCTTTTTCATCTTTGTATTCTGCCTTGCTAAGTTCTCTGGAGTTCCCACACACACTACGCAGTTTCACACCATCATGCTTTTGCATAGGTTACCTCATGGGCCTGGAAAGTCCTTTCCCTCTTGCCTGCCCAGGGAGGCCCTCCACACCCTTCACTACTCTGTGGCATATTCTTCCCTGAAATATTGCAGAACTCTCTCCAGCCAAGGTGACTGTGCCTCCCGTAGTGTCCCCACCACCCTGGAACCCTGTGGGTTATACATGTATATAACATCTAATCATGTGGCCATGACCTTCTCTAGGCCTCATGTGTTGTATGCACCATTGTATACTGAGTACCTAGCACAAAATGGCTAATTTCAAGCTACAATAGCAAAGCTGAGTAGATGTGTCCAAGGCCATATGGCCTGCAAAGCCTGAAATATTTACTATCTGACCCTTTACAGAAAAAGTTGATTCAGAGGTTTGCGCTTGGACCAGAAAGGCGGCTTCCTAGGGTGAGTTGATGGCTAACAACTCAGTGGGGCTTGGGCTAGATTTCCCCAACACACTCATCAGGAAGGCAAAACTAGAAGTGCTGATAGCACACAGGGCAGTGTTCCCCTACTCCTGGCCCTTCTGTGTTGATTGGCATGACAAGTGTGGAAGTGTGGGGGCTCTTTTGTGATGTTGGGACAGGCTGGGAGCTTCCGTTCCCATTGTGCATTTCTGCTCTGTGGGCTTGGTGCTGCTGGTGGGGACAACCCAGGTCTGGCCTCCACAGGGACAATCACAGGGCATGCAGGCCTAAAGTCAAGGCCCCTTTAGAGGACTCTCCCTGTGGTCTGTAGACCTTCTTGCTAATTTTAGCAAGAATTCAATATATTTTTCACCAAATGATGGATGAATAGAGGGATGGTTGGTTGATTTCAGGTTCACAGGAAGGGGGTATTAAAGACTGCCTTTTATACCTTGTGGGTGACATTAAATTAGAGCATTCATAAAATGAAACAAGGGTATATTTCTTCCAGTATTAATATACAGTAATTCTAATTGGATTCCTATGGTAATTCTTACTGGACTTATTTTTCACTTTGAGACTCAATTAATTTAGCGATTTTAATTGGGTGTGTGGAAATTCTTACAGGCCAATTTAGATATTGTTGTACATGTAAAACTTTTAGAGGTTAATCTAAATATTAGATCTTATTCTCTGGGGAGAGTTTGGGAACAGCCACCATGGAATTGAATGCTGCTAACAGTTTAGAGCAGGGGTCAGCACAATATGGCGGATGGGCAAAATTCAGCTTGCAGCTTATTTTGTAAATAAAGGTTTCCAGGAACACAGCCACGCTTATTCATTTATATATTGTCTATGGCTAATTTCAAGCTACAACAGCAAAGCTGAGTAGATGTGTCCAAGGCCATATGGCTTGCAAAGCCTGAAATATTTACTATCTGACCCTTTACAGAAAAAGTTGATTTAGAGGCTTACACTTGAGGGCTTCCTAGGGTGAGTTGATGGCTAACAACTCTGTAAATATCCTGTGACCCCTCTTTTTATTCCATTCGGAAAAGATGCTGGGATTTTGCCAATGCTTAGCATTATATTTAATACATATGAGATTCCTGGGAGATAACTTTGACAGGCATTATAAAGCATCTACTATGTGCTAAGTGCTAGAGATGCAAAGACCATCGGGCTTGCAAAGTCTAACCTTTTGCTGAGATGTGTTGGGCCCAACACTGCTGTCCAGCCGTGGGGCTGTCTGTGAACCTGAGAATCATTATTCTGGGAGGGGTGAGATTTCCAATCGAGGCTTTTATTGACCTTTATGATCTGAGACTCAGAGCCAAGCGATATTGGGAAGGACACACAGGCTTATGGAAATTGCCCAACTCGAACAGTTTGGGTGAGATTTATCTGCAGGAGTGGCAGGCTTATTTCCTCTGACAATTTTTTTATGTTTCATTTGGTCTTATTTCACTGCTCGGGAAAGATTTTCCCCTAATATTTTTTTGTTTATTTTTTATCTGGTGATAATGTTTTTGAAAATACTAAGTGGTATAACAGGCCACTCGGACACGGGATTTGAGCAAACCTAGGGCTTGGAAGAGACTTTTTGTCTTGATGAGTCCCCAGCACCATCATTAGAGCCGATGGCAGAGCTGCCCTGGGGTTCCTGGACCTCCTCCTGGCCAGTGAACTGGAGTCTTGCATCCCATGACCATGAGAGAAGCATTCTTTCCGAGTGATCTTGGATCTTGGCATCTTTATTAGGGGAATCAGAGTTGAGGGCGATGGAGTGTCCCGAGATCTGGGAGAGAGAAGAGGCTGCCCCAGGAGGTGCCAATGCTGCTACTGAAGCCTGGGTTTTCAGTGGAGGATATTTGAGCAACTCAGTGACTGGAAAAGGGGTTAAGCTGCAACCAAGTGGGAGGTGGAAGGGCAGTGGGGCCAGGGCTGGGAAACCGGAAAGAAGAGCAAGCAGTGGGGCTTGGGCTGGATTTCCCCAGCACACTCACCAGGAAGGCAAAACCAGAAGTGCTGATAGCACTCAGGGCAACGTTCCCCTCCTCCTGGCCATTCTGTGTTGATTGGCATGACAAGTGCAGAAGTGTGGGGGCTCTTTTGTCATCTTGGGACAGGTCGGAAGCTTCTGCTCCCAGTGTGCATTTCTGCTCTGCGGCCTTGGTGCTGCTGGTGGGAACAGCCCAGTTCTGGCCTCACCAGGGACAATCACAGGGCGTGCAAGCCTAAAGTCAAGGCCCCTTCAGAGAACTCTCCCTGTGGCCTGTAGACCTTGTAGGTTTCACTTATGCATTTGGTTTATTTCTGACTTGCTTCAACCCCTTTAGATCCTAATAGTGGCCATGGAAAATGATGGCTGCATGGTATAAATATATATATATATATATATATATATATATATATATATATATATATATATAATTTGAGATGGAGTCTCACTCTGTTGCCCACGCTGGAGCGCAATGGCACGATCTCAATTCACTGCAACCTCTGCCTCCTGGGTTTAAGTGATTCTCATGCCTCAGCTTCCCGAGTAGCTGGGATTACAGGCGCCTGCCACAATGCCCAGCTAATTTTTGTATTTTTAGTAGAGATGGGGTTTCACCATGTTGCCCAGGCTGGTCTTGCACTCCTGACCTCAGGTGATCCACCCATCTCAGCCTCCCAAAGTGCTAGGATTACAGGCGTGAGCCACCGTGCCCCCTGTAGGGTATTTTTAAATGAACTTTCAGTTTGCAGAAATCTTGGGTGTCAGAGGCAGCCTGTAGTTTGGGAACAAAATTAAGGTGAGGAGGTGGGGTCATGATCCGATGATGGGTTCTAAGGTTTAAATACCGGGAGGCTCTTAAATGTTAGTGAGTCCACCCAGATCACCTGGTTGTATTTAAGTTAAAGAAAATGGCAAGGGGCAGAAAAGGGGTGACTGGATATTGGGGAGAGAGAATGCAAGTAGAATTAGGGGGCTGGAGTGGGATGATAGTTTGTAGACTAGTGTGTGTGTGTGTGTGTGTGTGTGTGTGTGTAAGAGAGAGAGAGAGAGAGAAGAAATGGGGGCAAATCACACCTGGGTCCTACAGGGGAGCTTGGGCTCAGCCATCATCCATCTGGAGTGCTTCATGCAAGCTTGTCACTCCTTGGAGCCTCTTTTTCTTTAGCTATAAATGAGGGATAACAATTGCCTCTACTTTCCACAATTGCTATGAGGATGGAGTAAAAGATGCATGGCAAGTCATTGGCCTAGAGTCCAGTATAGAGTAATTATATTTCCCTACAGGTTTCCTTTATTCCTCTTATTATTATTATTACCCCTGCATGATTTTCTTTTTTTTTTTTTTGAGACAGAGTCTTGCTCTGTCTCCCAGGCTGGAGTGCAGTGGCATGATCTCGGCTCACTACAACTTCCACCTTCCTGGTTCAAGCAATTCTCCTGCCCTAGCCTTCTGAGTAGCTGGGATCACAGGTGCATGCCACCGCATCCGGCTAATTTTTTTTTGTATTTTTAGTAGAGATGGGGTTTCACCATGTTGGCCAGACTGATCTTGAACTCTTGACCTCAGGCAGTCTGTCCGCCTCGGCCTCCCAAAGTGCTGGGATTACAGGCATGAGCCACCATGCCCGGCCACCCCTGCATGATATTAATAAGGCTGAGGCTGAGGCTGGTTGGAAAGACCTTGATGCAGTTGAGTCAGGGCCTGAAGTCATCACTGGGAGGTGAGGGTCTTATAACTGTCTGTGGCGAAGATGGATGTAGGTTTTGCTTAGGCAGCTGGGGAAGGAGTGAGCCAAGGAGAGAGAAATATAACATCCATGCATTTCCATCTGAGGAGTCTAAATTCCTTCTTTGTCCTTTTAATCTGGATTTCTTTTAGACCTATTAACTGTAAGAATGACTGTGTTGATTAAACTCTCCTAATACATTTTTGAATTCATCACCAAAGCAGTAGGAGTCTGTCCTACATGTCTCCTCAGCTCCCCACCCCACAAAACACCCCAGCCTACAACACAGAAGTTGCCCTTTGTTTTTGCTGACCCCAATCACTGTCACAGCACTGCGTTGAGGGCCAGCCCAGCATTTCTGAGGATCATATCTTTGGTAGCCAATCCCTTGTCCCTCTGGACCTTCCTCTTCTTCCAGTATCTCAAGCTCTTGTTGAAATCTTGAGAACCCTGTTGACCTCCCTTCTAATGGTATGACCTAATTCATTTGCAAAGGGCTTTTCTTCCAAAGGGAGAGGGGTCCATGATAGAAACTCAACAATGTGATTGTTGCATAATGTACTTGTTAAATTCAATGAACAGTAAGAAGTTCCTTGGCATAGCTTAAGCAAAAGACAGGGCTTGGTTGGCTGGATGTGGCACAGAATCTCAGGGCTGAAGGGCAGTGGACCTTTAAGGCCTGGTACTCAGCAGGAAAGCCATCAGGATACAAGGCTGCCATCTGCCTCACTGCCTGATGGCCTCTTATTTCTATTATTTATTTATTTTTTTTGTATGTGAGCACCTTTTCATTCTTTTTTTTTTTTTCTTAATTTTTTTTGAGACGGAATCTCACTCTGTTGCCAGGCTGGAATGCAGTGGTGCAATCTTGGCTCACCGCAACCTCTGACTCCCTGGTTCAAGCGATTCTGCTGCCTCAGCCTCCCGAGTAGCTGGGATAACAGGCAAGCGCCACCATGCCCAGCTAAATTTTGTATTTCACCATGTATTAATTTTTGGGTTTCACCATGCTGGCCAGGCTGGTCTCAATCTCCTGGCCTCGTGATCTACCTGCCTTGGCCTCCCAAAGTGCTGGAAATTTTCATTTTTCTATCTTCAGCCTGATCTTTTCTATTCTACTTACGCATGGCTCAGATGTGGTTACCTGGGCCTTGGCTTTCCATGACCTCCCAATTCTTAATTCTTCAGAGACTGATTACAGTGTATATTAATTTAAAACTTGTAGGAGGAAGACTCTGGATAGCCCAGCCAAGCCAGTGGATTGGCTCCCCGTGTGTCAGCTGTGATTCACCAGTCACCAGGTGCCAGGGGATGCAGCGTGCTCCTATATTTCCTGAACATCTTCATGCAGATAGGTTCTGGATAACACACCCCCTTGAAAGAGACTTTCCCCATGTTGGAATGGCATTCTGCACCCTTATCTACAGACACAACCTCCTGCAGGCCAAGCAGCGGCGGCCTGTTGGGAGCGATTTGGTGCCGTCGGCAGCATGACTCCTCAGTGGTCTGTGGATCTCTAGGTCAGAGCCCTCCACCTGCAGGTTTCATACGGGCTGAAATTTCACCAGCAGCAGCTAAAGTCAGGTCACAGCCCAGTCATTATAAATGCCAAATGTGTTTGGTCAAAAGATGACCTTTGTTATAAACTACAGGTCCCAAGAACATTACCAGCTGGGAAGTACAAGATTCTTTTAAATCAAAGAATTGAGAGAAAATGCATAACTGTGCAAAATCACCAGCAAGAGTGCCTGGAAGCTACTGCTTCTTCTAGTCAAATGGAAATCTTTCAATGATGCCAGGTGGTGCTGTTAAGAAGCAGAATTCTTCCCCTAAGCCCACATGTTCATCAGGTTCCTTAAACAAACAGCTTGAGAAATTCAGATTTCCTTCGGCATGCTTTCAAACTCTGGGCCCAGTGATTTCTTCTGTAATTTTAGAAGAGCTTATGATGCCATTTCTTTGGGGGGCCTGGGAGAATCAACCCTTTCAGGTTTCAGTTTTCTCAGGGTGGAAATGGGAAGCTGAACAAGATGATCCCTATGGCCCCCTCAGTCCAGATTTTCCGTGATTCTGTGGCAAGAGTCCAGGCTTGGGTGAAGCAGGACGGACATGATAAACTTTGCATGGCTTAAAATAGGAGGGCTCCCAAGCTCCTGGGTCTGTGCTCCTCTTTCATCTGTTTCATGCTCATGCAGTTTGGATATTGGATGGCTTGCTTTTCTTTCTTTCTCTCTCTGTTTCTTTCTCTTTCTTTCTTTCTTTCTTTCTTTCTTTCTTTCTTTCTGTCTGTCTGTCTGTCTGTCTTTCTTTTTTTTATTATTATACTTTAAGTTTTAGGGTACATGTGCACAATGTGCAGGTTTGTTACATATGTATCCATGTGCCATGTTGTTTTGCTGCACCCATTAACTCGTCATTTAGCATTAGGTATATCTCCTAATGCTATCCCTCCCCCCTCCCCCCACCCCACAACAGTCCCCAGAGTGTGATGTTCCCCTTCCTGTGTCCATGAGTTCTCATTGTTCAATTCCCACCTATGAGTGAGAACATGCGGTGTTTGGTTTTTTGTCCTTGCGGTAGTTTACTGAGAATGATGTTTTCCACTTTCATCCATGTCCCTACAAAGGACATGAACTCATCATTTTTTATGGCTGCATAGTATTCCATGGTGTATATGTGCCACATTTTCTTAATCCAGTCTATCGTTGTTGGACATTTGGGTTGGTTCCAACTCTTTGCTATTGTGAATAGTGCCGCAATAAACATACGTGTGCATGTGTCTTTATAGCAGCATGATTTATAGTCCTTTGGGTATATACCCAGTAATGGGATGGCTGGGTCAAATGGTATTTCTAGTTCTAGATCCCTGAGGAATCGCCACACTGACTTCCACAGTGGTTGAACTAGTTTACAGTCCCACCAACAGTGTAAAAGTGTTCCTATTTCTCCACATCCTGTCCAGCACCTGTTGTTTCCTGACTTTTTAATGATGGCCATTCTAACTGGTGTGAGGTGGTATCTCACTGTGGTTTTGATTTGCATTTCTCTGATGGCCAGTGATGATGAGCATTTTTTCGTGTGTTTTTTGGCTGCATAAATGTCTTCTTTTGAGAAGTGTCTGTTCATGTCCTTTGCCCACTTTTTGATGGGGTTGTTTATTTTTTTCTTGTAAATTTGTTTGAGTTCATTGTAGATTCTGGATGTTAGCCCTTTGTCAGATGAGTAGGTTGCAAAAATTTTCTCCCATTCTGTAGGTTGCCTGTTCACTCTGATGGTAGTTTCTTTTGCTGTGCAGAAGCTCTTTAGTTTAATTAGATCCCATCTTTCTTTCTTTTTGTTTCTTTCTCTCTTTCTTTCTTTTCTTTCTCTCTCTCTCTCTCCCCTGCTCTCCCTCTCTCCCCCTTCCCCCTTCTTCCTTCCTGCCTTCCTTCCTTCCTCCCTCCCTCCCTTCCTCCCTCCTTTTTCCTTTTTCCCTTCCCTTCCCTTCCCTTCCAAGACAGAACTCACTCTGTTGCCCAGGCTGGAGTGCAATGGCACAACCATAGCTCACTACAGCCTCAACCTCCCAGGCTCAAGCAATCCTCCTACCTTAAGGCTCCTGAGTAACTGGGACCACAGGCGTGCACCACCGTGGCTGGCTAATTTTTATTTTTTTAATGTTTTGTAGAGACAGGGTCTTGCTATATTGGCCAGGCTGGTCTCAAATTCCTGGGCTCAAGCAATCCTCCCACCTCAGTCTCCCAAAATGCTGGGATTGCAGGTGTGAGCCACTGTACCTGGCCACCCTTGGGCTTTTCAAACCATCCTTGAGCAAGCCTTGAGGCCTCTGTTGGGGAGTCTCCTTTGTACTAGTCCATCAATGTTTTGTTCATTTGGATTCTCTGCTTTGAAGTTTGACTTGGTAGTTGATTAGCAGAGAAGCTAACCAGGGAGGGCTGAAAGAAGAGGTGTTCGAGAGAGAAAAAGCCCTCTTGCTGCTGCTGCCCCTGTTGTGGCAGGAACACTTCTGCCTTGTTGGGGTCTTGGAGGACCAAGCATATTTTTACATATCCTAAGACATCTAGAATGATCCAAAAATTATCAGAAGGCTTGGAAATAAAAGTAGGATTCTGTGACTAAAAGTTCCCTTAGAGTAAGTTAGTTCAATGTCCCCATCCAGCCAGGGATTTCTGCTCCATCGTCACCAAGAGGTAGTCAATGAACCTTTCTTTGTATACCCCAAGTGATGGGGAGCTCACTACCCCCTGAAAAAGCTCATTCAATTTCTGAACATCTCCAATTGTATCAGTTTGTTCCACCTGCCCAGCTCAGATGGGTCCCCCTTAGGAGCTACTCACCTGAAGATGAATCTTGGGTCGCCAGTTCAATCCTGCAGATATTTGTAAATTGTGAGCTTGTTCATTGGAATCTTCCTCTTTCCAGGCTAGGCAGCCTGAGAACCAGCAATTGCTTTTCTAAGCACACGGCTTCCACTTCCCGCCTCATTTGGGAGGGCACTTGTAGAACTCTGTTCTTCAAGTGTGACCCGACTCACACAACATAAGCAGTTGTGAGCTTCTCCCCAATTCTCTAATGCTTTTGGAAAAGCTATTTGCTCACAGGTATTTGCCAGGGAGGGAGAGGGTGTGTTTCAGCTTCTTGGGTTCTGTGTAGGGGCATTTAGATCAAGGAGTCTGTCAAGAACAGACTGGCCTGGCTCTGAATGTCTGGGAAAATCCTAATACCCTATTTGCTATCAGCTCTTTCCAGGCCTTTCTTATAGAATGTAAGAGCAAAAATAGTTCTCATAGATAATCTGCCTTAGCCTCTCTTCCCATTTTACAGGTGGGGAAGACTGAGTCCCAGAGGGAGGAATAGAATGTCACTCAGTGCTAGAAAAATTGGAGGCAAGGTCTTCTGGTTCTCAAGTTCAGTGAGATCACCTTTCATCTGAAAGAGAAATGCGGATGATCCCTGAGTGTCTTTGGTGCCTGGGATCCATGGGAGCTTTGGCCCCATGGAACTTGGATACCCATCTTCTTCCCGTGGTCTGTGATTTCTCCCATGCAGATCCTGTATCTGCACTCTGAGCTCAGGAGTCACTGCCTCCAGCCTTGACCTTTCTTCTCCTGCCCCCACCATCTCTGGCACTCAGCCTCTTTCCAAGTAATTGACTTATCCTCACAAAGGCAAGAATAAAAGAAAATCTGTTAATAGTCAAGCAACTTTGCTAAACAAGCAACTCTTTCAGGGTGACTATTTATTGCTACTTTTGATGACAGATTATCTTTCTGATTTCCCCCAGCACATGTCTCCAGAGGAAATTAGATACAGTATTTTCCTTAAGCGGGGCCAGGAGAGAAAATGTTTCTATAAATACTTTACAACTTGTCAGGGGAGATTACAAATATTGGCACATCCTTCACAATGTCATGTTGGTTATTGAAGCTGTTATAAGAAATCAGGATGGTTTAGTTTATCCCTGCTCCAAGGTAGCACTACATTTTCTGAGGCTGGAAGAGGTGCTCCCAAAGGAGACCAGACTTAAGTCCAGGATCCTGGCCTGCCCCGCCTCTGTCGCCCCACCAGGGTCAGAGAGCTCTGGGTCCATTAGCTCCACTATTTTCCAGCAAAGGACCTTGAGTAAACCCCTTAGCTCCTTAGTGTCTCAGTCTTCTCTTCTGAATGATAATGATACTATGACTCATCTCAAGGTATTGCAAAGATTAAATGAGGTGTCGTGTGAAAATCCCCTGATATGTGGTAGGTGACCCATACATACAGATCCTGTTGTGTCCCCCTCCTGGTCCATGAAGACCACCCTTATCAACAGACATGGACTGTACAAAGCCTCATTGTCTTCCTACTTTCAGTGTTGCTTAGGAGGAATTTGACCATAACGAGAATAATACATGCAGTTAATAAAAACTAACACTTCTCAATCTCTTACTCTGTGGCAGGATTGTTCGAAGCCCTCACATGGATTAAGTCATTTAATCCTTCCAACAACCTTATGAGAGAGGTATTATGGGTTTAGTATCCCTTATCTGAAAACCTGAAATCCAAACTGCTCCAAAATCTGAAACTTTTTTATTGTCGACATAAGGCTCGAAAGTGACGCTCATTAGAACTTTCCAGATTTTGGATTTTTGGATGAGGAGTGCTCAACCAATATGTATAATGCAGATATTCCAAAATCTGAGAAAAATCTGAAAAATACTTCTGGTCCCAAGCATGTTGGATAAGGGAAACAGGTTGTAGTAGCATCTCTCTTTTACAGAGGAGGAAATGGGGGCAAAACAACCTGCTCACGGCCACAGAGGCAGAAGTGATGGGGCTGAGATTGGTCTCAGGCTGTGATATTCACTGCACTAAATTAACCAGCTATGTGGTCCCTGAAGGAGGGCTGGTTCTCATTCCTTTCTAGTAATCTCTGTCCTCGGTACCTGTAAGGATTTCCTCTTGATCCTTTATGTTCTGGAGTTTTACCATTACGGATTTAGGTATGGAATTTTTTTTTTTTTTTTTTTTTTTTGAGATGGAGTTTCACTCTTGTTGCCCAGGCTGGAGTGCAATGGCGTGATCTCGGCTCACTGCAACCTCCGCCTCCCGGGTTCAAGTGATTCTCCTGCCTCAGCCTCCTGAGTAGGTGGGATTACAGGCATGTGTCACCACACCCGGCTAATTTTGTATTTTTAGTAGAGATGGGGTTTCTCCATGTTGGTCAGGCTGGTCTTGAACTCCCAACCTCAGGTGATCCACCTGCCTCGGCCTCCCAAAGTGCTGGGATTACAGGCGTGAGCCACTGCGCCTGGCCTGGATCTTTTATTTATCCTGCTCAGCACCTGGTAGAATTTTTAGATCCATCGTCTCACGTCTTACCTAAGTTCTGTGAAATTCCCAGCTGTTATCTCTTCAAGCACTGGTTCTGTATTATCTCTGTTTCTCCTGGAACATCCTAGCAGACCTATATGGAAGCTTTTGGAGTTGATTTTCATGTGCCTCAACTTTTCTTTTGTATTTTTCAGTCTTTTAATCTCTTTTTTGCTATGGTCCGTTTGCTCTTTATGTCTCCAATTTTGTTCTTTTGCCACGTTCAGCCTTCTAGTCAGTGTCTCTGTTGAGTTTTAAAATCTCATTAACTCTCTTTTTTCATTTCTAAGGTTTCTAATTGGTTCCTTGTCATAGCCGTTTCCTTTTTATTCCATCATTTTATTTCTTGTGTCATGCTTGCAATCCCCTTCTTGACCTCTTTAAGTCGATGACAATGCTTGTCCTGTAGCTTCTCAGAATGTTCTGTTTGATCTCTTTTCCCTCACACGTGGTTTCATTCATAGAGTTTGTTGTGAGCCCTCCACAGTGGCCACTTCCTCAGCAGCTTTGTGCCCCTCACTGTGAGTTTACCTGGTGGATCCTGACCCGGGCTGGCCTCCAGTGGGGTGGGGCCTCAGCAGCCTCCACCTCATTTCTAGGTCCTATCCCTAGATAGGACTCAGGTCCGAAAGGTCTTGGTGCTATCTTGGGTGGACAGGAAGTGATTTCCAGTTCTTGGCCGCCTCTGGGAGGCCTCCCTCTGGACTGCAGCCTGAGGAGGGCTGTGTGGTTTTAGCCTTCACATACTGCTACTGTGCTGCTTTGCATTTCATTTCTTTTAGAAGCCTTGCTTTAAAACCTACAGAGATATCCCTTCCTTATTTTCGAATATGCATGTATTCCCCCTCAACACTAGAAAAGTTTGGAGTGGAAAGTAGAGGTTTTGTTGTTTTTTTGTTGTTGTTGTTGTTTTTTTGAGACAGAATCTTGCTCTGTTGCCTAGGTTGGAATGCAATGCAGCACGATCTTGGCTCACTGTAACCTCCGCTTCCCAGGTTCAAGCCATTCTCCAGCCTCAGCCTCCTAAGTAGCTGGCATTACAGTCATGCACCACCACACCCGGCTGATTTTTGTATTTTTAGTAGAGACAGGGTTTCGCCATGTTGGCCAAACTGGTCTTGAACTCCTGGCATCAGGTGATCCACCTGCCTCAGCCTCTCAAAGTGCTGGGATTACAGGCGTGAGCCACAGTGCCTGGCTGAAAGTAGGGTTTTTGCTTTGTCTTTGTCCACCATCTTGCACCAGAAACTCTTTCTCATTATTATTCTTTTTTTTTTTTTTTTTTTTGAGACGGAGTCTTGCTCTGTCGCCCAGGCTGGAGTGCAGTGGCGCAATCTCGCCTCACTGCAAGCTCCGCCTCCCGGGTTCACGCCATTCTCCTGCCTCAGCCTCTCCGAGTAGCTGGGACTACAGGCACCCGCCACCACGTCCGGCTAATTTTTTTTGTATTTTTAATAGAGACGGGGTTTCACCGTGGTCTCGATCTCCTGACCTCGTGATCTGCCCGCCTCGGCCTCCCAAAGTGCTGGGATTACAAGCGTGAGCCACCGCGCCCAGCCCATTATTATTCTTTGTTAAAATGAGATAGTCAGTATATACAAAAGAATATATATATTTGTCATAACTCATAATAATACATAATAATAAGACATAGACCTGTGAGCTGTCCCCTAACTTATCACCAAGACAAGACCAATACTTTTGAGGTCACGGCATGTTCCTTCCCGATCCCATCTCTTTGCCTCCCCTCATGCCCAGGAAACAGCTCCTCTTGGGTATTTTCTGTTTATCTTTCTCTTGATTCTCCCCTCTGTTATTTTTTCACCAAATTTTTCTTTTTGTTTCTTTTTTTTTTTTTAATTATTTAATTTTTTTTTTTTTTTATTTTGAGACACAGTCTCATCCTGTTGCCCAGGCTGGAGTGCAGTGGCACAATCTTGGCTCACTGCAACCTCTGCCTCCCGGGTTCAAGCAATTCTGCTTCAGCCTCTCTAGTAGCTGGGATTACAACAGGTGCGCGCCACCACGCGTGGCTAATTATTGTATTTTTTTTTTTAGTAGAGCCAGGGTTTTGCCATGTTGGCCAGGCTGGTCTCGAACTCCCGACCTCAGGTGATCTGCCTGCCTTGGCCTCCCGAAGTGCTGGGATTACAGGTGTGAGCCACCGTGCCCGGCCTCGCCAGATTTCTTAATGCATGGAAGTGCCATAACATTGGCTCTTTATCATTGTACTATAAATTTACAAAAATAATTACGAAGCTGCAAAAATAATGAAAACACATTGTCACATAAATGGACCAACGAGTCTGTGAACAGAACACAGAAATGAGGAACAGACTCGAGTTTGTAAGGACATTTTCTCTATAATAAAAGAGCATTCAAAGCATTCAAAAAAGATGTAGGGCCATTTGTCACCTATTTAGAATGAAATACATTCTAGATTCTTATCTCACACCTTACATAAAAAGGAATCTTGAATGTCCAGAACAACAGTGGTGGAGGCAGAGCTGGCTGGGCTTCTCTGCAAACGCGTGCTATTTCCCCCTCACTGGATCTGTGCTGCACTCGAGTTATTGTGGGGAGAATGGGATCAAGGCACAGGAGAGACCTTGGCAAGTGGGAAAACGGCTATCCACGTTCCACGAGTCTCACCTGCTTCCAGATCCTGCTGTGTCACAGAAACCCCGCCTGCCGGCAGCCAGTGCCTGGGGAAGGCCCTGGGCTTCTGAGCACCCCTTCTCTAAAGAAGCCTGTCCTGCTGGACGTCCTAATTAAACACAGGACAAGACAGCGTCTGCAGCGATGCCTTTGACAGGGGAGATAGCTGGTGCGTGGCAAACCTGGCCATTTATCAAACGTACACACTTGCATTGCTCAGCGGGTCTGGGGGCCACATTAATCACTTTTTTATTTGAAAGCACCTCCCAACACACAGTAGAGCCACTTGAGTCATCTCTCTGTCCAGGGCTTGGCTTCCACAGGGACCTTCCAGCCAGCCTGGTTATTTTTAGCTGTAATTAAAATCACAACATACAGTGTCATGGACCCCATTTCTGCTAACTGATGTGCAAGCAGTTTTTTTTATTATTAAACTGACTGTAAAAACTTTTTAATTTGGGGGTATTTAGAGTGTTCAAGGAGAAAGCCACCCTAACATTCGTGCCAGATGACAGCTAGTCAATGAGGAGAGGAAAAAACCCTAGCTCCGTTGATCTCTCCGCTCTAGCCACACTAAATTACAGAATTAATAGGCTCTTAGAAAAGACTGACACACAGTTACTGTGAGAAAGACAATTAAATGTGGAAACCCACTTTTCTCACCGCATTTAATTTTAACAGGAGCCTTTGAGACTCAGTAAATTTCTTTTCTGTTTCTTCTCCGCTTTCCCATAAGTTCTTCAGAGAAGCACCGAGAACGTTTAAGAGGCTTCTCCCTCTTGATCATCTCTAACTACTCGTTAAGGTAATGTTTCCTTCCAGAAACTTTCTTTGGAGATCAAGGAGAATTAGAAATACCAATATATTTCGGAAGCTTTTTAGATGGCCTTCCTGTTCCTGCCTTGACCTTTTCGGTCTGGGTCAGATTTATTCATTTGTTCATTCATCATTCATTTCTTTCTTTTTTTTTTTTTTTGAGACGGAATCTTGCTGTCTGTCACCCAGGCTGGAGTGCAATGATACGATCTCGGCTTACTGCTACCTCCGCCTCCCTGGTTCAAGTGATTCTCCTGCCTCAGCCTCCCGAGTAGCTGGGGTTACAGGCACGCACCACCATACCTGGCTAATTTTGTATTTTTAGTAGAGACGGGGTTTCCCCGTGTTGGTCAGGCTGGTCTCGAACTCTCGACCTCAGGTGATCCGCCTGCCTCGGCCTCCCAAAGTGCTGGGATTACAGCCATGAGCCACCGCGTCCGGCCTGTTCATTCATTTCTTTATTCCCTTGGTCAACACTCCAGCTGTCTTGCTTTCTCTAGGGGCTAAGCTAAAGGGATTGGTGGGGCTGCTCTTGCTGTGGTTAAGTTCAGTCTAAAAGAGACATAAGCAGGTGATTAGGTACCTGGAGTGAGACAGAGGGAGCTGGAGGCACCCAGAGGAAGAGTCAGTTGACACGCACAGGTGCCCTCCGCCGTCCCTGCACCCACACCATCCAGCACCGCGGCTTCTGCCCACAGGTGTCCGGCACTCACCTGGCGTGAAATAGGCACCTGCTAAATGGGTCCCTAATTGACTCAACTTGTTAACCTTTTAGTCGAGTCCTCCCAAGGTTATGCTTCCAACTCAGATCAGGCTGCTCTCTGTCCCACATGCTCTTGTGATTAATTGCAAAGAAAAATCCTTTCTGAAGAGAAGGGGAAGAATTTTTTTTTTTTTTGGTTAAGATCCTGCTTTTCTCCCAGCCTCAGCTGTTCAGCAGTCAAGCATTTGTCACATTTGAGTCCTTTAACCACTAGTCATTTCTGACTAATACGCAGTAGGCAGACATGGGGTAAGATTTCCAAGATGATCAATGCTTTCCTTCTTATCTTTTGATATCTGGAAGTAGAAAATTTCAAGGAAAAGGGGTTTTACACCAAGACGACCATAAATCTCATTGTGTTCACAACAGAAGGCTGACCAGAGGAGTTTATTAAATCTGTAAAGGATTTGATGTATATCAAACTGTTACATAAAGTCAATACTTTGGTGAGAAACGGGCAATAAATACTCAGCAAGAGGCAATATTTCTATCAGGGAGAAGGCAATCGCATAAAGATTAGGGGAGCAATTTTAATATTGCATGTCTCTCCGCAGTAAGGAGACAGGTCTTGTTTTCCAGAATGATCACGGGGGCAGAGTAAAGGTGGGGCAGGCAGCCTTCTGGGCTCAGCTAATCCCACCATCAAGCTCAGACGAGGGGTTAGGGACTGAACCTTTTGGTCCCCTCCCCCAATTCATACATTGAAGCTCTAACTCCCAGTGTGGCTGTCTATGGAGATGGGACCTCTAAAGAAGTAATTAGGGCTAAATGAGATATAAGGGAGGGGTCCTGATCTGGTAGGATTAGTGTCCTTATAAGAAGAGACACTGGAGGTCAGGTGCGGTGGCTCACGTCTGTAATCCCAGCACTTTGGGAGGCTGAGCGGGGTGGATCACCAGGTCGGGAGATTGAGACCATTCTGGCCAACATGGTGAAATCCCATCTCTACTAAAAATACAAAAATTAGCCAGGTGTGGTGGTGGGGGCCTGTAGTCCCAGCTACTCGGGAGGCTGAGGCAGGAGAATGGCGTGAACCCCGGAGGCGGAGCTTGCAATGAGCCCAGATCGCGCCTCTGCACTCCAGCCTGGGTGACAGAGTGAGACTCTGTTTCTAAAAAAAAAAAAAAAAAAAAAAAAAAAAAAAAAAAAAAAAGAAGAAGAAGAGACCCTGGTGAACTCCCCCCAACACTTACCTGCGCAAAGGCACCATGGAAGCAAGCACACAGCGATTTGGCAGTGATCCGCAAGCCAGGAAGAGAGGGCTTATTAGACACCCACTGGCCAGGTGCAGTGGCCTATAATCCCAACACTTTGGGAGGCCGAAGCGGGTCGATCACCTGAGGTCAGGAGTTCAAGACCAGCCTGGGCAACGTGGTGAAAGCCCATCTCTACTAAAAATGCAAAAATTAGCTGGGTGCGGTGGCCTGTGCCTATAATCCTAGCTACTCAGAAGGCTGAGGCAGGAGAATTGCTTGAACCCTGGAAGGCAGAGGTTGCAGTGAGCTGAGATTATACCATTGCACTCCAGCCTGGGTGACAAAGCAAGACTCCATCACAAACAAACAAACAAACAACCACCATGCTGGCAGCCCGATCTCAGAGCTTCAGCCTCCAGAACTGTGAGTAGACCAATGCAATGGCCCGTCTCCTCTTGGGAAGGCTGATCTCACTTTGAAATTGCAAGATGGCCACCTTCCTCAGCATCTAAAGGCCACAGTGCAGACAGGAAACCCAAATCATGTTATTGCTGTCTAAATAATCACAGCTTCTACACTTAATCTGTGTGCTTTTCAGATATTGTCTCATTTAAGTAGCTTCTTGAGGGAATCCTCACATCAATCTTTAAACTAAATAGTGATGATGCCCCGATTTTCCATCTGGAAACTGCAAAGCTCAGAGATATTAACTTACTCAGGACCACACAGATGATTACTGGTGGGGGGGTCAAGATGGAATCCAGTTGCAGTGGTTTCCAGGATGGTCAAAGGACCATTCTGCTATTCTACATCTTGAAGTCATCCTCTTTCCAGTGAGATAGCTGAGGCTTGGAGTTATGTCTACAAAGACCAATCATCTAGAAGAGGAAGGGAAAGTTTAGTTAATGTTCTAGATAAGTTATCTATACAACACTAAGCATCTGAATAGTTTGATTCATCTAAATATTCCACTGTCTGACCCAGATGTTCCCCAGCAGGGCTGAATGCTCTTTGAAAGGATAGACCATTTCTCTTCCTTTCCTTCCTCCTTTTAATGAGCACAGCCCCTTCCTTCCACCGTATGTGTGGAAAATAAGTGAAGGAAGGGGTGTCTGAGTGAGCACAGCGATGGTGTGAATATTGAGAGGCCACTGAGGAGAGAGTGAGCACTTGTCCTCTGGGAGTGGCCACTTCTCATCGCTTTTGTGTGTCATGTTTTGTCTTTCCAACAGATCTACGGGCAGTTGAGAGTGGGGCCGTGGCTCTGCATCCCGTGGCCCCTTCCCCCGTGCTGAAGATGCTCTGTGCGGGGTGTGCTCTTGGTGAGGGAGTCCCATCTTCCCCGTACCCCCTCCTAGGATGGCTCGGGGGGACCCACAACTGGAATGCAGGGTCCTTTCAGTCTTAGGAGTTCTTTGATGCTTCCAGGTCCCATTTGGGGAGCAGATATTGTTGCCAAAGTTGGGGGCCAGGCTGAGGGCCCCACACGTACACAGCTATTTCTCCCTGGAATCTTGTTACCCCCACCCAGGTCAGTGTCAGGTAGCTGAGCCCAGGAATCCGCTGTTCTAGGACCACAGACCTCTTTTCTTCCTTCAACTCTGGTGGAACTTTCTCTCTAACTGGTGTGAGAAGCCCCATAGTCCCCATTTTTCCTAAACACTCATTACCAGCAAATCCCACCTCTTCCTTCTTCTGCTCCATCTATGAGTCCTCAAAGTCCTCCACTGGGCTTAGGAAAAACCCAAACCAGAAAGACACCTAGGTCTTTCTGCTTTTTGCCATGACATAAACCTCCCTGAAGGTTCTGTGTCCTGAGCTGGTTTCCTACTAGAATAGGAAGGAAATTAGAAAATACAGTAAGAAAAAAAAATCAAAGCATGTATTCACAGGCACATGGCTGCAGAGTATTGTAAGGCTGATTTTTTTCCTCTGTATTTTCTAGTTGTGAGTGTGAAGAGTGTGGGGAGTGTGCACAGGGGTCCGCGTGTGTGTGTGTGTGTGTGTATGTATGTGTATGTTTCGTATGTGCATATGAAGGTGGATGTGTCCATGACAAAGGCCCCAACCTGGCTCTGACCTATGGTCACTTCTTGTTTGTCCTTGAATTCCTCCATCTTCCTACCCCTCTGCACCAGCTCAGCTTCAGGAGCCCCAGCACCAGCCCCCTAGTCTGCTGACGGGACCAGTGAGTGGAAGCCACTAGAAGTGGAGGGGGGAAAGTGGGCTCCTGCTTGGCACCTGCTCTCTGCACTGCTGTTCATGGGGGTGCCCCAACTTGGCCCCATCATCTGACCTTCTGGGATACTTCCTCATGCCCCTGCCTTACTGCAATTTCTGTTTCCAGGAGCAATAATTCAAAATGAAAGTGAGGACTCTGGGCTGACCACAGGGCAGCCTCAAGCCCAGAGTGGGTAGTGAGGACTCTGACTGCAAGGTGTCAGAGGTTCTAAGCCATCTGTATGGTGATGGCCACATGCCTCTCTGGAGGCCAGGATGGAGGCTGCAGCAGACTCTCCAGCCATAGGAGCTCTTAAGACACACATTCCCAGGATCCTCCAGATCTGTCAGGACCCTGGAATCAGACGAACAGTTTTCCAGGTGACCTGATAAGCCCTCTGATTTAGAGCTACTGTATGGGGGCAGTTGTCAGCCTTACCCATGGTCTGCAGCCCTGAGGCTTGCCTCGGCCACCCTGGTCACCACCTTGACCCATTGGTTAAGGCGATCACTTGTCACTTTGACCAGCCACCTGCTGCTTCAGTGGGCCTGACCTGGCCAACTCCTCTCCTGCCTGCAATCCTGTGGGGCCAGGCATGGAACATACTTCTTTTAGGCCTTGTCCTTCCTGCTACCTAAAGGTGGAAGTTCTTGGGCTCTCTCCCCTTTAACATGAAATACTCATTCCTGGAAGCCCACCCAGAGTGACTAGGAGCCCAGGGAAGCCTTCCTGTGATGGATGGGGACAGGAAACCCCAGCTGTCTCTATGGAGGACCAGCAGGAGCAGCAGCTGCATCAGCCCCAGGCCTGGCTCCAGAGCCCTGTCGGTGAGGCTGATCACTGCGTGCTTGTGCTCATGACAAGATCCATCACCAGATGATCTCTCTAATGGAGGGAGGAAATGAATGGGCCACTTACCACCCTGAGTTTGGAATACAGTAGAGTGAACGCCATTAATTCTGGGGGTACGTGTCTTGAAAATCCAGGGTGGTGTGATTCCTTTCGCCAAAGAGACCTCCCCAGACCCCCAAGGCCAGGGTCAGCCCTGGATGACACCCAGCTGGCCCCCAACTTCCCTTCCTCTCCTGTTAGCCTTGAGTCCCCTCATCCAGAAGGATCTCAGAGAGAGGGAGGGCCCTGTCCTGAGTCATCTCCTAGCAGCGGGTGTGCTGATCCTCAGGCCCTGGTTCTTTCTCTCCCCTCCCTGCTCATGTGAGTCAAGGATTTGGCCCAGTCTCTCTGTGAGCCCCCAGTGAGTCTGGCTAGGCTCTTCCAAAAGTTGTCTTTTTTTTCCCCAGGAGCAGGAGTCGACTGTCCACAGGGGCACCAGCTGGAGGCAGGAATGGACTGGCCTCTGCCTCAGTTATTCCACCTCCTGATTCACCTCTGATTGTTGAGTTTGGGCTCTGTTGTCAGTTAGCGCCCTCTCTCCTGAAACTCCTGAAATCCTGGAGGGCCTTCTACCACCTGGCTGTGTAAAAAGCACAAAGGGGTTAATGGAGAATGACCAAAAGGACCACACCACGGGAGGGAGCTGAGCCTGGGCATGACTGAGCGGGGAGCACAGAGGACTCCTCTAATGTGACGCCCAACCCCAGATAAGCCATGTGCCCATTGCATGGACTGGTAAACTAAGGTTCATTAACTCTGCCAGCAGGTACAGGTTGAGTATTCCCAATCCAAAAATCCAAAATCTGAAATGTTCCAGATGTGCCCAGGCGGAGGTCTGTCTGATTTTCCTTGGCTGCCCTTCCCTTTTCCCCACCTGCCTCGCTGGTTCCCTCTGGGGTCCTGCACTATCTCCCTCCACACCATCACTGTTAGAATGTTAACCTCAAAAGCAAAACCTTATACAAATGCTACCATATTCTACAAATCATATAAAAATATTTTAGCCTATGTTTTCAAATAGGTACTTGTACATGCAAATTCTAAAACTATACAAAGGGTCAGAGTGGAAAGTATCACTCCCAGCACAGTCTCCCTGCTACCTTAAGGCGCACCCTGACCACAGCTTCACGTGTTGACTTCCAAAGGGGTTCTATAGATTCATAATATCGAGCCCTGTATAATTTCCACTATTGGAGAGGTTTTGACCTAAAAAAAAAAATAACCAGTAATCTCATGTGCATTGACCTAATTTAAGCATATTCTTATAAACTTGAATCATAATTATTTGAATAACAGATTTTAGTACCAATTGCAGGAATAATTATTCATCTCTCTCATTAGGGATCTGGCTAGGGAAACTGTTTGCTTTCCAGTTTATTCCCATCCTTCCTGTATTTTATTTTTCCTCCCTCATAGGTGGGGTGGGGTTGGATGGTCCCTGCAAACAAGGTTTTCCATGCTCCCTTAACATCTGGCTTCCATTTGGATGTGGCCATTAGTCACCCCTCACCAATGACAGGTGGAACACTGGGAATGGGGAGGAGGGGGAAGGCAGGGTATCCCCTGCATCCCTCCCATCCCTGGAGCATCTTAGGCCATGGCATCTCCTCTGCGGCTCAGCTCCCACCAGGCAGCTTGAGCAGCTGTTCTAGCCCTCAGGGGCTCCCCACTTGCAAGACTCCTTCAAGGTTTTGGCTCCTGCTGGGGATCCTGGCTCCCAAGATTTGGAAATGACATCTTCCTTCCATGACCCTCCAACCTGGGGTGGTAGAGGCTCCCTAGTTGCCCATCTTTGGGCTTCTTCACCTACGTTTGCCTTCTCAGCTTTTCTAACACCTCTATTACTGGTTCCTTGTTTTAAATTCCTCTTAGTAAGAATTCTGTTTTCTTTACTGGCCCTTAACTGACACACTTTGTTATTGCTCAGAGTCTATACTTCACTTCTCAAAAGAATGGCATCTGGTCTTTAAGCCTGAAATCCTTGGCTTCCTTGCTCGCTCTCACTCATTCAAGAAATCACCAAGTCCTGTAATTCTATCTCTGAGTATCTTTTGAACCTGCACCCTTCTCTCCTCCCTAAATCCCCTACCTTAGTTCAAGCCTCACGTCCTCCCTCTAGCCCAGCCTCACAGCTTCCAGTTTTGGCTCCTCGTAATTCGCTTTCTACTCAATGGCCAGAGGAAGCATTCTCACATGAAATCTGTTCATGCCACTCTCCGGCTTCAAACATATCCACAGCTTCCATGTCCTTCTGAAGACATCCAAAGTCCTCTCCATGCTGTGGTCCTGCTTGCCCCTCAGATCTAATCTCATGCCTCTCTTTTTTTGCCACCCTCTGCCCAATGAGAGCCAGACATAAAAAATTTCCTGTTTGCATCAACTGTCTTTTGGCCCTTTTTTTTTTTTTGAGATGGAGTCTCACTCTATCACCCAGGCTGGAGTGCAGTGGCGTGATCTCAGCTCACTGCAAACTCTGCCTCCTGGTTCAAGCGATTCTCCTGCCTCAGCCTCCAGAGTAGCTAGGATTACAGGTGCCCACCACCACGCTGAAATCTTTGCATTTTTAGTACAGATGGCATTTCACCATGTTGATCAGGCTGATCTCAAACTCCTGACCTCAAGTGATCTGTCTGTCTCAACCTCACAAAGTACTGGGATTACAGGTGTGAGCCTCTGCACCCAGCCTCTTTGAGCCTTTTAATGGAGCACTTTTATCCCTCTCTCCCTCTACCTTATCATCTGCCTAATCTCATTCATCCCTTATGTTTCATCTTGGGTGCCACTTCCGCCAGGAAGCCTTCCAGGATCTGCCAAGATTGAGTTGGGGGCCTTTCCTGTATATGCTACAGCATCCTGTACTCCCCCCATGATCTCATTGCTTCTATTCTTATCACTCTTCCTTCCAGACTATAAGCTTCATGAGAGTGGGGGCTATGTCGGTATCACTTACAGTCAAGTCCTCCCTTCTTCACCCTGACACATGACAGGAGATCAAAGGGCTTGACTGTGGGGTCCAATTATTTGTGAGCCTGCAGATGCAGGAAATGCCAACTCCCTTCATTGTGTTTGGCTGCAATGAACCCCTGGCCTGGGCGTGGAGACACATCTCATTCCACTTGATTAAAAAATGTGACCTGTGTGTGAGGCTTGGGAGGGACCCAGAGATGAATCGCCCTCAGCCCCTGTCAAAGGAAGCCCTGGCCTAGTTTCTGAGGGAAACCCTCCATTTGGAAGTGTAATCGGGCCATGCACAGATTTGGGATGTACTGAAACGACCTTAGCAGTGAGCTCCCAGTTAGTTCAGAGGTTGGAACATGGTGCTCATGAGGGCAGAGTCACAGGGTCAGTCCCACCCGGAGGAAGGCCATGTCAGCCAGCAAAGCTAACAAAACAGCATTCTCTTCCAGACCAAGCCTGGCCGTGGTCCTAGACTGGGTTCCAGCTGCTGACACGGCCTGAATTCTCCGAGACTCAGATTGCTTATTCCTACTGCAGCACCACCGACTGTCAGGGCAAGACGTCTGCATGGCCTCTGCCACCAACTGAGCAGACAGGGGGTTGGAGGGACCAGAAATGCACAGAGAGGTTCAGGGACTCCCCCAGAGCTACCGAACCAGCACTGGAACCAGGCATGGGCATCAGTAGAGGTAAGTCATGTGCCCATTGCACGGACCAGCAAGCTGAGGTTAATTACTGAACAAGCAAGCCCAGTTTGAGTAGCCCTAATCTGAAAACATGAAATCAGAAATGCTCCAAAATCTGAAACTTTTTGAGGCCCCCACACTTAAAAGAATTGCTCATTGGAGCGTTTTGGAGTTCAGACTTCCAGATAAGGAAGGTAAATGTAATGCAAATATTCCACTTCTGAATAGTAAGTGTAATAGTAAGCTGAACGGGTAAGTGTAATGCAAATATTCCACTTCTGGTCCCAAGCATTTCAGATAGGGGACACTCAACCAACTGGGCCCTCGCTGTGATTCAGGCTTTGTGCCACATGCCACCTGCAGTGAGGATGGTTCTGACAGCCCAGAAGCCCAGCATCCGGCTGGAGAGTGGGACAGGGATATAAATGATGGTTTTAAAAGGGTCATGAGAGGAAAGACATGACTCAGTATCTTGATGGTGGTGTTGTATACATGAAGCTACACAGGTGATAACATTGTATAGAGCTCAATCCATGCAGACAAAATGAGGAGAAGCAAAACTAGGGGAATCTGAATAAGTTCGGGGGACTACGCCAATGTCGATACGCTAATTGTGATATTATTGTATAGTTTTGCGAAGTGTTATAATGAGAGGAAATGGACAAAGTGTGCAGGCATCTCTCTGTATTATTTCTTACAACTACATGTGGATCTACAATTATCTCAAAACTTTTTTTTTTTTTTGAGATGGAGTCTCGCTCTGTCACTCAGGCTGGAGTGCAATGGCACAATCTCGGCTCCCTGCAACTTCTGCCTCCCAGGTTCAAGCGATTCTCCTGCCTCAGCCCCCTGAGTAGCTGGGATTACAGGAGCGCGCCACCATGCCTGGCTAATTTTGTATTTTTAGTAGAGACTGGGTTTCACCATGTTGGTCAGGCTGGTCTTGAACTCGTGATCTCGTGATCCACCTGCCTTGGCCTCCCATAATGTTGGGATTACAGGTGTGAGCCACCGAGCCTGGCCTCAAAACATTTTTTTAAAGAACAAGTGTCTCTGCCGAGGCCATTCTCACCCTTCAGTGCGTTAGGAGTGGGCCACCTTCCTCCACTCCTCAATAGAGATAGGAAATCAGCTCTCGGCCATGACTTTCAGAAAGGCTAGAGTAACCTCCTTTGCAAATTTTTCCTGTAATTCCTGCAGCCAGAAGCTGGGGGTTCTACTAGCGATGAGCCACTGCAGTCATAAGACACCTGTTGCTGATGATAAACTTGTCCTGAACGGCCCCTTGGCTGCCTGGGAGGCTGAAATAAACAGCAAACACGCATTTGAAGAAAGCAAAGCCTTTCATGAAGGAGAATTGGGTGGAAAGTTGCTTTGCTTTCCCAGAGTCCTTGGGAAAAAGATCCTGACATAATTACTCCCAAGTCCGGGATAAATGAATACAGAAAGTGCCTTACAGAACGTAGTGAGTCTGATGGATTTTACTGATCGGCTTTTCTCTGTGTTTCCTGGGGAAATACTGCACCTTCCTCGCTGCGGCTTCCTCACTCCGGCCCAGTGACACAGACACGATTGTTTTCATTATAGGACGGCGTTTCCTTGGAATGAAATATGAAATGGGGTGCATTCCGCTCTCACCTCGGGCAGTGTGGTGCCGGGGCTTGGACAGACATTTCGTTATTTCCAAACAAATATCACCTTCAATCAAATATTAATTTTGTATGAAACCAGAGTGATCACTAGTGGTTTTTGTCATCAAGTGAAAGAGCAATGAACGTCCCAGGTCATTAATTTCTTCCCAGAAAAGCAAGTGTGTGTGTGTGCATGTGTGCCTGTGTGCGTGCGTGCGCACGTGTGTGTGTGATACAGGGAACCAAGTGAGAAAGTCAGACTGGAATTGCTTTCATCTTTATATTCTGACCCCTGATGCTTCTGTTCTTGTTTCCTGTGGGATCACAGCCTTTGCTGAGTTTCTCCTTGTTTCTGGAGGTAAACAGACACTCCCCATGGTGCAGGGTGGGAGTGGGAGTGTGGCCACCCTGGCAGGCTCTTTAGCAAAGGGCAGAGTGGCCTGGGAGGCAGCACACCTTTGCCCGGCTCTAAACAGCTCTAAACAGACCTGCTGTGCATCCCCAGCATACACTGGGCCTTTCTGAATCTCCGTGTCTTCAGAGGTGATGGGGAGGCAGCCTACATGATCTCTAGAGTCTACTAGCTCCTGTGTTCTATGACAGTCACTACAGCTTGGGGAATTTCCCCATATACAGTCTCCTTTATGAAACCCATCAGGGATGAGGAGTGGCCCCAGCTATGGAAAACTGCAGGAAAGGCCTCGGGCCCATGAGGGCTTCTGACCTGTTCCCAATCACCCCTTTCATTCTATTTCTGCTTCCTTTTGGGTTTCTTCCACCTTCTTCCAACCTCCTTGTTATCAGAGAACTGCAGCTCTGACCCCGGCTTGAATACCTCCAGTGAAGGGGCACTCCCCACCTTCCAGGCAGCCCAGGCTATTAGGTGTTGGAAAGCATTACTCTTGTAGTCTTTTCTTACGCTGAACAAAGAGAGAGACATTTCCCTATCAGTCTTCTTTCTGCTCCCTGGTAGTACACGGAGTAAGGCTAATTTTTCCTACAAATGACAGCAGTCAAGTGCTGAAGAATGGTAATCAAGACCCCCTTAGTCTGCTCCTCTCCAGAATTAGTACTCCCAGATCCTGAATCATTTACAGCATGTAGTCATGAGTCTTTACCATTCTGACTTAGTTCTTCTTCTTCTTCTTTTTTTTTTTTGAGATGGAGTCTCTGTCTTGTTGCCCAGGCTGGAGTACAATGGCGTGATCTCAGCTCACCACAACCTCCGCCTCCCGGGTTCAGGCAATCATTTACGGCATGTAGTCATGAGTCTTTATTATTCTAATTTAGTTCTTCTTTTTTTTTTTTTTTTTTGAGATGGAGTCTCGCTCTTGCTGCCCAGGCTGGAGTGCAATGGCATGATCTCAGCTCACCACAACCTCCGCCTCCCAGGTTCAAGCAATTCTCCTGCCTCAGCCTCCTGAATAGCTAGGATTAAAGGCATGCACCACCACGCCCGGCTAATTTTGTATTTTTAGTAGAGATGGGGTTTCTCCATGTTGGTCAGGCTGATCTCGAACTCCCAACCTCAGGTGATCTGCCTGCCTTGGCCTCCCAAAGTGCTGGGATTACAGGTGTGAGCCACCGCGCCTGGCCTGGTTTGGTTCTTATAAAGAAGTTATAGAGCTGAAAGTGTCCCTTCTTATGTATATAAAAATCAATCATGAATCTAATATAATTACAGAAAAATTGGTTACTCGGGGAAAAAGTTGTCAAAATTTCCATTTTTAACCCACTTACTATGCATATTTTGGTACATTCTTTTCTGTCTTTTTCTCCATATGTTTTTTACAGTTTTGAACTGTAAATTTGAATACTTTTTACCCCTTTCTGCAGTAAATGTCGTGTCAAAGTTGTTTTCCGTGTTCCCTCATAGTGTTTGCTTTTAAAGGATGTGCACTCTTCAATCTATTGATGCATTTATGATAATTTATTTAAGCTTATACTGTTCAGCACTGAGATTGTGTCTACTTTTATGCTATTATAGCCAATGCTGTGATGGACATTTTTTGGTGTGGCTTCTTTGAGAAAGAGGTCAATGAGATGCGTCCTGGGGTCAGAAGGTGTGAATATTTTCAGTTGCTACATATGGCCCGTTGCTTTCTAGGAGGGCTACTAGACGTCACAGTAGGAAAGGACCTTTCTCACAGCTCGGTTGCCAGCAGCCAGTGCCTGGGCTGAGCTACTGCAGGATGCTCCCGGGGTGGGCTGGGCAGTGCTGAATGAATGGGGAGGGTCAGCTCACTGATGCTGGGTCCTGGGTGTCTCCTGATGGAGACAGCAAAAGGTAACGGGTAAGAGTGGGCTTACTCATAGAACCTGGCAGGTCTAGGTGGAACCCCCATCCTTCCGCTTGCCTGCTTTGTGACCTTGGGGAATGTACTGAGACTTGCTTTCCTCTTCCGTAAAATGTGGACAGAACTTACTTAATACCTGCTCTTATCATGTTCACCAATGGCCTTTGTGTTAGTTTCTTAGGGCTGCTGAAACAAATTACCATGAATTTGGTGACTTAACAGAAATTTATTCTCTCACAGTTCCGGAGGCCAGAAGTCTGAAACAGTATCACTGGGCCAAAATCAAAGTGTTGGCAGGCTGCCCTCCCACCAGAAGCTCTAGGAGAGAATCCATTCCTTGCCTTTTCTAGCTTTTGGTGGCTGCCGGCACTCCCTGGCTTGTGGCTGTATCCTTCCAACCTTCCTCCGTGGCCACACAGCCTTCTCCTCGGTGTCCATTGAATCTCTCTCTGCCACCGTCTTATAAGGACACTTGTCACTGGATTTAGGACCCAACCAGATAACGCAGGATCCATCTCAAAGTCATTAATCTAATCACGTTTGCAAAACCCCCTTTTCCAAATCAGGTAACACTGACAGGTTCCAGAAAGTAGAATGTATATCTTTGGGGGCCATTTTAGCCTGCTGTATCCTCTGTATTGTTATGTCTCTAAACATTCCCTGCCTCAGGACTCAGTCCTTGGTCCTCTTGTCTTCGTTAGTTCCTCCCTTAGGTACCTCATTGGATGGCAAGGACCTTTCCCTTTCTGGTAATGATCCTCACTCAGTCACATGACTTTAAATGCTCTTGCATGCTGGTGACTCCGGCCCAGTTCTCTGAACTCCATGTGTCCCCCCAACATCTCCACCGACCGTCTAATAGGCAACTTGAATGTAGAACATCCAAGCCTGAGCCCCAGATGTTCTCCTCTACCCTGTTCTTCCTGCTGCCTTCCCTGCCTCGAAGGATGGAAGTCTGTCCTTGCAGTGGCTCACAGGAAAGCCTGAGCACCAGCTTCCACCCGTTTCTCGCCCTACACCCCAACTCATCAGCAAGTCCTATGGCTGATAGATCCAGATTCTGACCAATTTCCATCACCCCCCTGCCACCACCCCACTCTGAACCATGATGACCTCTTTCCTGGATGAGTGAAGAGTCTCTAACCGGACTTTCTGCATCCGTCCAGGTCATTCTTTGGTTTCTTCCCAACACAGCAGATGGAGTGAGCCTCAGGTTGAAATCTAAGTCAAATCCCATCACTCCTCACTGGTCCTCCCCTCCCCTCCCCTCTCTTCCCCTCCCCTCCCCTCTCCTGCCCTCCCTTCCCCTCCCCTCCTTTCTCTTCCCTTCCCTTCCCTTTTTTTGAGATGGAGTTTTGCTCTTGTTGCCCAGGCTGGAGTGTAATGGTGCGATCTCATCTCACTGCAACCTCCACCTCCCGAGTTCAAGGGATTCTCCTGCCTCAGCCTCCCGAGTAGCTGGGATTACAGGCACGTGCCACCACGCCCGGCTAATTTTTTGTATTTTTAGTAGAGATGGGGTTTCACCATGTTGGCCAGGCTGATCTCGAACTCCTGACCTCAAGTGATCCACCCGCCTTGGCCTCCCAAAGTGCTGAGATTACAGAGGTGAGCCACTGCATTCAGCCCCTCCTCATTGGTTTCTTACCTTATTCAGAATAGAAGCCAAAGTTCCTGTGATAACTTCAAAGAACCCCCCCCCCCCCCACTCCCCCAACCCGCCTCCATCTCCTCCTACTTCTGCCTCCTGCACTCCTCTCCAGGCATCCCTGCCTCCTCACTACTCTGTCATCATGCCTGACACAAGCCTGCCTCAGGGCTTTTGCCCT
The DNA here is from genome assembly GCF_028878055.3 of Symphalangus syndactylus. Lineage (NCBI taxonomy): Eukaryota > Metazoa > Chordata > Mammalia > Primates > Hylobatidae > Symphalangus > Symphalangus syndactylus. The sequence goes on along the minus strand of NC_072442.2, from coordinate 62,498,023 downwards.
CGCTGTTCCTTCTGCCTAGAACTCTCTGCCCTCACCCCTCACTCTTCTTTAGGCATTGCTCAAATGTCACCCTCGCAGAGAGGTCTTTCCTCTCTATCATATTTCAGAGGGCTATGCCCGCCCCTGTATCCTGCAACCCACACTTAACACCACTTTACATGCTACTCATTCATTTCGTTTTTCGTCTGCCTGCTGTGACTAGAATATAAGCTCCAGTAGGAAAGAGCCTTTGTCTCCTTCATTTACTGCTCACCCCTCCCCATGTGTTTTGCAGTGTTCAGTTGTGAATTTGAATATTGCTTTCCTTCTCCATTTAACGTCATGTCCAAATGTTCACGTTTCTTCCTAGTCTTTATAACCATGCTTCGTAAAGGATGTGGGCTCTTAATAAATATTTATTGAATGAGAGAGTGAATGAATGAATCAGGGTTCTGAGACAATGAAACAAGATGTGCATGTGAAGTTCTTGGCTCAGCATCTAGCACAGAGCAAGCATTCAAGAGGGGTTAGTTATCACCATCACCATCAATGTTATTAAGATTCCATTAAGTCTTTGGGCAAACATAAGCTGAAAATTCTTTGCACGCACCTGCAACCCCACCCCACTCCGCCCAAGGCTTCTTCTCTGCCTTGTTCTGCTAGCTGCCTATTTTTTTTTTTTTTTTTGAGATGGAGTCTCACTCTGTCACCCAGGCTGGAGTGCAGTGGCATGATCTTGGCTTACTGCAACTTGTGCTTCCCAGGTTCAAGTGATTCTTCTGCCTCAGCCTCCTGAGTAGCTGGGACCACAGGTGCCCGCCACCGCACCTGACTAATTTTTATATTTTTATTAGAGATGGGGTTTCACCATGTTGGCCAGGCTGGTCTCGATCTCCTGATCTCGTGATCCGCCCCCCTCAGCCTTCCAAAGTGCTGGGATTACAGGTGTGAGCCACCACGCCTGGCCTGCTACCTGCCTATTCTTGTGCGGCTGAGTTTCAGGCCCCAGCATGGGAATTTGCATTTCCCATGCGTGTTTCTCCTTGCTGGGAGCAGCCTTTCATCTCACCTCTTGAAGCCCTTTGGAATCTGGATTCTGTTTCACTTCTTTGTGTTTCAGAACACACAAAGCTCTGCAAAAAATCTTTCCTAGCTTCCTAGCTGGCTTCGTCATTTGATCTCTATAACACTCTTCATTTTGCAAAAGAAGAAACTGAAGCTGAGAGAAGTTAACTTAATCTCCTCATTCATCCTTTTATTTAACAAGTAACTATTGAGCGCTGGGCTAGGTGGTAAGGACACCAGGGAATGGGTCCAGCAGCACTACAGGACAGTATGTCCTGCAAGGATTGACCTCAGGCGGGTGCGTGGTTCTCCAGCATGAGCTTTTGCTCTCTTATCCCAGCCACTGGCCTGTCCATCCTGGGAGGTCCTTCAGGGAGACATGGGACTGTGCCCTCAGAGTCATGGGCCTGCTTGGTGCCAAAGGGTTCCCTCTGCATCTTCACCTGCTAGACAATGCCAGAGAAAAGATGCTTGTCCTGTATCTTTTGGGTGGACTCCATGAGGGGCCAATACTCCACTGGACTGTAAGCTCCACAGAGGCAGGGACCTTTGTGTCTTGTCCAAACTGCCTGATCCCTCCCTGCATGGCCCAGTGTATGCTCTGGAGTGGGAGCTCAGTAAGTGTTTCTTGATTTAATCATGAGATGCCTATCATAGAAGAGAAAGCTCCCAAACAATGTTGAGAACCAGGGAACATTATGATGGGGGGCCCACGGCTTGAACAGAGCTGCTGCATACCTCCGGCTCCTTAGCCTCTGGGTGCTGTTTCCTCTGCAACGTGAACTGCAAGGCCCACACTGCTTTGCCCTTCCTGCCCAGCTTCCAAGCTCTTGGGCATTCTCAAGGCAACGTTAAAGTACGCTGCATACATACTAAGGCTAAGGCATCTAGATCTCCAGGAGAGGGGTCTCTTGACAGAGGGGGTTCGAATGGCATAAGATGGTTGTTCTAGTTACAAAGCCCAGGCCAGGAAAATTTTAAGACTGGACTCTAGACTCAGCATGGCCTCCAACTCGCTCTGTAACTGTGGGTCTAGTCTCCCAACTATAGAATAAATGGGGACAGATGTGATGGCTCACGCTTGTAATCTCAGTACTTTGGGAAGCCAAGGCAGAAGGATCCCTTGAGCCCAGGAGTTTGAAGCTGCAGTGAGCTATGATCATGCCACTGCACTCCAGCCTGGGTGACAGAGCAAGACCTTGTTTCTCTTAAAAAAAAAAAAATTAATTAATTAAAAAATATAATAAAGGGATTATTTAGGGCTTACTAAAGCTCTGACCCCTATAGCTATATGGATCAGCCAGTCTCTTGCAACCACTGATTTCTGTCACACCAAGATGGCTGGAGAGCAGGTCTTCTCTATGGCAAGCTACAGACATATCAGACCAGTTTTGCTGTGAGCCAGGAAACTCCAGCCTCCCTAGAAGCTATTTTTTCCTGCCGCTAGAAAGCCAGGATGGTGATGGCCCCTCAGACTGGACCCCAGGGAAGGTTGTCCTTCCATAACCATTGCATAATTCCATAATTCCACACTTGTTCAAGGTGGCTTTTTTTTTTTTTTTTTTTTTTTTTTGATAGAGTTTCGCTTTTGTTGCCCAGGCTGGAGTGTAATGGTGTGATCTCAGCTCACTGCAACCTCCGCCTCCCGGGTTCAAGCGATTCTTCTGCCTCAGCCTCCCAAGTAGCTGGGATTACAGGCATGTGCCACCATGTCAGGCTAATTTTGTATTTTCAGTAGAGACGGGATTTCTCCATGTTGGTCAGGCTGGTCTTGAACTCCAGACCTTAGGTGATCTGCCTGCCTCGGCCTCCCAAAGTGCTGGGATTACAGGCGTGAGCCACCGCGCCCGGCAAGGTGGCTCTTGTTAAAATAGTTTTCCCTTCTTTATGTCAATTCCTTGAACTTAAAAAAAGTTTTGTTTTGAAATAATTATAGAGTCACAGGAAGTTGCAAATAAATGCACCACGCACCCTTCACTTCTTCTTCCCCAATGTTAGCATCTTGCATAATGTTCACATGATATCAACACCATGAAGATATGTGCGATGATTTTCTCATCTTTTAGAGCAGAAGTAGGCAAATGATGGCTCATGGGCCAGATTTGACTTGCCACCTGTTCTTTTTTAAAACCACCTGTTTTTGTAAATAAATTTCTATTGGAGCACAGGCCTCCTCATTCATTTACGTGTTGTCTATGACTGTTTTCATACTACCATAGCACAAGTGAGCAGTTGTGACAGAGACCATATGGCCTCCAAAGCCTAAAATAGTTACTATCTAGCCCCTTATAGAAAAAGTTTGGAGACCTCTGTTTTACAGTAAGACACCGAGACAGCTAAGATACCAGGATTAAATATCACTCATAAAATTATAAAGATGGCTGGGCACAGTGGCTCATGCTTGTAATCCCAGCACTTTGGGATGTGGAGGCAGGCAGATCACGAGGTCAGGAGTTCGAGACCAGCCTGGCCAACACAGTGAAACCCCGTCTCTACTAAAAATACAAAAATTAGCAGGGCGTGGTGGCGGGCGCCTGTAATCCCAGCTACTTGGGAGGCTGAGGCAGGAGAATCGCTTGAATCCGGGAGGCAGATGTTGCAGTGAGCCGAGATCACACCACTGTACTCCAGCCTGGGCGAGAGGGCGAAACTCCATCTTAAAAAAAAAATTATAAAGACAACTATTAGGAGACTAGAATAGATTTAATGCACTTTCTAATCCATAAGAAGGAAACCATACAGTCAAATAAGATAATCCATGTAGGAAATGAGCACCCAGAAAGATTTAAAGCAACACAAATGAGGATACAATAAAACCAAATATATCTATTACTCATATAAAACAAATGAGACAAATTCAGTTATTAAAATAAGCCTCAGATTTGGTTAAGCAAACAAATTAACTATAAGTTGTGTACAAGAGATGAGTTAAAAATAAAGTGATGCAGGCCACTCGTGGTGGCTCATGCCTTGTAATCACAGCACTTTAGGAGACTGAGACAGGCAGATCACTGGAGGTCAGGAGTTCGAGACCAGCCTGGCCAACATGGTGGAACCCTGTCTCTACTAAAAATACAAAAATTAGCCAGGCATGGTGGTGCGTGCCTGTAATCCTAGCTACTCAGGAGGCTGTGGCAGGAGAATTGCTTGAACCTGGGAGGCAGAGATTGCAGTAAGCCAAGATAGCGCCACTGCACTCTAGCCTGGGCGACAGAGTGAGACTCCGATGCAAAGATTAGGAGTTAAAGGGAGGGACTTGTGGTTAAATTACTAGACATTATCTTATCTTCCTCCAGGGATCCAATAAAATGGTAGTTAAAAAAAAGTGTAACTGATGATGTCAAAGACAGTGGGTGTAGGTCTAACAGCAGAGAGGAGGCTTCAATACATTTCTTTCAATTAGAAGAGTGTATTGGCTGTGCAGTGGTCATTGGCAATGCAGGGAAGGGTAGAGCTGGAGTGGAGGGGATACAGGTGAAGGAGATGTCCATCTGCCTTCTAGAACCAAGAGAGACTTTAGATCCTGAAGCCCTCGGTGAACTGAATGAGAGATCTCCTCTTTCTACCCTTTGTAGATCTCCAGTGTTTTGGCCATCTCCCTACCTGATCATCCTGAAGCAACACCCACAAGCGGACAAGCCCTGCACATGTATTCACAGCTTCTCACAACTTTCCTTTTCCTCCTTCTTTAAAAACAACTAAACAGGGCATTATCGAATATTTGAGGAAAGCCTCTGTATGAGTTATGCTGAGCAATACATTAGCCCCTCCACTTAGCAGCTTAAAACAACAAGGATTTATGATCTCACAGTTTCTGTGGGTCAGACATTGAGAATGGCTTAGCCAGGTGGTTCTGGGTCAAGATCTCTTACCAGGTGCACGTCTGAAGACAGGAGGATCCACTTCCAAGATGGCTCAATCACATGACTGTAGGCAAAGAGGCCTTAGACCTTGCTGGCTGTTGGCAGGAGGCTTCAGTTTCTCACTACATGGACCTCTCCACAGGGCTGCTTGAGTGTCCTCATGACATGGCGGCTGGATTCCCCCAGATTGAGTGATCTAAGAGAGAGAGCAAAGAGGAAACTTTTTACAACACAGTCTTGGATGCTGCATACCATCATTTCCAGTTTCTTCCATTCATTAGCAATAAATCACTAAGTCCAGCCCATGCTCTGTGGAGGGGAATTGGGCTTCACCTCTTGAGAGGAAGAGAATCAAAGGATTTGTGAACATATTTTAAAACTACCCAACCTGTAACAGGAAAAAGAAGATAAAAATAAATAAATATCTAAAAATAATTATAAAGTGAAGTAGTACAAGCAGCAAAAGAGAATAAAAAAGTTTAGTGGTTGTCCTCAGAGGTATTTGAGAGGATACTATATTCATTAAAGAAACCACAAAATCAACGCCATGGAAAATAAAATTAAGAGAATGAGAAAGAGACCTTGGACATTAAAGCACGATCACTGATTTCTTTTTTTTCTCCTTCACTTGTTTTTATGAAACATTTATTTTACTTTCTTATTAAAGTGAAATTTTTATTAAAGAAAGTTAACCATTTAAGGCATTTAGTTGTGCAACCATCACTTCTCTCTAGTTCCAAAACAAAACTTCAAAAGAGACCCTGCATCCACTAAGCAGCTACTCCCCATTTCTCCCCAACCCATGACACCCCCAGTCTACTTTCTGTCTGTATGAATTTGCCTAGTCTGGACATCTCATATAGATGGAATCATATAATGTATGACTTTTTGTGTCTGGCTTCTTTTATTTGGCATAAAGTTTTTAATTGTGGGTTTCTGTTTTTCAAATTAGGAGAAGGATTGGAGGCTAAATCAGAAGAAATCTCCAAGAAAGGAGAACATAAAGAATGAGGAAAATATGAGTGAATAGCAATGCTAGGAGATCACTCCAGGGGGTCCAATATCTGATAGAAGTTCTATCATGAGCAGAGAAAATGGAGAAGAGAAACTTATGAAAGAAATAACACAAGAAAATTCCCCATTAATAAGGGATACACATACACAAGGAACCAGCATACTGAATGATAAAAGACTCACATTAACACAAACTATTGTGACATTTCATGTCATGAGGAGTTGAGAGGAGATACTAAAGATTTCTAGATGGGAGGGGAAAATAAAGAGCAACAAAGAAAAATGTAACAGAATCAGAATGTGTAATTCTTTTTCTCACACACTATCCTTAGAACCTAACATCTGTATAAGTTATGACTCCATTGTCTAATTTATGTCATCTGCCTTCAATACAATAAAACCTAAAAGCAAAATCAAGACAATAGCAACCCTTGCAAATCAATGACCTAGAAACTAAAGAAAAACTCTCTTATATTAACTTCTGGGTTAAAGAATAAATGAATCTGAAAATGAAGAATCTCTGAAAGATAAGAATATATGAGAAAGAAAATGCTATGTATTGATGCTTAGAAATATAGCTTGGAGAGAAATTTTACTCTTAAAATGCTTAAGACATCAAACACGTGTAGCCAGTAACCAGCATGTTAAAAAGTAGGACCCATTTAATTAGAAAATGTCTTTATTTTTGACTGTCCTTTTAATTAGCTTGGTTGGGTTGTTCTTCCCTTGACACCCAATGAATGTATGAGCATAATCATTACTTTTCTGATAACTCTCAGGTAGTTAAAAAATTTGATATCATCACTTTGGAGAACAAACATACTTTTAAGTGAGTAAGAGTGTTTCTGACGTCTCCCTTCCCACTCCCACTTCCTACTCATTTTGGATTCAAGCTGAGGGAAAGGAGGAGAAAGAACATGGTACAGAAAACTCTTTCTGGACTAGAACTCCCCTAAGGTGGCTTCCCAAGTTTTGTACCTGAAATGTGGTTAAAGTTAACTCTTTCTTAGAGCACCTGCCTGGTTTCTTTGGCAATTTCTCTACTGGGTCCCTGCCAGTCTTGTTTCTGGGGCACAGCCTTGTCTTTGCCTGGCCTGCTGAGGACCCCTCAGCTTCAGTGCCTATGGGATGGGAGTGCTGTGGCTTCCTAGCGGCAGACCTCTACCTCGTTGCCAAGGGCTGTGTTAGCTTTCTCAGGGGTGGGTCAGGCACCAGTTCTCTGTGCTCCCAACCGTACAGAACCCACACACTTTCCTCTAACCATCTCCCTAGCCTGGGGTCAGGAGATTGCATTGTTCATGCCACCCTTCAGATTAGGGTCTGACTTAAAGCATAGCTCTCTACAAATAAATGCTCCCCCGAAATGTATTCTAAGGCTCATCATTCAATCCTGTTGTATCCTTAATGTAGTCATTCACCTAACTAGTTCTAGGTACCTCCTTTAAATATTCAGCATGGTGCTCCATCTCTCATCTTACTTTGGTGTCAGAGAACTAGAATATCTTTTATCTTATTTCATTTTATATTTTATTTTTAATGTTTTGTAGAGATGGAGTCTCACTGTGTTGCGCAGGCTGGTCTCAAACTCCTGTCCTTAAGCTATCCTCCTGAAAGTGTTAGGATTACAGGCATGAGACACCATGCCTGGCCTTAGAATCTCTTGTTTATTCAATCAAATCTTGCAATATTACAGAGCACATTACAGAAGAAAAAAATAAAACAAATGAATTAAACATCCAATATGAAAAGTTAGAAGAGATCAACTGTATCGATGTAAAAAAATTAGAAAAAAGTATTGATGAATTTATAAAATAAAAATGGTAGATTTAATAAATCCAAGAATGAATTTATTTGAGATAAATAAATTCAATAAGTTTATGGGGGAAACTACAATAAAATTGAGAAATAATTGGGAGATGGTTCAAATCCACTGCATTAGAAACAAACAAGAGAAAACACCACAGATCCAAAAGAAATTGAATAGAACATAGAAACTTAACAAAAAATTTAGTCAAAGTAAATTTGAAAAAATGCATGAGATAGATATTTTCTAGGAACTATAAATGACTAAAATCAGCCCCATAAGAGGTAGAAAACCTAAATAGAGCAAAAACAATGGAAGAAATTGAGAAAGTTATAAAAAAGCTACCTCTCCACAAAAGTGCCAGATCCAGATGGTCTCAAAGGTAAATTCTTACAAAAGTTCAAGTAACAGATGATTCTGATACTATTTAAACCCTTCCAGAACCTAGAGAAGTAAGGATGTCTTCCAAATCTTTTTATAAAACCAGCATACCAAAATTCGACAAAGTTAGCACAAAAACACAAAACTTTAGACCAATGTCACAACCACCATAAAGAACAATTTAAATAAAATGATGGTAGAAATTTCCATAGCATATTGAAGGAATAAAACACCACATTCAAGGGGATTCTTCCTCCAAATTAAAGGCCTTTCAGAATTATGTAATCTATTAATATGATACATTTTATTAATGTATCACAGGAGGAAAACACCGGAGGATCAACTCAATGGATGCCAAAAAGGAATTTTAATTGAATTCAATATTCACCACTAATTTAACACAAACCAACGAACTAACTTTACGTAATGGGAATAGATGGTGTGCTTCCCACTGTCATCCTTCCCTCCCCCATCACAACTATACAAAGGTTTGGGTTGAAACGACCTCCACCCCTTCTTAAGCCCCAAGTTGGTTAGTGGATTTCCACTGCCACAGTGAGTGGTTAAGGATGGACAATAGCTCAGCAAGATATTTTCTTGCTTAGTGATTGGTATAAACAATCACCAAGATTGTTACAAACAAAGAGTCCTAGGATGTTCTAATCAGAGTAAATACCAGGACTTTTGTTTTGTTTTGTTTTGCCTTCAAAGCTTTGAAGAAGAGAAGCCTTATTTTTCTCTGGGTTATATGGTGTGCAAATGTTAGGTCTGGAACAGGGCAGCCATTGTTGTTTTCTAAGAGGAAAGCCAGCCAGACAACAGAGCCAGCATGCAGAAGAGGCTGAGAATCACAGGGACATGAAACTGGAGCCCCAATCAAGCTGCACCTGAAACTTAACTACCACTGGGCTATTTTTATGCAAGCTAATAAATCATCTTTATTTTGTAAGCCAGTTTGAGTTGGTTTTCTATTACGTGCAACTAAAAACAGTCTAACTGATTCAGACTGATATTTTCTTAGCACCATTTAAAAAGTTTAGCTGAAATCAAAACCATGGTAGAAGACGAGAAGCATCCTCATTAAATTCAGGGCATGCAAGATGAGAACAGCATCTGCAAAGGATGGCTGGGAAAAATCCTAGATTTCTTGAGTCTGAGGTCAGAGAGGGGTAGAATAAAGGTGAAGATAAAAGGGCTGATAGCCCTGGGGACTCTGAAATGAAGAGAACAGAGAAGATAGATGCCCTGTGGTGATTTGCTCAAAATCAGCTCAAGAGGAGGGGAGCCAGCTACTTTCCCTTAGAACAGTGGTTTTTCAACTCCACGTGATTCTTCCCTCCCAAGAGACATTTGGGAATGTCTAGAGACATTTATGGTTTCACATCTTGGGGGCAGTGTTATTGGCATCTAGTGGGTAGCAGCCAAGGATGCTTCTAAATATCCCTCAATGTACAGGACAGCCCCCGACAGTAAGAAATTATCTGGCCCAAGATGTCAGTCACGTTGAGGTTGAGAAGCTTCACATTTATCCTCTCAGTTTTGCTGGTTTATGTTCACAATTCCTTCCGTGGCCTCATGGGTAACCTCACCGTGGAGTTTACATTGTTCTCACAGCATGAGTCAATGAGATTAGACAAGAGACAAAAATATTTGAAAGGAGGAGGTCCAGTGTTGTGATTCACAAATAATGCGACCATATACTTGCTGATTCTAAGAGCTGGCTGAGAAACAATGGAAGAATTCAATGAGGTGGTGGATTTCAACATTAATAGTCAAGACCAACAGTTTTGCTGTATGCTAAAAATAGCCAGTTAGAAAATATTATGGAAAATATAAAAAAGCATACAAAATGTAGGTACACGTTCAGCCTGAGCTGATCATTACCCTTATGAAGATCGTTACCCCTTTTACTCTCTTTTGAGAGGCATACAGAAAAGACTGCTTCAAACTCTCTGGACCTGGCTCTACAGAGGAATAGTCAGCCTTACAGAGATGAGTGTGGTCTGAAAATTAACTGAGAAATGAAATTCTGATTAAAATTTCACAGGATTTATCTTCTTTTGGAATCTGATGAAATAACACCTAAGTTCATCTGGACAAAAAACGATAAAAAATAACAGCCAATTCTGAGAAATAAACTACTGACATGGGACCAGCCTGATAAGATACCAAAACATCTGAAACTCAGCAAGAAAGCAGTTTAATACTGGAGAAGAAACACACAGGTGGATGAAAGCAATAGAGATTCCAGAAATAGACCCAAGTACATGGAAGAATTTCATTTACAGTAAAGGTATAATTTTCTGAAACAATTCTCTAGCCATCTGGTAAAATGAAAGCCTTCTCAGCCCTCATGTCTGAAACTTATATGTCCAACAAAGGATTCATTTTCAGAATACACAAATCAATCAGAAAAAAGACAATGAAAAAATGACTATAACACTGGAACAGCCACCTCACAAATAAGGCAATCCAGATGGCCAATAAGCATTGGAAAAGGAGCTCGCCCTGATTAGTCAAGGAGCTACAAATCAAAACCACGGCTGAGATCCTTTACGCATCCACCAGAATGGCTAAAAGTTAAAGACGGATGATATAAATTGTTGTTGAAGATGTGGAGCAACTGGAACTTTTCTACTCTGGCACAAGTGTAAATTTGTACAACTACTCTGGAAGGCTAACAGCATTCCACAGGGTAGGAGTTAACATCTCCATGCGGGGGAGTGTGGTAGGAGTTATTAAGAAATTATTCTAGGCAGATAGAGAGGAGAAGGGGTCCTTGGAAAGTTTTCATTTTTAAAGCAGTTCTAGAGACGTTTCCTGTCTCTCTTTTTATTTATTTATTTATTTATTTATTTATTTATTTATTTATTTATTTATTTTTTGAGATGGAGTCTCGCTCTGTCACCCAGGCTGGAGTGCAGTGGCATGATCTCAGTTCACTGCAAGCTCCATGCCCCGGGGTTCACGCCATTCTCCTGCCTCAGCCTCCTAAGTAGCTGGGACTACAGGCGCCCGCCACCATGCCCGGCTAATTTTTTGTATTATTAGTAGAGACTGGGTTTCACCATGTTAGCCAGGATGGTCTCGATCTCCTGACCTCATGATCTGCCCGCCTCGGCCTCCCAAAGTGCTGGGATTACAGGCGTGAGCCACTGTGCTGGGCCGAGAGACGTTTCTGGTCTAGCAGAAAAGCCCTGGCTCTTAGACCCGGGCCAGCAACCTTTAATAGGCAAATGCCAGACATTAGAAACAGGGTCCACCCAAACATGGGGATTCTGCCATCTTCTTCCTTGCCACCACATATGCCTGGCAGCATGGCCACCCCCACATATCCCCACGTGTGTAGAACATCATGGAGCCCCGCATTTGCATATTAAAAGGCTAGAGTGGGAGGGCCAGTTTTTTTGTGGGCTACGAGACTGACATGCCTGCTCAAACCAATCCCCTGAGCCCTGTGCAAATCAGACACCAGCTACTCCAGCCTCCTCATAAAACTGGCTAGTATCTGTGGCACATGGGGTCTCCTCCCTCGGCTTTGGAGCACCCTCCCTCTGTCTCTGCACAGGGGAGCTTCTTCCTTCTTTCTTCTCCCTTCTTTCTTGCATGTTAAACTCTCTGCTCCCTAAAACCATTCCACGTGTGTGGGTGTCGTTTTTTCCAATTCAACTCAAAACGAAGAATCTTGGTATTGCTCCACTCATTAGTGCTGTATCACTGCTTTCCAAACTATTTGGAACACAAAATTTAAACAAAATGCACACACATGATGACACAGAAGGTCCACTGCTAGATGCATATAACCAGCTTACTCAAATGATACATTAATTTTGTTATATTTGGACAATGGAATATATAGCCATGGAATGAATGAACGTGTCTGTATGAACATGAATGAATGATCCAGCTATGAAAACAACTATGGATGAATGAACATGGCTGTATGAACACGAATGAATGATCCAGCTATGAAAACAACTATGGATGGAACATGGCTGTATGGACATGAATGAATGATCCAGCTATGAAAACAGCTATGAATGAATGGACATGGCTGTATGAACATGAATGAACGATTCAGCTATGAAAACAGCTATGAATGAATGGACATGGATCTATGAACATGAATGAATGATCCAGCTATGAAAACAGCTATGAATGAATGAACTCCAGCTATGACAACATACACAACCACATATGACAACATGCATGGCAAGCATGATGTTGAGCGAAAGAATACATCTGGAATGATTGTGTTTACAGAATGTTAAAGCACAGACAGAGCTAATCGATGGGGACAGAGGTCAGGTGACCTTTGGGGAGAAGGAGGGCTGTGTCTGGGAAGAAGCATGGCTGGGGAGGAGGGGGGCTTCTGGGTTGCTGACAGTGTTCTTTTATTTTCCGATGTGGGTATGTTCCCCTAGTGAAAATCCATTTTGTATTTGGGTGCTTTTCTGTATGGATGCTATTCGTCAATAGAAAGTTTAAAAAGAAATACAGAGGCTGGGCATGGTGGCTCACGCCTATAATTCCAGCACTTTGGGAGGCCGAGGTGGGCGGATTACCTGAGGTCAGGAGTTGAAGACCAGCCTGGCCAACATGGTGAAACCTCACCTCTACTAAAAAATACAAAAATTAGCTGGGCGTGGTGGCGTGCGCCTGCAGTCCCAGCTACTGGGAGGCTGAGGTGGGAGAAATCGCTTAAACCCGGGAGGTGGCAGTGAGCCGAGATGGCGCCACTGCACTCCAGCCTGGGTGACAGAGTGAGATTCCGTCTCAAAAAAAAAAAAAAAAAAAACCAAGAAGAAGAAAAAGAAATACAGAAATATATAGTATAGTAAAAAAGCTTATAGTAAACAAGTGAATGGAAGATTCTGTACCATGTTGAAGGCCATTTACTCAGCGTCGGTGATTCCCAGTCTTCCCACCTAATACATAGAATAATGTCAAACCCGAGTGGGTTTCATGAAATTTAAATTGAGACAATGGATATGGAAGTGTTTCGTAATCTGTAAAGGCTGTCGTTGTTACGAGTTTTACCCTTACCCCATGTTCCCACTGCTGAGAAGGGCACACATGGAATTATGATGACCAGTGGTGTCTGGGGCCCCTGTGCTCTCTTGTTCAGTTGCTCTTTATCATTTAAATCTGTCCCGGCTTTACTCTCTTCACCACCTCCACCGCCCCACTCCCAAGATGAATTCTTTCCTTAAACAATGGAAGATAGATGGGCTTTGTGTTTTTTGAGCTGATGAAAATCATTTCCTCTCTGTGAGAGTCCATTCATGTGGAAACGGTGCTTCTGAACGCTAGCCTCAGAATCTAGCCTCATGCACTGGAATTGCAGCCTGCGATGTCTAAACATTCCTGTTCCTTCCTGGCAGCATTTCACAGACTCTGCGGATGCCCCTGCAGAGCCTTGAATGCTTTATATCCGGGCACCAGCTGAGCCCCTCTGAATGCTGCCTGAGTGCTGCGGGTGCAATTGCAGCCGCGCGTCATGCTGAGCGTGGTGGGCATTCATCAGCCTTCCTCGTGGCAACAACAGCTTCTGCTTATCACGTGCATTGTCTCAGTGGGTCCTCACAACAGGCCAGTGGCAGTAGATAACACAATCCCCATTCCACAGGTGGGAAAGCTGAACTGCAGATCAGAGGCAGGAAGTGCCTGGGCCACAGTCACAGAGTCACACATTGCAGAGACAGGATGTGAATGTGAGTTTGTTTGACTCTAGAGCACATGCTGGTTCATTTATTCAATAAACGTTTATTAAACATCTGCTATGTGCCGGGCACTTGGATACGTCGGTGGAAAGGCTTCCTGCCTCATGAGCTTACATTCTATTGGAGGAGATGGACAACAACAGCTAAACATAATACATAAATAAATCATGTAATATACTAGAATGCCAGGAGCTTTGGGAAAAAAAAAGTTGGACAATGCAAAGGGGTATCAGGAGTGGTGAGAGGTTGGGGGTGGGAGTGTCTTGACTTGCTAGTGAAGTTGGCCAAGGGAGATGTCCTTAAGAAGGTGACATTTGACCCGCCCGCCCCAGCCTCCCAAAGTGGTGGGATTACAGGCGTCAGTCACTGCTCCCAGAGTTCAAGACAAGCCTGGCCAACATGGTGAAACCCCATGTCCGCTAAAAATATAAAAATTAGCCAGGCGTGGTGGTGGGTGCCTGTAATCCCAGCTACTCAGGAGGCTGAGGCAGGAGAATCGCTTGAACCTGGGAGGTGGAGGTTGTAGTGAGCTGAGATCTCACTACTGCACTCCAGCCTGGGCAACAGAACAAGACTGTCTCAAAAAAAAAAGGGGGGACATTTGAACGAAGTCTTGAGGAAGGCAAGAGGGGTTAGCCGTGTGGATACCTGGGAGAGGAGTGAGCCAGATTGAAGGAAAACTCCACATCTAGTCCCTGCATAGGAGAGGCTGGCATGGCTGGCGCAGGGTAAGGGAGGGGGCAGTGGCAGTAGCAAGTGTCAGAGAGGTGGCTGAGCGACAGGTCCCCTAGAGTCTCAGAGTCCATTGTAAAGACCTTGGTTTCATGCACGTCCGTGTGAAGAGACCACCAAACAGGCTTTGCGTGAGCAACATGGCTATTTATTTATTTATTTATTTTGAGACGGAGTCTCACTCTGTCACCCAGGCACCCGGGCTGGAGTGCAGTGGCGCGATCCCGGCTCACTGCAAGCTCCGCCTCCCGGGTTCACGCCATTCTCCTGCCTCAGCCTCTCCGAGTAGCTGGGACTACAGGCGCCCACCACCACGCCCGGCTAATTTTTTGTATTTTTAGTAGAGACGGGGTTTCACCATGGTCTCGATCTCCTGACCTCGTGATCCACCCGCCTCGGCCTCCCAAAGTGCTGGGATTACAAGCGTGAGCCACCGCGCCCGGCCAACATGGCTGTTTATTTCACCTGGGTGCAGGAGGGCTGAGTCCAAAAAGAGAGTCAGCAAAGGGAGATAAGGGTGGGGCCGTTGTATAGGATTTGGGTAGGTAAAGGAAAATTACAGTCAAAGGGGGTTTGTTCTCTGGCGGGCAGGAGTGGGGGTCGCAAGGTGCTCAGTGGGGGCGCTTTTTTTTTTTTTTTTTTTTTTTTTTGAGACGGAGTCTTGCTTTGTCGCCCAGGCTGGAGTTCAGTGGCGCAATCTCGGCTCACTGCAAGCTCCGCCTCCCGGGTTCACGCTATTCTCCTGCCTCAGCCTCTCCGAGTAGCTGGGACTACAGGCGCCCGCCACCATGCCCGGCTAATTTTTTGTATTTTTAGTAGAGACGGGGTTTCACCGTAGTCTCGATCTCCTAACCTCGTGATCCGTCCGCCTCGGCCTCCCAAAGTGCTGGGATTACAAGCCTGAGCCACCGCGCCCGGCCTGGGGGCGCTTTTTGAGCCAGGATGAGCCAGGAAAAGGACTTTCACAAGGTAATGTCATCACTTAAGGCAAGGACCGGCCATTTACACTTCTTTTGTGGTGGAATGTCATCAGTTAAGGTGGGGCAGGGCATATTCACTTCTTTTGTGATTCTTCAGTTACTTCAGGCCATCTGGGCGTATACGTGCAAGTCACAGGGGATGTGATGGCTTGGCTTGGGCTCAGAGGCCTGACATTCCTGCCTTCTTATATTAATAAGAAAAATAAAACAAAATAGTGTTGAAGTGTTGGGGCGGCGAAAATTTTCGGGGGGGTGGTATGGAGAGAGAATGGACGATGTCTCTCAGGGCTGCTTCAAGCGAGATTGGGGTGGCGTGGGAACCTAGAGTGGGAGAGATTAAGCTGAGGGAAGATTTTGTGGTAAGGGGGTGATATTGTGGGGTTGTTAGAAGAAACATTTGTCGTGTAGAATTATTGGTGATGGCCTGGATATGGTTTTGTATGAATTGAAAAATTAAATAGAATAAGAGAAGGAGAAAAACAGGCATAAAAGTTCTAAGAATTGGGAGGACCTAGGACATCTGATTAGAGAGTGCCTAAGGAGATTCAGCATAGTCCTGCCAGCGAAGGTCATTAATTTACTTCAAGAACTAAGAGTGGCAGTTTGGGGATAGCACCAGGAGATATCAGCTGTGATGGCTTGGAGAAACAGTGTAAACCGGCAGTGTAAACAAGAGCAGGGTATGTATGAGTAGTTGAGAACGGAGAATAGGTATGACTAGACAGAAAATAGTAGGGATGACAAGTTTTTTTGGGGCACATTCTAAGTTGGTCCGGTGTCTGGAATGAGACTGGGGCCTAATAAAAAGGAGCTCAAATGGGCTGTACCTTGTAGCATTCCGAGGACAGGCCTGAATTCTGAGAAGTGAAAATGGTAAAAGTATTGTCCAGTCCTTTTTAAGTTGGTGGCTGAGCTTGGTGAGGTGTATTTTTAAAAGACCTTTAGTCCGTTCTACTTTTCCTGAAGACGGAGGACTGTAAGGGATATAAAGGTTTCACTGAATACTAAGAGCCTGAAAAACTGCTTGGCTGATTTGACTAATAAAGGCTGGTCTGTTATCAGACTGTATAGAGGTGGGAAGGCTAAACTGAGGAAATATGTCTGACAGAAGGGAAGAAATGACTGCGGTGGCCTTCTCAGACCCTGTAGGAAAGGCCTGTAACTATCCAGTGAAAGTGTCTACCTAGACTAAGAGGTATTTTAGTTATCTGACTCAGGGCATGTTAAGTAAAGCCAATTTGCCAGTCCTGGGTGGGGACAAATCCTTGAGCTTGATGTGTAGGGAAGGGAGGGGGCCTGAATAATCCCTGAGGAGTAGTAGAATAGCAGATGGAACACTGAGAAGTTATTTCCTTGAGGATAGATTTCCACGATGGAAAGGAAATGAGAGGTTCTAAGAGGCGGGCTAGTGGCTTGCACTATAGCATAGCCTGCCTTTGCTGGTGTGTGGCGATTAGACCTGGTGGGAACTGCCATCAACAAATCAAGCGTGATCAGGGTGAGGAACAGGAAAGAAGGAAATATGGGGAAATGGGGTGAATGTCAGGTGGATCAGAGAGATACAGTCATGGGGGTCAGGTGTGGTATCAGGAATAATGTGGGAGGCCAGATTGAGGTCCGGACCAGGAACAATGGTAACTGTGGGACTTAACAAAGAGTGAGTACAGCTGAAGGAGCCAGGGAGCAGAAAGTATATGCATCAGGTATGAGGAAAAAAATAGATTTTAGAAGTTATGAGAAATGTAGAGAGTGAGTTGAGCATAGTTTGTGATTTTTAGGGCCTCTAAAAGTATTAAAGCAGTGGCAGCCGCTGCACGCAGACATGAGGGCTAGGCTAAAACAGTAAGGTCAAATTGTTTGGACAGAAAGGCTACAGGGTGCGGTCCTGGCTCTTGTGTAAGAATTCTGACTGCACTAACCATGCCTAGGAAGGAAAGGAGTTGTTGTTTTGTAAGGGATTGAGGTTTGGAAGATTAATCAGACATGATCAGCAGGGAGAGCACGCGGGTTTTTATGAGAATTATGCTGATAGGTAACAGATGAGGATGAAATTTGGGCTTGACCGAAGTAATGGAGGCTGTCTCTGAAGCCTTGCGGCAGTACAGCCCAGGTAATTTGCTGAGCCTAATGGGTGTCAGGGTCAGTCTAAGTGAAAGCGAAGAGAGGCTGGGATACGGCAGCAAAGGAATAATAAAGAAAGCATGTTTGAGATCTAGAACAGAATAATGGATTGTGGAGGGAGGTATCGAGGATAGGAGAGTATATGGGTTTGGCACCATGGGGTGGATAGGCAAAACAATTTGGTTGATAAGGCATAGATCCTGAACTAACTTGTAAGTCTTGTCTGGTTTTAGGACAGGTAAAATGGGGGAATTGTAAGGAGAGTTTATAGGCTTTAAAAGACCATGCTGTAGCAGGCGAGTGATAACAGGCTTTAATCTTTTTAAAGCGTGCTACGAGATGGGATATTGGTGTTGAATGGGGTAAAGGTGATTAGGTTTTAATGAGATGGTAAGGGGTGCATGATCGGTCGCCAAGGAGGGAGTAGAGGTGTCCTATACTTGTGGGTTAAGGTGGGGGGGGATACAAGAGGAGGATGTGAAGGAGGCTTTGAACTGGGGGAAAAGGTGGCAATGAGGTGTGGCTGTAGCCCAGGAATAGTCAGGGAAGCAGATAATTTAGTTAAAGTGTCTCGGCCTAATAAGGGAACTGGGCAGGTGGTGATAGTAAAAAGGAGTGCTTAAAAGAGTATTGTCTCAGTTGGCACCAGAGTTGGGGAGTTTTAAGAGGTTTAGAAGCCTGGCCGTCAATACCCACAACAGTTATGGAGGCAAGGGAAATACACCCTTGAAAAGAAGGTAATTCAGAGTGGGCAGCCTCCGTATTGATGAAGAAGGGGACGGACTTACCCTCCACTGTGAGAGTTACCCAGAGCGTCTGTGATGGTCCTGTAGGCTTTCGAGGCGATTGGGCGGTGTCAGTCTTCAGCTGCTAAGCCGAGAAGGTCTGGGAAGGAGTCAGTCAGAGAACTTTGGGCCAGAGTCCCAGAGGCTCTGGGAGTGGCTGCCAGGTGAGTTGAACAGTCCAATTTTCAGTGGGGTCCTACACAGATGGGACGCGGCTTAGGAGGAATCCTGGGCTGCGGGCATTCCTTGGCCTGGTGGCCAGATTTCTGGCACTTGTAGCAAGCTCCTGGGGGAGGCAGGCCTGGAGGAACGCCTGGCCGCTGCAGTTCAGGTGTTTGGAAGTTCTTGTGTGCTGGAGATATGGCTGGGGTTTGTCTCACAGTGGAGGCAAGGAATTGCAACTTTTTTCTATTACTGTACACCTTGAAGGCAAGGTTAATTGGATCCTGTCTTGGAGTTTGAGGGCAGGAATTTAATTTTTGGAGTTTTATAAGTCAGGAGTGAATTGGGTAATAAAATGTATACTGAGAATAAGACGGCCTTTTGACCTTATAGGGTCTATGACTGTAAAGCATCTCAGGGTTGCTGCCAAACAAGCCATGAACTGAGCTGGATTTTTCTACTTGATGAAAAAGAGCCTAAACGCTGTCTGATTTGGGATAAAGAAAAAGGAGCATTAACCTTGGCTATGCCTTTAACTCCAGCCACCTATTTAAGAATAAATTGCTGGACAGGTGGGGAGGGCTAGTCACAGAACAAAGCTGTAAGCTGGACCGGGTGTGAGGAGGGGAGGTGATAAAAGGATTATAGGGTGGAGGAGCGGAGGCTGAGGAAGAATTGGGACCTAGCTCGGCCTGGCGAGGAGGGAAGAGGTCAGATGGGTCTGTAGAAAAGGAAGATTAGAAAGACTCAGTGATGCTTGGGGTTGGGACTGAGGGGACAGGCAGGAGGGAAAGAAGGAAGATTTGGGACGAGTTGCACTGGGCACAGAGACTAGAAAGGGACTGATGTGTAAAAGAATGCCTGGATGTCAGGCACCTCAGACCATTTGCTTATTTTATGACAAGAATTATTTAGATCTTGTAGGATGGAAAAATTGAAAGTGCCATTTTCCGGCTGTTTGGAACTACTGTCGAGTTTGTATTGGGGTCAAGCGGCATTGCAGAAGAAAATAAGATGCTTAGATTTTAGGTCAGGTGAGAGTTGAAGAGGTTTTAAGTTCTTAAGAACACAGGCTAAGGGAGAAGGAGGAGAAATGGAAGGTGGAAGCTTGCCCATAGTGAAGTAGGCAAACCTAGAGAGAAGAGAGCTTAGAGACACGGATGGAAGGGGTTCAGAGGTTCTTATCCTCCAGAAAAGCGGGAAAGTGGTTGGGGCATGGAAATAAGAGATTGGGGCACAGAGATATGAGGTTGGGACATGGAAATAAGGGATGGGGCACAGAGATAAGAGGTCGGCATGCAGAAATAAGCGATTGGGGGTTCTTGCCCCCTAGAAAAGCGGGAGTTGCCACTAAGGGTGAAGGAGAAGCGGTTGAGGGGTACTTGCCCCTGCCGCAGGAAAGCAGAGAAGGGGTAGAGACAAGGAGAGAAGGGGTTGGGGTACTTGTCCCTTCCCCAGAAAAGCGGGACTTGCCGCTAAGGGTGAAGGACCAAGGCAGGCGTCCCTGCATGGTCTGACACTTCTGAAACGTGGGTGAATAATCAGAGAGGTGTCCCTGCAATGATTAAACACCAAGGGAAGGCTGCCTTCCCAGTCCATGACCGGCGCCGGAGTTTTGGGTCCATGGATAAAACGTGTCTCCTTTGTCTCTACCAGAAAATGGAAGGAATGGAAATTAGGAGAAGGGAGAAATTGAAGAGTGGAAAGGAGAAAGTGGTTGAGGGATAGTGAGAGAGGTTGGAGAACAGAGTAAGAGGCCGCTTACCCGATTTAAAATTGGTGAGATGTTTCTTGGGCTGGTCGGTCTGAGGACCTGAGGTCGTAGGTGGATGTTTTTCACGGAGCAAAAAGCAGGAGGACAGGGGATTGATCTCCCAAGGGAGGTCCCCCGATCCGAGTCACGGCACCAAATTTCAGTTTCGGCACGAAATTTCATGCGTGTCTGTGTGAAGAGACCACCAAACAGGCTTTGTGTGAGCAGCATGGTTGTTTATTTCACCTGGGTGCAGGCGGGCTGAGTCCGAAAAGAGAGTCAGCGAAGGGAGATAGGGGTGGGGCCATTTTATAGGAGTTGGGTAGGTAAAGGAAAATTACAGTCAAAGGGGGTTTGTTCTCTGGCGGGCAGGAGTGGGGGTCACAAGGTGCTCAGTGGGGGCACTTTTTGAGCCAGGATGAGCCAGGAAAAGGACTTTCACAAGGTAATGTCATCACTTAAGGCAAGGACCGGCCATTTACACTTCTTTTGTGGTGGAATGTCATCAGTTAAGGTGGGGCAGGGCATATTCACTTCTTTTGTGATTCTTCAGTTACTTCAGGCCATCTGGGCATATATGTGCAAGTCACAGGGGATGTGATGGCTTGGCTTGGGCTCAGAGGCCTGACACTTGGTTTTCTTGCTGAGTGAAATGGGGGTCCTAGGAGGGTCAGAGCAAAGAAGCACACTGCCTGATTTGTGTTCCAAATGCTGTATGGAGGCTGGACTATGGTGCAGCAAAGGCACACGCATGGAGACCAGTAGGAGGCAAGAGGTGATGGCTGGACCTGCAGCAATTGAAATGTAACAGTGAGGCATGTCCGGGTCATGGATGTATTACGTATTTATTTATTTATTTATGTATTTATTTTGAGATGGAGTCTCACTCTGTCACCCAGGCTGGAGTGCAGTGGTGCGATCACAGCTCACTGCAACCTCCACCTCCTGGGTTCAAGTAATTCCTGAGTAGCCAGGATTACAGGTGCCCGCCACCACACCCGGCTAATTTTTGTATTTTTAGTAGAGATGGGGTTTCACCATGTTGGCCAGGCTGGTCTCGAACTCCTGACCTCAGATGCTCTGCCCACCTTGGCCTCCCAAAGTGCTGGGATTACAGGTGTGAGCCACCGTGCCTGGCCTTCTGGATGTACTTTGAAGATAGAGTTGATGAGATTTGCTGAGGGAGTCTGGGGTCGAAGAGAAAGAAGGAGAGAGAAGATGACTCTAGGTTTTTGGCTGGGGCCTCTGGAAGGCTGCAGATGAGGAAGGGTGTGGGAGGAATGGGTTTGGGGAGTGGGATGTCAGCGCAGTTTTGGATCTGCTGGGTGTGAGATGATTCTCAGGCCTCTGAGTAGAGATGTTAGGTAGGCAGTTGGATGCAGGGATTTGGAATTTGGGAGAAGTCTGGTGTGAAACTTTATTTGAATTCAGGTTTTCTCTGTAAATAAAAGGGGGAGCTGTAAAGTCAGGTGTTTCTTGGAGATCTTAAGGGAGCCTGAAGCTGTGGCCCTCGGGGAGAGCCTGATAGTCCTGACAACCTGTGAGCTGGGCCTGAAACCGTCCCTCCCAAGTGCACACACTGTGGCCCAGGAATCATCGGCAGGTGCCAGGCCTATGCCGGGGCTCCTGCACCTCTGATGGTGGTGGCAAGTGTCTCACTCTTCTTATCACCAGCCCGCTCTCACTCTTATCCTATTTCTGTCAGCTCCTGGTCCTGACTTTGGGACTCAACTGTGGTTCTAGCCTCTCCTTGAGTCCCCACACTGGGTCCCTTGGTCACCTCTTGTGTCTTTGGGAGAGGCACGCTTGACATCGAACTCATTTGTCTCTTGACCCAACTGCAGTTGGACTAAAGACAGAGGTACTTCCTCCCATCCCCATATTCCAGGAGGGCTTGCACCAGTTAGGCCGGCTCAGACACAGAAGCTGATTGGAGAGTCCAGTCCATGAAGGCCTAGGTCACCAGCCTGGCCCTGCCAGAGGTGGCTGGGATACTGAATACGGCCAGTGGAACTGGAGAGAATCAATAGGCATCTAGTGTCTGACTCTCCCTGGCAGGGAGAAAGACATGGAGTTACCTCCATGTTCAGAGTGGCTTGCTGGTAAGGGTGGGGTGGAGGCTGGAGGAGATAGAGGGGGATTACGAATGGTGACCAAGTCAGAAGAGAAGCACATCCACAATGGAGCATCCATGAAGGTGGCCTGAAGTGTCCTCTGTGTCCAGGGGATTGCTAGTGACATTGGTGGGTGGGTGGAGGGTCTTCGTCTAGAAGGATGGGACAGGGCTGTGCACTGAAGCCTGTGGATTCTAATCTCAAGGCCACAGCTGGGGTCTGCCATCCTCTTTCAGATGGGCTGTTTTTCTTACTTTAATTGTGAATATAAACATGTATCTATGGAAGCTATGAGATGGAAGATAATAAGGGAACAGAGTGGGGTTGCCACTGACACTTCCGCCCTCTGGCATGTGGGATTGTGAAATGTTGGGGGACAAGGACTTCTGGGTTTTTACAATGTTTACACCTGTCTCCTCCACAACAAGAAATGGGCTTCACAGAATTGTCCACATTCTCATCCAGGCCCTTTGGGGTCAGAAGTAGATTCGGGGAGTCAAATGGGCAGATACATGACTGGGATGAGGGTTCAGTTGTGTCCAGGGTAAGATGTCAGCCGAAGGTCAGAAGCAGGAATGGGGGCAAGCTCAGTCAATGGGTGGCTCAGGTTGCATCTTGGCCTGGGGACAGGCTAGGGCTTCGTGGGGTCAGGATCAGGACAAATCTACTTCCAGGGGACACTCTTGTCCTATGTGTAGCTAAGAGGCCTGCTCCCAGGTTCAGCCAGTCTCCTGCCTCCTTTGGTCTGTCTCCTGATTAACATTTTTTTTTTTTTCTGAGACAGAGTCTCCGTCTGCCGCCCAGGCTGGAGTGCAATGGCACCATCTTGGCTCACTGCAAGCTCCGCCTCCCAGGTTCATGCCATTCTCCCGCCTCAGCCTCCCAAGTAGCTGGGACTACAGGCATCTGCCACTACACCCAGCTAATTTTGTTTTTGTGTTTTTAGTAGAGACGGAGTTTCACTGTGTTAGCCAGGATGGTCTCAATCTCCTGACCTCGTGATCTGCCTGCCTTGGCCTCCCAAAGTGCCGGGATTACAGGCGTGAGCCACCGCGCCCGGCCTGTCTCCTGATTCACTTCTGAGCAAACCAAACCTGTCATGACTTGAGAGCAAGTGATCCTTCCTACTGGATAGAGCCTTATCCCACAGGCTCCAGCCTCCTGGAGGAAAGCTGGGTTCTGGCTAGGAATGAACCTGCTCTGGGATCCTTTCCAGTCCCATGTGGTTCTGCCTACCCTTTCTGTGCCCAGCACTGTGCCGGGCACATTCACATGTGAGCCCTCTAGATCTTGAGAACAATTGCATGGGGGAAAGGATTACCATCCGCATTTTATGGGCAAGGAAAACTGAGGCTCAGTTGCTCTTTGTACCCAGGGGCCTGTGTATGCTTCTGGCTGTGGAGTCATTTTACCCCTTTTGCTTCTGGATGATGCTCAATCCCACCAGCATTCCCCAAAGGCCAGAGAAGCAAATCTGGGTGATCAAAGCGCCATTTCATCTTTTACCTGAGTGCTCAGAGTCAGGGGTGATCAGACCTGATCTTGTCTCTGCTCAGCCTGGGCCAGCCTTAAAGCCCTTTCCTCAAAGCGGATTCCGTATTGAGAAAAGACAGGGCAGAGCAGGTTTTCCACTCCTGCAGAAAGACCTCAGGCAGATCCCTCCAGGGAAGTTTGGAAAGGGGCCAGGGAGCAGGCTTTGTTGGTCTCTGGAGGGCAGGGGGCAACCCTTCATCAAAGCAGCCAAATCGTTGTTTCTTGGGGCCGTGACACCCAGCACCCTCCCACGTCTGGCCATGACAGTGGGCTCCTGGGGATGTTGGCTGAAGGCAGGGGGTAGTTTGGGTTCATGCGCTGGGTCCAATGTGTCCA
This sequence comes from Symphalangus syndactylus, assembly GCF_028878055.3. Lineage (NCBI taxonomy): Eukaryota > Metazoa > Chordata > Mammalia > Primates > Hylobatidae > Symphalangus > Symphalangus syndactylus. The sequence continues at coordinate 62,473,678 of NC_072442.2, read as the reverse complement.
TCTCTGCAGAACAAAGAGGGGAGGACTGACTGCCTGTGCTTCCTTCTCCTTTTCAGCATCGCCTTGCCCCAGTGGCTAGGGGAGGGGTTGTGGGCTGCCTGACCCATGACCAGGGGTTGGGTATGAGAAGGCAATTAGACAGTTTTGCAGCACAAGTCAGGCTGCAGGAGGGTCTTGCTCTCAGGGAATCCTCCTTGCCGTCTCCTCCCTGAGCGTGGCCTCCTCTGTCCCTCAAGTTTCCAGGCCCCTCCCCTTTTTGAAACCCTTGCCTCATCTTCTTTCACTCAAAGACCCACACCTTCTTGGCTGAACCTACTATACTTCCCTGTGGGCAGGAGACAGGCAGGGAACTGGGTCTTGCGAACTGGGTCTTGTACAGAACCAAGAGGCCATTCATTGTTGCTTGCTTTGCCGCTGACTAGCAGCTCCTGTCAGGGACTGATGAATGAACGTGGGCACCCTGGGTGACAGAGATGGATGGAGATCCCTGCACACGGCCCCGCACACACGGCCGGTCTGTGTATTCCTCCCCTTAGGATCAGGCGAATCAGATGGCCGCTGATGGAGCCATTACTCAGTCATTTAGTTGTGCTGGGAGGGGGAATGTGAGTTTCACCACTAGGACAATTAGGACCTCTCCCTAGGGCCTGCAGTATTAGGTGGAGGAGTGTGGGGTGGATAGATGAGTCCCCTTAGGGGGTGATGACGATAACAGCCCATTGGCTCCAATCAGATCTGAGGCACACCTGTTCCTCCCCAGGGCTGGGTTTGGGCAGACACCACTCACAGCCAGCCCTACTGTGGTTAGGCGTGAAGCCAGACCTCACGTGAGGTCCATTTGGGCTTTCTGAGCTCTGGTGCACCAGCCACAGAGAAAGAGAGCCTGGATGCTCTCTTGGCAGCCTGCTGCCTTTGTTTTAAACTAAAAAATCTGCGTCAAGCACAGCACTTGGTATGCAGACAATTCCCTAGGAAGAGATTCTTTTACATTTGTGCAGTAATATATTCTCCATCCCAGGGCCTGTTATTGTACAATAAAACAAGAAGGCTGGGAATCAATACAGAAATGTGAAAAAATGCTCTGAATCATTTTCATAACCAGCAAATGTAGTTTTCAGCTGAGAAACATTTTCTTTCCTATTCTGAAATGGAGCAATTTTCAGGCCTGGGCACTGGGATTGAAGCTCTTTGCTGCTTAAAGGTAGATATCACCCAGAGGAGAGACCACACCATACTGGGCCGTGATGAGCTGAACTTGGCTATAATAATCACAATATGCACTTTAAAAGCATCTATCATGTGCCAGCTCTGTGCTGGGCACTTTCATATTTGAAAGGTGATATGTTTGGACAAGTCAAAGCAGGGTTCATCTGCTCCACCCCCCATCATGGAGGAATTCCCTCCACAGCACTCTCCACAATGGACCTAGAGGCTTTCCTTAAGTGCTTGCAGTGAGAGTAACTCCCTAACTCTAAAAAGCACATGCTGTTTTCTGTTAATAGCTCCAAGTATTAAAAAATGCTTCTGACTTCTTGTCTCAGTGGAGTGGGCACGAGCTGAAGTCTCCCTGCTCCACTTCAATCACATGCAAATAATACAAACATAGATGTCATGCAAGTACAAATAGCATTTTGTCTTGTTTCTGATAGGACTGGCCATATTAAAAAACAGAATAATTCTATAGACTAGGAATGAAACAGAGATACTGATGTGCGGGAGTTGAAACTCTGAGATCCTCAGTGTACCAAGACTGGAAACGGCCTGTGAGCCAGGAATTCACTCACACGTAAATGGGAAAATGTGACTTCCGGTCAAGGAAAAAACCCACCAATAGAAACTTACCCTGAGATGACCCAGGTCATAGATTTAGCCAGGCAAAGGCTTTAAAGCAGCTTTATAAATATGTTCAAAGGCTTAAAGGAAAATAGTCTTAATGAATCAATAGGGAATCTCAGCAGAGAATGGAACCAAATGGAAACTCTAGAATTGAACACTATAATAATTGAAATTTTTAAAAAAATGCACTGGATGGGATTCATAGTAGATTAGAGGGGACAGAGAATGAATAAGTAAATTTGAAGATGGGTCACTAGAAATGATCCAATCACAGGAGAGCAGACAGGGAAAAGATTGAAGAAAATGAACAAAGCTTCAGAAATTCATGAGATAAGGTCAAATAGTCTGACATACATGCAATAGAAGTTGCGGAAGGAGAATATGGGTCTGCAATAATGGATTATATATGTCAGAATATTATATTATATATATAATATAGGTCAGAATAATGAGTCAAAATGGGTCAGAAATAATATTTAAAGAAATAGATGAAAATTAGATAAAATAAATATAGACTTACAGTTGCAAAAAGCTCAGAGAATTTCAAGAAAGATAAATTCATACCCACCCATATCATACTCAGCCTGCTGAAAATAAAGAGAAAATCTTGAAGGGAGCCAGAGGAAAAAAAAGACACATTTTATATAAGATAACAATGATAAGAACTACCACTGACTTCTCAGAAACAGTGGAGGCCGAAAAACAAAGGAATAACATCTTCTGAAGTGATTAAAAAGGGAAAAAAATCCTGTTAGCCTTGAGAGTTTTACTGTTTGTATTCAGTAAAAACATACTTCAAAAATGAAGGTGAAATAGAGTCACTTTCAGACAAATGGAAGCTAAGAGAATGTGTTGGCAGCAGACCTGTGCAGCAAAAACTGCCAAAAGATGTTCTCCAGGTTGAAGAGAAATGCAACCTGATGGAAACCTGCATCCCCAGGAAGGAAAGAGCAAAACTGCTTTTATATTGTATTTTTTTAAAAAGACAATTGACAGTTTAAACCAATAATAATAATAATACAAGCCATGATTTAAAACATCTGTGGAAAGCAAAAGATAGGCAACATTAGCAGAAAGAATGGAGGCTGTTCATATAATGATATAATTATACCGTTATAAGGTTATTTTATTTGTAAACTGGGAACTAGTAAAGGGGAAGTATGAAGGATCCTGTGGGAAGTGGGAAGTGAAACAGAGTTGACCGAGGATGTGTATGATGAGCCCAAGTGTATGGTAAAATTACTAATAAAAGGAGCTGGAGCTAACAAGCCAGTAGAGATGAGAAAATGAAATATTAAGAAATACTTGATTAACCTAGAAGAAGCTGGTGAAGGGATAAATGAAGAGCAAAGAACAACAGGAAAAAATGAAAAACAAATGGTCAACTTAAATCCAGCCACATTGATAATTACATTAAGTGTGAACAGAAGAAACAGCAAGGTTGCAGGATAGCAAATCAAATTTTAAAAATTCATTGTAGGCTGGGTGCCTTGGCTCCCTCCTGTAATCCCAGCACTCTGGGAGATGGAGGTGAGTGGATCACAAGGTAAGGAGTTCAAGACCAGCCCGACCAACATGGTGAAATCCCACCTCTACTAAAAATACAAAAATTAGCCAGGTGTGGTGATGCATGTCTGTAATCCCAGCTACTCAGGAGGCTGAGGCAGGAAAATCACTTGAACCTGGGAGGCGGAGGCTGCGATGAGCCGAGATCGTGCCACTGCACTCCAGTCTGGGCCACAGAGTGAGACTCCATCTCAAAAAAAAAAAAAAAAAATCCATTGTATTCCTCCATACTGGCATCAAGAATTGGAAAATGGAAATTTTAAAATACCATTTCAATAGAGTCAATAAAGATAAAATACTTAGGAAGAAACTTATTAAAAGATGTACAAGACCTGTACAATGCTGATTTCAAAGCTTTAAATAAATGGGGAAATACATATGTTTGTGGATAGGAAGCCCCATTTTATTAAGGTATTCTTTCTCCATATTTATCTATAGATTCAGTGCAATCTTAAGCATCATCCCAGTAGGAGATGCAAAAGCCGGTTTAAAAATCTATGTGGAAATGTAAGGGATCCAGAAGAGGTAAGACAGTTTTGAAAAAATAAGTACAGTTTGAATTTCTTAACAATGGGGAGGCTTTCTGCAAAATGTATCGTGAGGTGATTTCGTTGTGTGAGCATGATAGAGTGAACTTACACAAACCTGAATGGTATTGCTTACTACACATTTGGGCTATAGGGGACAGCCTATTGCTCCCAGACTACAGACCTGTACAGCATGTTACTATAATTGAACACTGTGGACAATTGTAACACAATGGTAAGTATCTGTGCATCTAAACATAGAAATGATATAGTGAAAATATGGAATCACAGATGAGAAATGGTGCACCTGTGCAGGGCACTCATCATGAATGGAGCTTGCAGGACTGGAAGTTGCTCTGGGTGAGTCAGCGAGTGAGTGGTGAGGGAACGTGAAAGCCAGGGACATTACTCTACACTACTGTAGACTTTCTTTTTTTTTCTTTTGATTCTTTTTATTTTTGAGACGGAGTCTCGCTCTGTTGCCAGGCTGGAGTACAGTGGCTCGATCTTGGGTTACTGCAACCTCCACCTCCCCGGTTCAAGCGATTCTTCTGCCTCAGCCTCCCCAGTAGCTGGGACTACAGGCGCGCACCACCACACCCGGCTAATTTTTGTATTTTCAGTAGAGACGGGGTTTCACCATGTTGGCCAGGATGGTCTCGAACTCCTGACCTTGTGATCCTCCCGCCTCAGCCTCCCAAAGTGCTGGGGTTACAGGCATGAGCCACTGCACCTGGCTGACTACTGTAGACTTTCTAAGCACTGTACACTTAGGCTACACTACTTATGACAAATGTTTTCCTTTTCTTAGTAATAAATTAACCTTAGCTTACTGTAACATTTTTCTTTATAAACTTAAAAAATTTTTAAACTGTTTGATTCTTTTGCAATAACAGACTAAAACACGAATACCTTGTACAGCTGTATAAGAATATTTTTCCTTATATTCTTATTTTAAAAGTGTTTTTCTGTTCAAACATTTATGTATATACGTATGTATGTCTGCATTTTTACTTTTTAAACTTTTTTGGTAAGAACTAAGGCACGAACACACACATTACCCTAGGCCTACACAGGGTCGGGGTCTTCAATATCACTGCCCCCCACATCCACATCTTGTCTCACTGGAAGTTCTTCAGGGCCAGTAACACACACGGAGCCGCCATCTTTCATGATAATAATACCTTCTTCTGGAATACCTCTTGTAGGACCTGCTTGAGACAGTTTTACAGTTAAAATTTTTTTTAAGAAGCAAAAGGAGTAACTCCGAAATAACTATAAAAAGTATAGTATAGGCTGAGTGTGGTGGCTCATGTCTGTAATCCCAGCACTTTGGGAGGCCAAGGCAGGTGGATCACCTGAGGTCAGGAGTTTGAGACTAGCCTGGCCAACATGGCAAAACTCCATCTCTACTAAAAATACAAAAAAAAAAAAAAAAAAACAAAACAAAACAAAAATTAGCCAGGTGTGGTGGCAGGCACCTGTAATCCCAGCTACTTGGGAGGCTGAAGCAGGAGAATTGCTTGAAACTGGGAGGCAGAGGTTGCAGTGAGACAAGATCATGCCACTGCACTCCAGCCTGGGTGACAAAATTGAGACTCTGTCTAAAAAAAAAAAGAAAAAAAAAGTATAGTATAGTAAATACATAGTCATTTATTATCATCAGTATTATATATTGTACATAATTGTATGTACTATACTTTTATACAACTGGCAGAGCATAGGTGCAATCTGGTGGATGTTGCCTGAAACGTCATTACGCAGTTCATGACTGTACAAAGAGGAACATATGCTCTCTAATGTCTTAATCTACCAGCTGCAATCATCAAGACAGTGTAGTATTGGTGTAAAGACAGACATAAAGATCAATGGGATAGAATAGAGACTTCAGTTCATGTATATGCCCACATATATGTGGTCAATTTATTTCTAACAAGGGCTCCAGGATAATCCAGTAGGGAAAGGTAACTCTTCAACAAACGGTTCTAGAACAATGAGATATTTGTACAGAAAAAAATAAATCTCAACCCCCTACCTCAAACCACAAACAAAATTAATTCAAAATGGATTATAGACCTAAACATAAAAGCTGAAACTATAAAACTTGTAAAGAAAAACAGAAAATCTTCATGACATTAGATTTCTTAGAAAAGACACAGTAAGGCCGGGCGCGATGGCTCACACCTGTAATCCCAGCACTTTAGGAGGCCGAGATGGGAGGATCACAAGGTCAGGAGATTGAGACCATCCTGGCTAACACGATGAAACCCCGTCTCTACTAAAAATACAAAAAATTAGCCAGGTGTGGTGGTGGGCGCCTGTAGTCCCAGCTACTCGGGAGGCTGAGGCAGGAGAATGGCATGAACCCGGGAGGTGGAGCTTGCAGTGAGCTGAGATTGCACCACTGCACTCCAGCCTGGGTGACACAGCGAGACTCTGTCTCAAAAAAAAAAAAAAGGTCTCATCGTCAAAGCTAGTTCCAGACCTTCTCATCAGCTCCTGCAGAATCACCCTCCTGTCCTCTCCCCCAAGTGAACCCCATGGAGTTGGACCCGTCATTCCCTGAAAAGGCTCCACGGCTGAGACTGAGCCTGGGCCCATTAGCATTCAGCTCAGCAGCTGGGCAGGAAGGAGAACAGTACCAGGGTGGCAGGAAGAAAAACAGGGCTGGGAGAAATGGGATAAGGATGAGGAGGAGGAAGAGTGGGTGCAGGTGCTGTTTCCAGCTGTTTGCCCATGGGCTCAGAGGGGCTAAATAACTCATTTTTATCCGGTTAGTGACAAGCAGGGCCAGGGATTTGAACCCAGGTGTATGTAAGACTCTCAGGAGAGCAGAGGTCATTCTACACAGGAAGAGCTGGAAATCTTCCAGGGGAAAAGCCCTGAGGAGTCAGTCTGACTAGACTCCATCAGCCCAGTCCTGGCAAGGTGTGCCACAGAGGGGATCTCTGCTCAGAGACTTCTCTGAGTCTGAGTTAGGTGAGGGGAAGTGAGGCTCAGGGATCCACGAAGGGCGCTGGCCTTGAGCTGGGTACACAGACCTGCATGGGACAAGCTCCTTACGTGGTAGGTCAGAAGCTGGGGACTCAGGAGAGTGAGAACGTCACAGTGTACAGAGCGTGGAGCGGGGGTGGGCTAATGCAGAGTTCCTTCAATTCCACAATGCAGAGGAAGCTTCCCTGAGAACGCACCTTTGCTGGGCTCCTCGTATGCCTCACCTCTGACCTTCTCTCTGGAATCTTGCACAGTCGCCCTGTAAGGCAGCTGTCTTCATCCCCATTCTGCAGATGAGGAAACTGAGGTTTAGAGAAGTTAAATTCACTTGTCCTTAGTAAGCCAGAGTCCAGATTCTCATGGTCCGGTCCAGGGTGCCTTCTCCTGCTGATCACGGCAGGCTTTTATTCCCCGGAGCCTTCGTTAATGGGCTTCCCTGGGCCTGTGACTGCCAAGGCCTGGCAACTTTGACATGTTTTCGTGGGGTTTCCTCTGTGCTGGTCTCTGGATTTTCCAAATTTCCCATTCGCAGGTCCAGGGGAAGGAGGGTTACTCCATCTCAGGCCCTAGGAGGTGGTGTTTGGCAAGGGGGCAAGAGACCCGTGATCTGGCCCCAGCTCTGCCTCAGTCAAGCTGTATGACCTTGGAAGAGTCATTCCTCATCTCTGCTCAAAATAATGTCATGCTGCAGATTGAGGGTTTGCCCTGGGAGACCTCTCAGCCATCTCTCACCCTGGACCATCCATCCATTCATTCACCTTCCATCCAACCATTCATCCATCCTCCAACGATCCATCCACCCATCCACCCATCCATCCATCCATCCATCCATCCATCCATTCATCCATCCATCCATCCATCCACCCACTCAGCCAGTCATCTATTGAACTTTTCATCCACCCATCATGCATCCATCTGTCTCTCTATTAATCCTATCAAACCCTGGGTTGAAAAAATAGCATAAATCTGGCCCTTTATAGGACAAAAGGGCCAGAGAGCAATTACTTTATGTTTTCCAGGACACATGGTCTCTGTTGGAACTATTCAACTATACCTTTGTAGCACAAAAACAGCCAGATAAGAGGTAAACAAATGGGTGTGGCTGCATCCCAGCAAAACTTTATTTGCAAAAGCAGGGGACAGGCTGGATTTTGCCCCTGGACTGTAGTTTGTGGCCCTTTGCCCTGGATAATTGCTGGGTGCTAGAGACACAGATACAGACACAGTCTAACAGGGCAGGCTTGCGTGTGGACCAAAAATGACTGTGCAGTGTGAAAAGTAGAGATGGCTTAAAGGGTGCACAAGGCACAGAAGGAACCCAGAAGGGGACCTGGGGGTCTTAAGTGATTAGGCCGGTGTCAGTGGTTGAAACCTGATCAGGGTTTCGGTGGATGAGGGAAGAGCTCTCTAGGCAGACGGAACAGCATGAGTGAAAACCTAGAGGCATGGTAGTGCTTGTTGTGTTGGCAAAGGCTGTGAAATTTGATGGCTGGAGTATGCAGCAGAAATGAGATCAAGGAGGATTTTAATTGCTGTGCTAAGGAGCACGAACTTTTAAGCAAATAATTCTCAGTTATTTAACTCCTCTTCAATGACTAACATTTTTCTTGGAAAGAGTCCACTCCGTAACTGCTAATCTCAGTGAGGGGTATTGGATATGCAATTTCTTCTAATTATGTGGAAATACTGGTTGTTTCTTCTCTGTGGGTGCTGAGGCCCTGGGGGCAGTGATGGATGCCCAGGCGGTAGGCAGAGGGGCCTTAGGAACTGAGCATGGCTGATTTTCACCACAGTAGAGCCCTGGGCTCTGATTTCACACTCTGCCCCAGGCCAGAGTGATTCTGCCTGTATCATCATCATGCTCATCAAGAGATGCTTTGTCTTCCCCTGATCAGCCTAATTGCGCTCCTCATTTGGACAGCCCTGGAGTCATTTAGTAATGAAAATCACCGCGTGCTAATATGGCATCAGGAGCTCACCTGCTTGTTGGCATTCGGAGCAGTGTGGAGAGGGGAAGAGGCTCCGCTTGTCATTACAGGTGCAGAGCCTCGCTGAGCTGTTCATATGCAATTACCGTCCAACAGCCTGGAAATTACAGTCCAGTTACAGTGCCTGCTAACAACGACTAATTGTACCACCACAGAGCTTCCCTGGACACTTAAAACAAATGGCCACTGTGGAAACTTGGCGATGAATAGAGAAAAATCCAATCTATCCTTGGAACACAGGACAAATATGCTAGGAGTTGGGCAGGGCTCAGGTGGGGGCTCTTGGGCATTAAAACTTGGTTTCCCAATCAATGTAACCAAGCTAGAATTTCATGAAGACATCCATTCACGCATCCAGCTTTTATCGACCCATCCATCCTCCAGTGATCCATCTATCCATTCATCCACTCATCCATCTTCCATCCATCCACCCATCCATGTATCCATTCATTCATCTATCAATCCTTTCATCCATCTTCCATCTACCCATCTATCCATCCTCCAATGATCCATCCATTCACCTTCCACCCAACCATTCATCCAGCCTCCAATGATCCATCCATTCATCCATCCGTCCATCCATCCATCTTCCATCCATCCATGCATCCATTCATCTTCCATCCAACCATTCATCCACCCTCCAGTGATCCATCCATCCATCCTCCAATGATCCATCCATCCATCCATCCATCCACCCACTCAGCCAGTCATCTATTCAACGTTTCTTTCTTTTTTTTTTTTGAGATGGAGTTTCACTCTTGTTGCCCAGGCTGGAGTGCAATGGCGCGATCTCCGCTCACCGCAATCTCCGCCTCCCCGGTTCAAGCGATTCTTCTCCCTCAGCCTCCCGAGTAGCTGGGACTACAGGCATGCACCACCACACCCATCATGCATTCATCTGTCTCTCCATTCATCCCACAAACTTCCCCCCAACTCTTGCTTAGAAAAAGGTCTATCCTTAATGCTGCAAGTCAGAAATGTATTAGGAGAGATCCTGCATACAAGAAGATGTAATAGGTACTTAAATATTTTGAACAAGTGAACAAAAGCAGTGAACATTTTCTCAATGGAGGGGAAAAATAGATTTAGTTAAGTGAGAGGGTGAAGACAGGGGCATAGATGGTGTGAGAATAGAGAAGTTATAAAGAGTTGTTCATCACCGTCATACACATAGCCTAAGTGAAAGAGACAGGAAAGTAAAAGGGAAGGGGATGTGTGTGTGCTCTGTGTTTGAGTGTGGCAAGTTACTTCATTTCTCTTAGTCTGAATTTCCTTTCCCAGACAATGGGGATGAAAATGGTTCCTCTCTTGGGAGGCCAAGGCAGGCGGATCACGAGGTCAGGAGATCGAGACCACGGTGAAACCCCGTCTCTACTAAAAATACAAAAAATTAGCCGGGCGTGGTGGTGGGCGCCTGTAGTCCCAGCTACTCGGAGAGGCTGAGGCAGGAGAATGGCGTGAACCCGGGAGGCGGAAGTTGCAGTGAGCCGAGATTGCGCCACTGCACTCCAGCCTGGGTGACAGAGCGAGACTCCGTCTCAAAAAAAAAAAAGAAAATGGTTCCTATCTCATGGGGTTATTATGTGGACTACAAAACATACTGCACATAAAGTTCCTAGAACAATGTCTGGTATGTAGGAAGCAGGCTCTGACATTCGGCTGCCTACTCCTGGGGACTTGAAGGTTGGGTTAGAGTCCACCCTACCTAGACAGTAAGAAAGACCATCCTAGGAATTGGCAATGTGTAGATGCTTGTAACACAGGGGAGGCTTTGGGGAGTGTTAATTTTTGCATCTTGTGATTAGAGCCCAGGGAGTGAGGGGCAGTGATGGGGGAAAAAAGCAGGTCAGAGGCCCCATCAGTCCAGAAAGAGCTGAGGATTGGGATTTGCAATGGGGGAGATGGGGAGCCATCAACACATTTTAAGCAAGCAATTTGTATTTTAAAATTATTACTGTAGGGTGGGAAATTGATTATTGTTCATTAATTATTGCTTTAAGAGGAGATGATTGTGCAAGGAAGACAAATGAGTCCTGGTCAGTCAAGGGCAGAGTCTAGATGAGAACTGCTGTAGTGCTCATTCCTGGTTCTAGCTGCCTCGAACTCCGGCCTCTAGGCTCCTTGTTCATTGTTTTCTGGCCTGTAGCTCAGGGGGTATGGAAAGAATGTTAGAGCTATGAGTTCTCCTGCCCTGACAGGATCTGTACAGGGTCTGCACATCTCCATGTTCTTCCGCTCAACGCATCCCTACTCATGGAACCCTGCTAAGTGGTCATTTCAACTCTCCTCTATACCTCCAGTGACAGGGATATACTACTTCCTGAGCCAGCCTGCTTCTTCCTTGGCCACCTCTGACCCAAAGTCCGTTATCCTGTGAAATGTTAACCCATCTCCCCGTGGATCCTAATTATTCACTCTTGTTCTGCTCCCGAGGCCCTGGGCGGGATAGATCTCAATGGCAGCCCATGCACCTCACTCATTCTGGGGCTGAGACCCAGGCTCAGTTTGTGGTCAGTGCTCACTGGGGCCACACGGGTGCTTTGGCTGCAGTGCGGCTCAGGGTGGAGCACTTCCCAGGAGGGGTGATGGTGGACTGACCGCTCCAGAGTGCCCTGCCTCCTGGGGATCACACTTTGTTGTAGTCCCTTCCACATGGGCTCTGGGTTTGGCCATGTGATTTGCTTTTTTTTTTTTGAGATGGAGTCTCACTCTGTCGCCCAGGCTGGAGTGCAATGGCATGATCTCGGCTCACTGCAGTCTCTTCCTCCCAGGTTCAAGTGATTCTTCTGCCTCAGCCTCCCGAGTAACTGGAATTACAGGGGCCCCCCACCACGCCTGGCTAATTTTTTGTATTTTTAATAGAGACGGGGTTTCACAATGTTGGCCAGGCTGGTCTCGAACTCCTGACCTCATGATCTGCCTGCCTCGGTCTCCCAAAAGTGCTGGGATTACAGGCGCGAGCCATGGCACCCGGCTGTGACTTGCTTTAACCAACAGAATGTGTTGGAAGTGATGCTATGTCAGGTCAAGACTTAACTTCAGAAGGCACCTTCCACTTTCACACTCGTTGAAGCCAGCCTCCGTGTGGAGAAGCTTGAGTTGGACTATTGGCAGGAGAGCCATGGGGAGAAAAGTCACTGGGATGGAGGCTGAGAAAACATCTGGGCCACCCTAACCTCAGTGGAGCTCTGCTGAGTGCAGCCACTCGAGTGACCTCTGCCAAACCATGTGGAGCAGAACTGTCCAGTGAAGCCCACAAGCCCTTAGAATCCTGAGAAATAATACATCATGATCGCTTTCCACCATCACGTGTTGGGATGGTTTGAAGGCAATAATAGAGAACTTCTACTTGGATCCTGAGCAAGTACTTCCTGTCCACTCTTAGGACAAAGAAAGGTGCCAGCTATAGCCATTGAGTCTGATTTTCAAGCCAGACTTGAAACTTCTGTATGGTCCTAGGCATGGCCTTCTTGGGACTCAGTTTCTCCATCTATAAAGTGGAGAGATTGTAAATTCCATGATCTTATCTCTTTTAGCTGTTCTTTGATGAAGCTGAAGGACTCTAGATGAAGCATGACCCCCCACTCTGAGCAGGGGCCCCTTCTACAGGTGTGTGTCAGCTTAGGTGATGTTTCTCATGCCCATAGCCTCACTGACAGCAGAATAACCTGGGGCCAGTCTTTCTGGCTGATCCACTTGGAATCACACACTTCCATTCCAGGTTGTGCCAAACTCAACCTGATGTTCCTTGTGGCCCCTGGAACGGGGCTGCCTGCTGGGGTGTTGTCTAACTGGGTATGTCAAACTGTAAACTGTGCAACTTGGGACCCTCTTCCTCTGTTTCCTTGTTCCTGATTAGGTGTTGGCTACAAATGATTCACTTAGAAGGCATTGGGAACTGGCTGTGATGTTTGGGGCATTTCTTCCTTGATCAATTAACAGCCTTCTCCCTACTTTATTTTATTTATTTATTATTGTTATTTTTAGATGGAGTCTCGCTCTGTTGCCCAGGATGGAGTGCAGTGGTGCGATCTCAGCTCACTGTAACCTCTGCCTCCTGGGTTCAAACAATTCTCCTGCCTCAGCCTCCTGAGTAGCTGGGACTACAGGTGCGTGCCACCATGTCCAGCTAGTTTTTTGTATTTTAGTAGAGATGGGGTTTCACCCTGTTGCCTGGTCTGGTCGCGAACTCCTGAGCTCAGGCAATCCGCCTGCCTTGGCCTCCCAAAGTGCTGGGATTACAGGCATGAGCCACTGTGCCTGGCCCTCCCTATTTTATGATGATATCAGCAAAAATAAAATTAGGAGGTTTATGCAAATCATATTTGTATGATCACGTCTGAGAGCCTTTGGATCGAATTTTCTCGCCAATTTCTCTACATGCGAGCTTTAAACTTTTCCTTTATTGTTTACAGAAGATGCTTTTAGAGATTGCACTGTGTCAACTTCAGAGACAACCAGAAGGTTGGGAGGGAAGGAAAAGGCACCCTGTAAGGGATGATGGAGGGGCTGGGGCTCAAACTGGAGATGAGAGATGAGGCCCAGGCTCCGTGTGTGGAACTCATCCGGGCTCTCTCTAGGTCAAGGAAGCAGGTGTCACTGGTTGACACAAACAACTGGCAGACAGAGGCCAACACAGTCAGGCAGAACTTTCTAGAAGTCTGAAGTGTCTGGAGAGGGAGCAGGCTGCCTTTGGAGAGTGTGTGACCCCAAGAGAAGAGGACTCTGAGATTCAGGGAGCAGCAGTATCTTCCCAAGATCACCCAGCTGGTCAGTTGAAGTTCTGAGACCGATGGCTAGAACTGGAAGCTGACACAATGCCCAGAGCCCGGGAAAGGGACAGAGATGTGTCCGTTCCAGCCAGCAGGTGCCCTTCCCACTCGAAGCCTTGAGTGTTGGGCAAGGTGGTGGTCAAGACTCCCTTTCCCACGATGGTGAGAGGACATGGCCAGAATTTTGGTGGAAGCCTTTCTTGACTGCTGAGGATCTGATGAGCCTCTTCAATATTTATTTTTCAAATAGAACTGAACAATTCTGAAGAGAAACAATATTACATTTCTTAGAAGCTTCCCCAAATGCATAGTTATCAGGGAAACCTGAATAAACTAAGAAGAGCTTAGACCTATTTATTTATGTATTCAGTCATCTCTGGGGTGTGGGTTATGCTGGTGTGAAGAGACAGTAATTAGATTGTGCTTAGACTGATTCCCCTGTTCCAGGAATGGGATTAGGGCTGGGCTGCCCGAGCTCTGTGGTCTTCCATGCTCATGGTGCTGGTCCTTCAAGTTTATACCTCTGGGATCATTGGTTTCCAAACCTGGCTGCATATGGAATCATCTGGGGAGTTTTTTTTTTTTTTTTAAACTGATGCCTGTATTCCACCTGCCGAGGTTCTGATTTAATTTATCTGGGAACAGCCTTGGCATTGGGACTTTTATAAGCTCCCTAGGTGATCCGCTGTGCAGCAGAGATTGAGAATTCCTAATTTAGACTTTGAACCTGTTGGGGCAAGCTACGTTCATGGATCATCCTTCCTCCTTCCCTAGGTTTGTTTTTTTTTTTTTTTTGAGACGGAGTCTCACACTGTCACCCAGGCTGGAGTGCAGTGGCACAGTCTCAGCTCACTGCAACCTCTGCCTCCCAGGTTCAAGCGATTCTCCTGCCTCAGCCTCCCGAGTGACTGGGATTACAGGTACCTGTCACCATGCCTGGCTAATTTTTGTATTTTTAGTAGAGACAGGGTTTCACTATGTTGGCCAGGCTGGTCTCTAACTCCTGACCTCGTGATCCGCCCACCTCGGCCTCCCAAAGTGCTGGGACTATAGGCGCACGCCACCATGCCCAGGAGAATCGCTTGAACCCAGGAGGCAGAGGTTGCAGTGAGCCGAGATCGTGCCACTGCACTCTAGCCTGGTGACAGAGCGAGACTCCGTCTCAAAAAAAAAAAGGAAAAATACTTGGGTTGTCTTCAGTCAAATACATCGATAAGCCATAATGACTGGTTGTTTCTTAAATCACGTGTTGTTTGAATTTAACTGGGCTCACTTGCCCCCCCTCAAATAGGTTTGCATGCTTAGAACTGGGCCCGCTCTGACATGGGACAAAAATTGCTGGTGTGTGAACATTCTCATTCCCTTCCGCCTCTAAATGAAAAGAATTCCTTCTTTGCCTGTTCAGTTCCCCAGCAACCCTTTCCAGCCTTCTAGACAGGGTTCCACCTTTGCCAGCTCAGACCCTCAGCTTTTATAATGCAGAGCTGGAAAGAAAGGCTGGGGACTGAGGAAGGGTGGTCAGGAGGTTTGCATCGGAAGGAAGAGAGCTGTTCCAAGGGAAAAGAATAAAAGAGAAGAGAAAGAGGGTGGGGAGGAAAGACAATAGGGAAAATGTTAGATTGGGACTGAGAGTGGAGAAAAGGAAAAGATATATGAGGAATGTCTGCCAGATGTGTGTATACTGAGAGTGGCAAAAGGAGAAGAAATATTTATATTTTGCTGTGCATTGAGAATGTACCATGTCCTCCCTACATACACGGGCACGATTTCCCTGTAGAGGCTTCCCCAGAGGTGTACATAAATTACAATTGCTTTCAGCTATATTTTATTGTCAGACTACAGATTCCTTGAATTGATCCTGCACAGAGACTGGTCCATTTGGGCCTCCAGTTATATTTGGAATATGCTGATAAGCCAGGGTTGTGTGGAAACGGCAGCAGGTGTGAGCTGGGAAACCCTTCACCACCTGGTGGAGGCATTTCACAGACTCATGAGCTCTCAGAGTGGGAAGAGATCTTAAAAATGAGGGTCTTCAAAATGGTCTAATTTGGCCAGGCTCAGTGGCTCACGCCTGTAATACCAGCACTTTGGGAGGCTGAGGCGGGTGGATCACCTGATGTCAGGAGTTTGAGACCAGCCTGGCCGACGTAGTGAAACCCTGTCTCTACGGAAAAATACGAAAATTAGCCGGGTGTGGTGGTACATGCCTGTAGTCCCAGCTACTTGGGAGGCTGAGGCAGGAGAACCGCTTGAACCCGGGAGGCAGAGGTTGCAGTGAGCTGAGATGTCACCACTGCACTCCAGACTTGGCAACAGAGTGAGACTCTGTCTCAAAAATTTAAAAAAGTCTAATGCCTCCTCCCATTTTGAAATTGATTTTCTAGAGCCCCCCACCAAGTTCATTCTCTGCTTATAGACTTCCTATGAAAGGGAATGCATTACTTTCAGAGAAAACTCACTGCAACCGTGTATAGACCTAGCAGTTAGAATTGTCTGTCTGTGTCCTCAAATGCCATTGTCAGTGGTGTGAATTATCACAGCCTCATTGGACTTCACTCTGGCGAGTCCTGGAACAGTTTAAATTATTCTTCTCCTTTGAATCGGCAATTCTGCTTCTAGGAAGTCTGTGTCACTCACATGCATACACAAAGACGCATGTCCACGGATGTTTAGATTGAAGCATTACTTGCGAGATGAAAATGTGAAGCCATTTCAATGTATATCTACAGAGGATTGCCAGTAGAACCACAGTAGATATCAGTTGTGGAATAATGGATATGCCTGTCCTAATATGGAAAGATTTCCAAGATATAGTGAGGGAAGAAGTAAGTTGCAGATAATAAGTTAGGAAAGAGTGTGTTAAGACCCCACGAACTTCATACCTATACCTGCATATGAATTAAAGATATGAAGACATATAGAAAAACAATGTAATAAAATTGATAACAATTAGTCAAATCAAAACCACAAGATACCACTGTGCATCGATCAGAATGGCTATTACTTAAAAAATGGCAAATCACAAGTGTTGGTGAGGATGTGGAAAAATCATTCACCGCTGGGAGAAATGCTACATGGTGCTTTGGAAAAGCCGCTTTGGAAAATTGGCAGTCTCTCAAAACGTTCAACATGGAGTCACTACATGACCCAGCAATTCCACTCCTAGGTATGTTCTCAGGCAGCATAAAAACTACATCCAGCAACATTTTTGACAATAGCCAAAAAGCGGAAACAACTCAAATGTCCATCAATTGATGGGTCTGTGAATAAAACGCAGTTGCATCTATAAAGTGGAGTATTATTCGGCAATAAAAAGGATTAAAATACTGATGCATGCTACTGCCTGGATGAACTTTGAAAACATTATCCTAAATCAGGCCGGGCGCGGTGGCTCACGCTTGTAATCCCAGCACTTTGGGAGGCCGAGGCGGGCGGATCACGAGGTCAGGAGATCGAGACCATGGTGAAACCCTGTCTCTACTAAATGTATAAAAAAAAAAAAATAAGCCGGGCGCGGTGGCGGGCGCCTGTAGTCCCAGCTACTCGGAGAGGCTGAGGCAGGAGAATGGCGTGAACCCGGGAGGCGGAGCTTGCAGTGAGCCGAGACTGCGCCACTGCACTCCAGCCTGGGCGACAGAGCAAGACTCCGTCTCAAAAAAAAAAAAAAAAAAAAAAAAAAAAAAGAAAACATTATCCTAAATCAAAGAAGCCAGTCACAAAGGATCACATATTGTATAATTCTGTTTATTTATTTATTTATTTTTTGAGACGGAGGCTCACTCTGTTGCCCAGGCTGGAGTGCAGTGGCGCAATCTCTGCTCACTGCAAGCTCTGCCTCCCAGGTTCACGCCATTCTCCTGCCTCAGCCTCCAGAGTAGCTGGGACTACAGTCACCCGCCACCACGCCTGGCTAATTTTTTGTATTTTTAGTAGAGATGGGGTTTCACCGTGTTAGCCAGGATGGTCTCGATCTCCTGACCTCGTGATCTGCCCGCCTCGGCCTCCCAAAGTGCTGAGATTACAGGCTTGAGCCACTGCGCCCGGCCTGTATAATTCTGTTTATATGAAATGTCCAGGATCTGTACATCTGTAGAGACAGGAATTAGATTAGGGTTGCTGAGGGCCAGAGGAGAGAGAGGTCTGAGTGTGAGGCTGACGGGCATGGGTTTTTTCTCTAGGGTGATGAAAACATTCGATAGCCCATAGTGACGGTTACGCAATTCTGTGAATATACTAAAAACCACTGACCTGTGTGTGCATTGAATGGATGGACTGTATGGCTGTCTGCGAAATATATCTCCATAAACTGTTTTTAAAAAATGCTAATTGTGTTTGCATCTCGTGTGGTGGGGGGGTGGAGTGCTGTGTTAGGAGGGAGGAGTGAAAGACTTGCCTTGTCCTGGCGATTTGTTTCAGGTGACAAAGCGTGATGATGATTTATAGGCATTCCAGGGAGGCATTTAAGGCAGAGGGCTGCTGGCCATCCAGCCCTTTGACAAAGCCACACTTCGAGTCTCTACCTTCTTTGCCTCTGGGGCCAATGGCTGTCCCTCCACAGGCAATCAGTGGCCCAGGGGTGGCAGTGCTCATGCAGGGTGACTCATACCACTTTTCCTGGGCACCTTTCCTGACTAGTGGTTTCTCCTGGGCTCTCATAAGCCCTCCGGTGACTCAAGGCAGAGAATGAGCTCTTTGGCCTGCCCACTTCTGGGGATCCTTTGTGCCAGGGAGGACTGTGTGTCCAGGAAGGACTGTGAGAAAGGGGCTCAGCACGGATTCAGCTGACAGAGAGAAGACTGTCAGAGAAGATGCTAAGTCTGCCTGGATGACAGAGCTGACCCCAGAGAGGCTGGATTGACCCTCCCCACCTTACTGCAAACAGAGGCAGAGACTGGAGCCAAGTTGAGTGAGACAGGGCCAATGGCCAAAAGGGGTCAGCGCAGCTGGGGCCTTCAGTTGGCAGAAGCCCTGTGCAAATCTCCACAGCCCTCCACCCACAGGAACCCAGGCCCACCCAGGCTCATCGGCCTGACGCAGAACGGCAGAGCGCATAGCACAGCACCCCAGCACGTGGCACCCAGGAAACACACTTGACATGCGCTCGATACAACCAAAGCACAAAGACACCCCAGGGCACACCCAAGCCACAACAGGTGTCACCTAGGCACTTGCCATCACACAACAAATGCACATAGACCGCAGACACACAGAAGCACACTTAAAAATAGAACGGTGCCCTCCCCCTTGCCGAGACGTCACACGGCACAAGTAACAAACGGACCAACACAAGGGAAGGTCCCTGACAGTTTGTCCATTGGCCCTCAGAGGCTGATCTGGAGCAGCTGAGACACCCTTTTCAATCCCCCAGTCTGGCTTGGGTGCCTTCCTCTCTGTCACCTCTCTCTGTCCCTCCTCTTCTTGCAACAAGTCCACTAGGCCTCTCTAGCCCGTGGTAGAGAATGTGTTACCACCACACCGGGACTGTTGGCTAACTTGTTTGCTTTCCTCTCTTTCCTATCCATTGGATATAAGGTTCTTTTTTTTGTTTGTTTGTTTTTTGAGACAGAGTCTTGGAGTGCAGTGGAGCCATCTTGGGTCACTGCACCCTCCACCTCCCAGGTTCAACCAATTCTCCTGTCTCAGCCTCCCAAGTAGCTGGGACTACAGGCACAAGCCACTATGCCTGGCAAATTTTTGTATTTTTAGTAGAGATGGGGTTTCACCATATTGGTCAGGCTGGCTCAGACTCCTTTACCTCAGGTGATCGACCCACCTCGGTCTCCCAAAATGCTGGGATTACAGGTGTGAGCCACCGCACCCAGCCACATATAAGGTTCTTGAAGTTAAAGCCTGTGTTCTATGTATCTCTGAGTCTCTGACACTTTGCAGTGTCTGGGGTATAGGACAGGGTTAATGTATAACGAATGAATAAATGGATCAAGCTATCCAAGTGTGCGTATATTTACAAAAGAAAATGTTCAACCTTCATCATTATCAAAGAAATGCAAATTAAAATGAGATGCAATTTTACACCTATTAAATTAGCACAAATTAAGAAATATAATTATCACACTCAGAACTGAAACAGTCATGGTCTAGGCATGGCACCCATACATTGCCGGTGGCAGTGTGTAAATTGGGTGCAGCACCTTTGGAAAACAGTTTGATCATATGTATCAAGAGTCATTAAAAGGCTCAGAGCCTTTGGTGCAGTGATTGCACCCCTGGGAATTTATCCAAAGGTAATTACCAAAAAGAAGAAGGACATTTGCTGATGGTCATTGGAAGTGTCATTTGCCATCACACAAGGCCTTGATTTCAGAACCCAAAATTGGGATACACATTCTGACGCATTGAACTTGAGGATAGCTGGGAAGAACAGCTGCAGAGAACAGGGAACAGGGGCTGACCATGACTGAATTGGGAACGGCAAAGATAAGGAAGTACATTTCCTGAGGTCAGGGATCTGGCAGGCATTGTTCACTCCTGTATCCTCGGCTCCGAGTGGAGTATCTGGTACACAGTAGGGTTAAGCGATATATACCTTAGTATATATTTAATCATGATACATGTTTTTATTTAGCTAGCACAGACATACATACACTCTGAATAGGATGCTCTGTGGCCATTAAAGGTCATTAATATGCAAATGTGTTTAAGATACAATGTTGTAAAGAAATGATTTCTTATTCTGCATAAAAAGGATTTATGTGAAGGGAAATGGAGGTGAAGAGAGGTCAAGCGACTTGCTTATGCCACACAGCCCTGAGTGGGGCAGCCCTGTCCCAAACCCAGGTCTGTTGGGCTTAACCACTGGTCTTTGCTGTCTTCAGTACACCCTGAGTTATTCTACTCTGAGGCCCTGAGCTCTAAGGGTCCTGGGTCCTGAAGTCCTGAGGTCCTGAGGTCCTGAGTTCTGAGATCCTGAGGTCTTGAGGTCTTGAGGTCCTGGATCCCGAGATCTTGAGGTCCTGAGGTCCTGAGGTCCTGAGATCCTGAGATCCTGAGGTCTTGAGGTCCTGGGTCCTGAGGTCCTGGGTCCTGAGATCCTGAGGTCCTGAGATCCTGAAGTCCTGGGTACTGAGGTCCTGAGGTCTTGAGGTCCTGGATCCTCAGGCCCTGAGATCTTGACGTCCTGAGATCCTGAGGTCTTGAGGTCCTGAAGTCCTGAGATCTTGAGGTCCTAGGTCCTGGGTCCTGAGGTTCTGAAGTCTTGCTTTCTGAGGGTCCCATGGCCTGAGGTCCTGAGATCCTTAGATCCTGTGGTCATGGGTCCTGAGTCCTGAGGTGAAAAGCACTGTTGGGGGGTCTGCTGGAGAAGAGATATTTTCCCATGAGGGTTCCCTTCCTTTGCGAATCCTTAATAATCCGAGCTCCTCTGTAGACATGAACACACTAGCCTTTCTTAATGATGCATGCATTTCATTGTGATGGGTAAAGTACAGATTTACTTTTGAAAGGTGAATAAATTTGCTTTTTGTTTTTTCAAGTATGCATTTTCTCAGAGAAAAGATACTAAAAGGTTGACTACAACTTTGCAAGCGTCCAAGGGATTTTTTTGTTGGTACAATAAAATCCTCACGGCGAAAATGTAGAGAATGCAGATTGAGTGCACTGAACCCAAGGGTGCAGGGGCTGGGGTTACAAGGAGGGAGCAGAAATGTCCCAAGGGGACCCTTCCATGCAGGGTGAGATACTGGGGTCCCGGTTCCTCTAGCCTGGAGTCCCGCAGGTGCTGGTGGGGAGAGTTGGAAAGGCATTCCCATTAGACCTGATTTTCTGTTTTCTGCTTCTGTCAGTGTCTCTGGGGGAGACTTACCTAGGGCTAGTGGGGCTTTGGACTGAAGAGAGTTTTGCTTCTGATTTGGGAAGAAAGCAGGACTCTCCCTTCTCCCTAAGGCCACCCCATGACCGCAGAGTCTCACAGAGTTGTGGAGGAGAGGGTCCTGGGTACATTGACTCCTGATACTGGGAGGTGTGAGTCATTTCCGCCCTCTTGCTTGAATCAATCTCTTTTTTTAGAATTTAAAATATTTAAAAAATTTGGAAGTAATTTTAGATTTACAACCAGGTTTCAAAAATAGTATTGAGTCCCTTTGTACCTTTACCCGGCTTCTCCAAGTGTTACCGTCTTCCGTACTCACAGTATCATGATCACGACCAGGAATTTAGCATCGATATGATCATCTAACTAATCTGTTCATATTTTGCTAATTGTCTACATTGTGTTTCTTTGTCAAAGTTTTTTGTTTCCTTCAATCTGAGATAGTCCTCAGTCTATCTTTTATGGTTTGGAAACTTTTGAAGAATACTGGCCGTCTGTTTTGCAGGCCGTCTCCTCACTGTGGTTTGTCTGATGTTTGCTCGCGGTTACATTTGAGGATTGCCTTTTTGCAAGAATCCTGCAGAAGTGATGCTGTGTCCTCAGTATAGCCTATCGGGAGACACGCAAAGTCCGTTCCTCTTGGTTAAAGTGGTATCCGCCCGGTTTTTACACTCGTCTCTACTCCCTCTTTTTTTCCTTTGAGACAGGGTTTTGCTCTGTTGCCCAGGCTGGGGTGCAGTGGCACAATTACCATCACCATGTGCTGCAGCCTTGACCTTTCAGGCTCAAGTGATCCTCCCACCTCAGCCTTCCAAATAGCTGAGATTACAGGCACATGCCACCATGCCTGGCTAATTTTTTATTTTTTGTAGAGATGGGGTAACCCTAGGTTGCTTGAGCTGGTCTTGAACTCCTGGGCTCAAGCGATTCTCCCAGCTCGGTCTCACAAAATGCTGGGATTACAGGTGTGAGCCACCTCGCCCAGCCTCTCCCTTTCTTTACCTGTGTAATCCCCCTTCACTGGCTGGGCGCGGTGGCTCCGCCTGTAGTCTCAGTACTTTGGGAGGCTGAGGCAGGTGGATCACCAGGTCAGGAGTTCAAGACCAACCTGGCCAAGATAGTGAAACCCTGTCTCTACCAAAAATACAAAAATTAGCTGGGCATGGTGGTGGGCACCTGTAATCCCAGCTATTAGGGAGGCTGAGGCAGAGAATTACTTGAACCCGGGAGGCGGAGGTTGCAGTGAGCCGAGACCGTGCCACTGCACTCCAGCCTGGGCAACAGAGCAAGACTCTATCTCAAAAAACCAAAAAAACAAAAAAGACTTTCAGCTCCCCTTGTTTATCCTCACTTTATAGTGGGTGGCACAGAGTCTCAGAAAGGTGAGAAACGCTGCCCAAGGTCTCACAGCCAGGACATGGTCTGCTCCCAAGTCCATGTTTTTCCCTCGTTCTCCGAGATCAGGTCTTGCTTAAAGTCACTGAGTGATTTCACTCTGCTGGGACACAAGCCCGGACTCCTGTGCCACCTCCCTAGAGAGTTGGGAACCAAGGAAATAATGATCACAAAATGTATATAGCGCTTTATAATTGACAAGACTGTCCATCTTTATGGCAGACCCCTGAGTCAGGTGTCCCTATCTTCATTTCGTAGAAGACGAAGTTTGTGTGTCCTGCTCAGTCTCAGCCATTTTGTGGCAGACCTGCAATTTTAACCCATGTTGTTCCACTCCAACCCCAATCCTTGACTATGTAAATGCCTCCTTTTTCTCCACCTAGATAGGAGAGGGCTGGTTCCTGGGCAGGGTGAGGGGTGCTGAGCCCATGAGGGAGAGGCTCCTCATTTCTTTTAGAATAACCAAGATCTCTCTGAGTATTACCTATATCCACAGGTGGTGTCTTACAGGTGATTTGCATGCTTCGTAAAAACGTAATTTATAGGAATGATAAAATTTTATGTGATTTATAAGACCCGTTAAATGTATGAGGGAACTAGCAGGGCTCATGGATCCCTCTGCTGTCTCTGATTTGGCCAATCAGCAGTTGGCCCTTTAGGAGAGGCTGGTCTGAACGTTGGCCTGGGCTTGGTGTGGTGGTCCCAGCCTCATGTTGATGAACCAGACAAAGTTCCAGGGATCTGGGGGAGGAGGGGAGACAAGAGGAGGACCCACAGAATCACAAGGCCAGGGCGTGACTGAGTTGCAAACCCTGGAGCATTGTGGAAGGCTTCCTGGAGGCAGTGGCACTGCTGAGAACTTGTGACATTGGACAGGATTTAAGCAGAGGAAGGTTGGAGTTGCGTGGCTGTCCCAGTGTTTGCACGAGTGGAAATGGAGTGTGGGTCTGTGGACTGGGGAAAGGAAGGAAGGCTGGCGTTCTGACAGTTCTTCCTTCTCAGGGAATTGAAGCCTTAGGCAGGGCTGGTCAGAAAGCTCAGTGCATGCCTAGGACACAGAATTTGAAGACAGGAAGGAATCTGGAAATCCTTGTCATCTGTGGCTGGCATGTGCCACAAGACATGCCCCTCATCAGCACCGGAGCCCCCCATATCTGGTAGCAGGAGGAAGGGGATTCTGGTTGAGGAAAAGGGAAGCAGACAAGACCTTGCGACTGCCTCCCGCGGCCCTGAGCATTGTGTTATGAGGAATACTACATTTGTAAAGGGAAGGCGGGTGCAGGTCTACACCCACAGAAGGTGGACTGGGGTCATATACCAGAATCTTTCCACAGGCAGATAATGGGACTAGCCCTCTCTCAGCCCTGCAGATAAAAGGTTGTGGAATCTTTTGACAATAAGAGAGAGAGAGACAGAAGGTCAAGCATCCTGTGACTCTCCCGCGGAAGCAGGAAAAGACAAGGTCGTTGCCTTTCTAGCATGTTCTCTTGGTTTTCAGGCAAAATATTTTAGGTCCACCCTCCCTGTTCAGAAGCCTGAGCAGCGGGCTGGAGCCCTTTCTTCCTGTGTCCCCATATAGACACTCAATTGCGACACTGCTCCCCAGTATATGCCACAGACCCTGAAACCTACATGTCCATAATGAGCTCATCACCTTCACCTGAGCCTGCTTCTGTCCTGGGCTCTCAGCTCAGAGGTGACCTCGCTGGCCCCTAAGCCAGAAACAGAAGCATTTTTCTCTGTCTCCGTTGTCCCTCACCCCCATATTCAATCACCAAGCCCTGCCCTTTTGCCCCCAAAAATCTCTAGAATCTCCTCACCCACTTTTCTATCCACCATCGCTAGCAAAGACACCATGTCTTACCTTGGCTCTTGCATGGCCTAACAGCCTCCCTACGAGGCCATGGTCGCTCTTCTAGACAATCCTTCACACTGCCCAGCAGCCATCTTTCCCACTCACCTTTGGCCCCATGTCTCTCGCTTGCATAAAACTCTTCACTTGCTCTCTGGTCACCTACGGCATCAAGTCCTGGGCCCTGGGCCTGGCATTCAAGGCCTTTCAGACATGGCTCTGCTGCTTTTTGTAGTATATTCTCCAGCAGTCATCCCAGTTGCCTGTTCTATGACAACGTCACATTTATTTGCCTGCTAACCCCATATTGTTTCACTCCCTTTGGCTTTTCCAAATGTAATTGACTCTCCCTAGACATGACATCCCAGTATGTCTCTCTGGAAAACTCCTATTCATCCTTCAAAACCAACTCTTGTGACTCTACCTCTCTGAAGTATGCCCTGACTTGCTTCACACATAAGCATTCTGCCCTCTCTACCATCTGTGCATTAGCACGTGTTGTACCCCACTGTGATTATTTGTTTGCACATCCATTCCCACCATAGTCTGTGACGTCCTTAAGGGCAGAGGCCAAATCTCTCTCTCTCTTTTCTTCTTTCCTCCCTTCCCTCCTTTCTGTTCTTCCTCTCCTCCTTCCCTCTCTCTTCTCCCCCTCTTCTCTTTTTCTTCCTCCCCCTCCACCAGTCTTAACCTTCCAGCCATCAGCTCTTTCCTGAGTGCCAACAGACATGCCAGCTCTGCTCTAAAGTTTTTGCATTCTCACAGAGGTGCTGTCCTTGACAAGGCCCCACATCAATAGATTCCACAGTCCCCTTGGCATGTGAACTGTAACTAGGAGTTATAGCCAGACAATCTCACCGAAGAAGTGCGCTGAAGAAATCCAAGTAGGGTATTGCACCTAGAGCAACCGTCAGGTGGAGCGGGGTGGGGTGGGGGAGGTCTCTGCTGAAGAGGAGCCATTTGAGTCTTTGCCCGAATGACAAGAGGGATTTGGCTGTGCAAGGAGATCAAGAGAGCACTCCAGAGAGAGAGAAGTGCTTGTTTAAAGGCCTTGCGGTGGGGATGAGCTTGGTGCATGGAAAGAGTAGGCTGGTGAGGCCCAAGAGAAGTGAGCAGGGGAAGTAGGTACAGCCTTGGGAGGTGAGGGCACAGGTCATTCCTAAATCCCTGCCTGTGTCTTGTAATCCCCAAGCTAAATTGGGATCCCAGAACCAGAGCCACTAGCAATGTCACCCTAAGGGGAAGAGAAGGGGAGCCAGGCATGGCTGTCTGCAGTGTGCCTCTCACGGATACTTCTTTTACCTGGCGGACAGCCCAACGCCTAGTTGTCTGACCCGTGATCAAGATGTCCTTCACACGGAAAACTTGTTTATTCTGACAGATGCCTTGGTGGTTCGTGTGTGCAGTGAATGCCTGCCTGACCATCGCTCTGAGCTGGGAGCTTGTGTTATCCCCTGCGTCCCGGGGAAAACCTGCTGGGGCAGCCC
Organism: Symphalangus syndactylus; assembly: GCF_028878055.3. Classification (NCBI taxonomy): domain Eukaryota; kingdom Metazoa; phylum Chordata; class Mammalia; order Primates; family Hylobatidae; genus Symphalangus; species Symphalangus syndactylus. The sequence goes on along the minus strand of NC_072442.2, from coordinate 62,447,436 downwards.
CCGGTTCTTCCTTTCTTCTCTGCAGTTGGGGTTCTCTGTGTTCAGGGATTACCCAAACCACGGCTTTCTCTGGAGACCAGTGATGGCAAAGCGTTCTCTTCTGCTCTTGACAAGTCGCCCCCACTCAGCTCAAGGCCTTTGGCATTCCTTGGAGACCTCTGCTGACTGCCGTTGGAGGAAGATGCTGGTTCAGGCCAGATTCCATCTTGGGGTGCGTGCCCTTGCTCTTCCTCTGCCCCACACACTCCTTCCGCAGCTTTGTGCGTGGTTACTCCTGCCCATCATTCAGGCTTTGGCTCAGACAGCACTTACTCAAGAGAACTTTCTTTGGTAGATGCATAGCTTTTAAATTTTTTTTTAATTTTTTAAATGTAGTATTTTGGATTCAGGGGATACATGGGCATGTTCGTCACAGGGTATATTGTGTGATGCTGAGGTTTTGGCTTCTATTGATCCTGTCACCCAAAGAGTGAACATAGTCCCCAGCAGGAAGTTTTTTAACCCTTGCCCCCATCCCTCCCTCTCCCCTTTTGGAGTCTCCTGTATCTGCTGTTCCCATCTTTGTGTCATGTGTACTCAATGTTTAGCTCCCAATTATAAGTGAGAATTTGTGGGATTTGGTTTTCTGTTTCTGTGTTAATTTGCTTAGGATAATGGCCTCCAGCTGCATCCATGTTGCTACAAAGGACATGATTTCATTCTTTTTCATGGCTGCATAGTATTCCATGGTGTATATGTACCACATTTTCTTTATCCAGTCCACTGTCAATGGGCACCTGGGTTGATTCCACATCTTTGCTATTGTAACGAGTGCCGCAATGAATATCAGCATGCAGGTGAGGACAACTTCCTGATCGCCTTTTCTTTTTCCTTTTTTTTTTGAGATGGAATCTCACTCTGTAGCCCAGGCTGGAGTGCAGTGGTACAATCTTGACTCACTGCAACCTCCACCTCCTGAGTTCCAGTGATTCTCCTGCCTCAGCCTCCCGAGTAGCTGGGATTACAGGCACACACCATCATGCCTGGCTAATTTTTGTATTTTTAGTAGAGATGGGGTTTCACTATGTTGTCCAGGCTGGTCTTGAACTCCTGGCCTCAAGTGATCTGCCTGCCTTGGCCTCCCAAAGTGCTGGGATTACAGGCACCTGCCACCATGCCCAGCTAATTTTTGTATTTTTAGTAGAGATAGGATTTCACCATGTTGGCTAGGCTGGTCTTGAACTCCTGACCTCAAATGATGCTCCCACCTCGGCCATCCAAAGTGCTGGGATTACAGGTGTGGGCCTTTTCTGAGCGGCAGTCTCGATACTCTTTATCCCCTTGCCTTGTGTTATTTTCCTCCCTGACTCTTCCATCCACGCTTGGGGGATCCACCATTAAAATGCAGACTCCTTGAGGGCAGAGACGTGTCTCTTCCGTTTACCCCTGTTACTTATCTCCAGCGCCCAGAACTGTGTCCAGCGCATAGCAGTGATCAGTAAACATTTTCTGAGTGAATGCTGGTGTTTTCCTTTTTTTTCCCCCTTTTTAGTGATTAATATGCATGGAATCCTCATCAAAGAGCAGATTGTGTCAGACCCACAGAGTATTTGACTCTTGCGTGGCTCAGAACTCATTACCTTCCAGCAGCAAGTTGAGAGATTCTTGGACAGAGATTTAAACAAACGCTCAAGTTGCCGTTTGACCCAGCTAACCTTCCAGTGAGTTCAGAGTCATAAACCATTATTGTCTCTGCAGGCGGGGAGTACTGCAGACGCCTCTTGGCACCTGGTGCCTCCGTCTGAATTAGTAGCTCATTCTCTCTATCTGATGCTGGGCCAGGAATGAGAGAGTTTACACTTCCCTGTGTGAGCCTGCTCTTGGCATCTTTAATGGTGTTCTATGACCACAGAGACACACTCAGGGTCAGATAATCTGAAGGCATTTGTTGATTTGGTTTTAGAACCCAGAAAAACCAGTGAATGAAAAAGACAGGCCCAGGATGGTGTGTGGGCCAGCTGGCAGGGCCCGGACCATCGCCCAGGACCCGACTCCTCACCTGGTATTTTCCCATTGCTCTGGGCTCCTCTGGCCATCCAAAGGTGATTCCCCATTCTCACGGTTTCTGTGCTCATCCCTGCCACTTGGCAGCTGTGACTCTTCATGAAATTTATGCAGCAAATTTTTTTTAGTTGTGGTCAAACACACAAAACATAAAATTGACCATATTAACCTTTTTTTTTTTTTTTTTGAGACGGAGTTTCGCTCTTGTCGCCCAGGCTGAAGTGTAATGGTGCAATCTTGGCTCACTGCAACCTCCGCCTCCCAGGTTCAAGCAACTCTCCTGCCTCAGCCTCCCAGGTAGCTCGGATTACAGGCGTGTACCACCACACTTGGAATTTTTTAAATTTTTTTATTTTTAGTAGAGATGGAGTTTCACCATGTTGGCCAGGCTGGTTTTGAACTCCTGACCTCAAGTGATCTGCCCACCTCAGCCTCGCAAAGTGCTAGGATTACAGGTGTGAGCCACTGCGCCCAGCCTCAAGATATATTTTCAATGGGATGTCAAACCTCTAGATTTCCCCAGATGAGGAAGACCTTAGTGGGTTTAGGCACTCAGAAACTTCAGAGAAAATTCCTTCAGTTTCTTTTTGTGTGCTAGGGAGAACTTTCACACTTCCTGTGGGGCATGAGGTATAACCAGGAGCTGTCTGGTGCTCCTTGGTTGCCACTGGGCACCGTGCCCTGGCATTCAGAGGAAGATGGCATGAGGATTAGAGGAGTCAGGAGGGAAGGCAAGGTTCTCTTGGGTGGGGTTACCTGCAGGTGAGGGCTTTGAGCCCAGGAAGGCTCCTCTTATGCCTCTGACTGCCTCTTACACCATCCAACTAGCCCACCCAAGGGAGGGGCAGTGAAGATAGGGAAAAGATAACCCTGTCCCTGTTACAGGAATACTGGGGAGGCACAAACTGAGTTTTGTGGGGCCAGGGTCATGTCTCAGCCTAAAGCTGGGGCCAATCCACATATCAGGATTTATCCACTGTAGAATTAGCCCTTGACATTGCAGACCTGCCTCAAGCAAAGAAGATGAATGCCAGAGCACAGAGAGGGCCTTTTTTCCCCTGCATGTCTCAGTGGATAGAAAGGGCAGAGAAGAAAACCCTGGCCTGCTAACAGATCAGCGAGATGGTGGGCAAGGAGCCTGGTCCTGCCCGGGGTTCAGTGCTTTATTTGCTCTCAAGCTACTTCAGGTGCATTAGTGACTCCTTGATGTTAAATGCCTGCTAATTAACAACAGCTGCAATTTGCCTCGCCTGGGCGGGGCGGGAGGGAGGTGGGTTGACACCTGGGCTGGGAGCGCTGTGTCCCAGGAGACAGGAGGGCATTAGCGAAAGCCACAGGCCGGTGGAGGAACTGTGCAAAGAAATAGTGCCCTGGTGGCTGAGGTGTCCTGCACCATCAGGACTAGCGTGGTGATGGTTCAAATTCCAGCGCTGACATTTGCAAGCGGTGTGCACTTGAGGAAGTCCCTTCTCTGAAACTGGTTATCGTCTCCGACATGGGCCTAGTACCGCATAGAGTTACTACAGCCCTAGATGAGATGATGCCTGCAGAGCTCAGCGCGGAGCAGGCTTGTTGAAACCCTCAACAGCTGGCCGAGTGGTGTGTTTGAGGAAGTTGTAATAAAGTAGCCAATCTGGTGTTTCTCCTTCATGTCTATCCTGCCTCAGTTTCTCTTGGTGACCTCCTTTGAATGTACCGATGGCTGCCTCGGTGGCCAGTCTTATCTTGCGGCCTTACCCCACTCTGTATCTTGGTCCCACCAGTTTGAAGAATACTTGGCTGGGAAAAATAGTTTTCTGATCATTAGACCAAAGGTCCAGGGCACTAGAGAAGTCTGCTGTGTGGCTCTTTTGGGGGTTGGGAGCTGGGGGTGGAGAGGGTGCTGGCAGAGGAGAGGAAAGGAGACATCTGAGTCTGGTGGGGCTTCTTGGAAAATGTGAACTCTGAGCCTCTGTTCGAATTCCCAAGGTCTATCCACAAGGATATCCCCGTGTCAACTTTTTTTTTTCTTTTTAATTTTACTTTAAGTTCTGGGATGCATGTGCAGAACGTGCAAGTTTGTTACATAGGTATACATGTGCCATAGTGGTTTGCTGCACCTATCAACCCATCATCTAGGTTTTAAGCCCCACATGCATTAGGTATTTGTCCTAATGCTCTCCCTCCCCTTGCCCCCCACCCCCTGGCAGGCCCTGGTGTGTGTTGTTCCCCTCCCTATATCCATGTGTTCTCATTGTTCAACTCTCACTTATAAGTGAGAACATGTGGTGTTTGGTTTTCTGTTCCTGTGATAGTTTGCTGAGAATGATGACTTCCAGCTTCATCCATGTCCTTGCAAAGGACATAAACTAATTCTTTTTTATGGCTGCATAGTATTCCATGGTGTATATGTGCAACATTTTCTTCATCCAGTCTATCATTGATGGGCATTTGGTTTGGTTCCAAGTCTTTGCTATTGTAAATAGTGCTGCAATAAACATACATGTGCATGTGTCTTTATAGTAGAATGATTTATAATCCCTTGGGTATATACCCAGTAATGGGATTGCTGAATCAAATGGTATTTCTGGTTCTAGATCCTTGAGGAATTGCCATACTGTCTTCCACAATAATTGAACTATTAATGAAAGGTCTGAATGAAGGTGGTAGCAAGGAAAACCTTGGTGCACAGGATTTCACCATTTCTCTGACACCCTTCTCTCCACTCCAGGCTCTGATTTGATCCTCATAATAGGCCTGTGAGGTAAGTGTGAAGGAAAAGTGGAGGAATTTGTTGTTCAAATAAGTGGAAGTAGCTCCTGTCCCTATGGACACCTTATGGTTCAACTCTGCATCTGTCTATCAGCCACACAGCATCTTTCCAATAGATTCCTTTTTGGTTTAAGTTAGAGTAGCTTCTATGGCTTCACACACACACACACACACACACACACACACACACTTAACTGACAACCAGTAATGGAAAATCATGTGACTATAGTAAAAGAATCTTACTCCACTTGTAGCCACAGGGTTGAGATTGTAAAAAGCAAACTCAGGGATGGATATTGCTGTTGCTGCATTATCGCGTCTCACCAGCCTTCACATGAAGGAAGGATTTCAGATGGTGTCCACTAACAGGAGGAGCACATCTTGGAGCATCTGGAGACATCATCATACCCACATTGATCGCCCTGTCTTGACCTGTCCATTGGTCTTTACTACCAGCGATGAATAGACCCCAGAGCATGAAGAAGTTCTTGCTTTAGTTTTCTGCAGTTGCTGTATCGGATTACCGTCAACTCATTGGCTTAAAGCAACACATATTTGTTATCTCACAGTTCTGTAGATCAGAAGTCTGACCTAAGCCTCAAGGGGCTAAAATAAAGGTCTTGGCAGAGCCGTGTTCCTTTCTGAAGGCTCTAGGTGAGAATCTGTTTTCTCGCCCTTTTTCCAGTCCTGGAAACTTCTCATATTCCTTGGCTTGTAGCTCCCTTCCATCTTCAAAGCCAGCGATAACCAGTTCAATCTTGATCACATCACATCGCATCCCATCACCCTGTCTCTTCTCTTTTGCCTTCCTTTTCCATATGTAAGGACCCTTGTGATTATATTGGGCTCAACTGGATGATCTTCCTATTTTAAGGTCGGCTGATTAGCAACCTTAATTCCATCTGCTTCCTTAATTCCCCTTTGGCATGTAACTAACTTATTCACAGGTTCTGGGGATTAGAATGTGGACCTCTTAGGGGTGGGGTCGGGATGGAGAGGCATTAATCTCCCTAACAGTTTTCCAGCTGTTCCAGGCTGCAGTTAAGTTATTAAATACTTTGTCATTTGGCCTTTTGGGGTACTCTGTGGTGCCTTGGATAAGCCCTGATTGGACAAATGACAATGGAGCTCCTTAAATGTTGGAGCACTAGCAAGTAATTAAACTTCTTTGTGAAATGCGTGCTGAATGCCTAGTCAGGGAAGGTAGACAACCATGCAATCTGAGCTGTTCAGGGGTTATTGATTGATTTAGCCATGAAGTTAGGTTTTTCCAAAAACACTCCACCAAAGAGAAGTGCTGCATATGGAAACAAAACTTCTCAAATACGTCTTGGATAAGGTATCCATGAAGGCCTGCATGGAGCCTGTGAATGGGTTCAATAACGTGGTCAAGCTTGTTCTGGAAATCGTTGCTATTGATTCTGATTTGCCAGCAGTAGCAGCTAACTGGATGCTTCTGGTTCTAAAGAACTCTGAAAGGTCTGAGATCTCACCTTGCAAGCTAATTATTTAGTTTGTTACAGTTTCATGAATGCTGGCAGAAGACATGAGACTCCTGGATCAGAGAAAAAAGACTATTACTCACAGCAGGCACAGCAGACAGCATGAGCTTCATGTTTGCATCAGCTGTCCTTATCCCCAAGTTCCATGGGGTGATGCAAAATGGCCCAGGTGAATGCTGCATATGCAGTAGGTTTGTGTCTCAGCGAAGGAACCCAAGCTTAGGAAACTCCAACGTTTTATAGTGAGCTGCAAGCAAACCTGCTTCATCCTTTGCCTCAGAGGGAAACATTCTTTTTATTAGCCTGGACAGCGATCAAATCTTCCCTCTTCCCTGGAGGGAGATGCTATATCTTCTAAGGCTGTTTGCTACACAGGCATCCTTGAAAAGATAGTATGGGACAAAAGCTGTCAATGTCTCTGCTCAGAAGGCCTGCAGAAGTGTGGGAGACCCACGGAAAATGTCTGGTATGGTAATAATAATGGTATATAATGCCTTCAAAGTCCACTAGTGCCTGGCCCTATTCATTCAACTCATTTAATCCTTAGTAGATTCTATTATCATTCCCATTTTAAAAGATGAAAGAAAATAGAAGGCACAGAGAAGTGGATCCACAGATGGCACATTTGGGAGTAGAGTAGAGATCTGGGTATAGAGCCCGAAGTCTGGGCTCTATACTGTATTCCGAGGGGACCAGCCAGCCATGTGGTTGCAGCCTAATTACCTAGTGGGCAGTTTTCATTATGGAAGTGGCTACAATGGGAACTCCCTGGAATACACATCAACTTGCAATTTGGGCTTGTTTTTCTCTGCCTTGGCCATAACCATTACTTATGAACTTAGTGAATGGCTTTTTTTTTTTTTTTTTTCGCTCTTGTTGCCTAGGATGGAGTGCAGTGGCGCGATCTCAGCTCAGCACAACCTCCGCCTCCCGAGTTCAAGCGATTCTCCTGCCTCAGCCTCCCAAGTAGCTGGGATTACAGGCATGCACCACTGCGCCTGGCTAATTTTGTATTTTTAGTAGAGATGGGGTTTCTCCACGTTGGTTAGGCTGGTTTCAAACTCCTGACCTGAGGTGATCTGCCCGCCTCAGCCTCTCAAAGTGCTGGGATTACAGGTGTGAGCCACCGCTCCTGGCCTGTGAATGGCTTTTGTAGCACATAGCATCTTGTAAAGATCACTTTCCATTTAAGGAGTTATATTACAACAAAAGACAGGAGTCCTTGGACTGAGGCCTATGAGTCTCACTGGTACCCCACTTTCAACAAGAAGCTGCCTCTAAAAAGATTTGAATGGTCTATTGAAAAATCAGCTAGAATAACAGTTGCAGCTGGAGATGATACCTCATAACCTTGGGGTGCTGTCCTGCAGGGTGTGAAATATATTCTGAACCCACACCCAATATATAGTGGAGAAGGGGTGTCCCCACCAAGGGTCCTCTTTCATCATATGCCTTCACTTCTATCATGTATTGATAGGTTTTCGTTCCTGTGGGAGAAATGCTTCCACCAAGAATCACAATTAAATTCCATCACATTGGAACCCAAGATTGTCCCCTGGTTATCATCAGAGGGGAATTTGGTGTCTCCTATGTTGATTGCTCTGTGGAAGGAGGGATTTAGGGATTTTGCTCCGCAAATGAAGCTCGAATGGAAACCCCCGTCTTTCTGCCACTATACCCAGGGATAAAAGTTAACGGGTGCCGCAGGCAGATCAGCAAAGGAGAAGACATTGAAGGATGCAATATTTGTATTGATTTACCAGGTGAGGAACCCTGGTCAACTAAGGCACATACTCAGGGGAATTAGGAAGGATTAGCACAGGCAAGAAAGTCATAAATATGAGCTTTGTCATGTGACTTAAGGCAGAAATGAAGGCTATGGCCTTTACTTGTATTTTTTTTATTTGTTTTCTGCTAAAATGTTAAGATGTATCTTTTCTTATTAATATCTGTAAGGTATATAAATGGTCGTTGAACTTCCTATTGTGTTCAGAGGTAGCAGAGTATCAAAACAGAAGGATTATGATAAAACCTGAAGAAGGGACATTTTCCAGAGATCGTAGACTTTATTTTTTATTTTTTTTGAGACAGAGTCTTGCTCTGTCACCCAGGCTGGAGTGCTGTGGTGCTATCTCAGTTCACTGCAACATCTGCCTCTTGGGTTCAAGTGATTCTCCTGCCTCAGCCTCCCGAATAGCTTGGACTACACATGCCTGCCACTATGTCCGGCTACTTTTTGTATTTTTAGTAGAGACAGGGTTTCGCCACGTTGGCCAGGCTGGTCTTGAACTCCTGACTTCAAGTGATCTGCCCAGCTCTGCCTGCCAAAGTGCTGGGATTATAGTGTGAGCCTCTGCGCCCGGCCAGATCCTACACTTTAAAGCTGGACACAGCATCGTGTTTTCATCTTTTAAAGGAGGGAGGGAGGTATCGTGTTTTTGGCCAAACATGAAGTGGTTATTTAAATGCAGCTCCTCCAAGATCTTTTTTTTTTTTTAAATTTTGTGACGGAGTTTTACTCTTCTTGCCCAGGCTGGAGTGCAATGGTGTGATCTCGGCTCACTGCAACCTCCGCCTCCTGAGTTCAAGCGATTCTTCTGCCTCAGCCTCCCGAGTAGCTGGGACTACAGGCGCCTGCCACCACGCCCGGCTAATTTTTGTATTTTTAGTAGATACCAGGTTTCACCGTGTTAGCCAGGCTGGTCTCGAACTCCTGACCTCAGGTGAACCACCTGCCTCGGCCTCCCAAAGTGCTGGGATTACAGGAGTGAGCCACCGCACCCGACTCCAAGATCTTAATGTTAGTAAAAATTGCTGTGTGTGTGTGTGTGTGTGTGCACATGTGTGCACATGCATGTAAAGTGGTAAGCCAAAGACAAACGTAGGAATGTCTGGTTATGGCCCACCCAATATCCTCCTCCCTTCTTCTGTCAACAGCATTTGGGGGAAATTGCCCATCCCCAACTCTACATTGTCCTGAGGGAGCTGCCAATCACAGCCCAGGACAGTAACTAACCCTCTTCACCTTCATGCTCAGTGATCTGAAGACTAAGACACCATTGTCCAGAGTCCGGAGTGGTTGAGGGGTGTGGCTGTGTCCCAGAGGACTGGCTGTCCACTAAGATTAGACTGAATGACCCACTCTGAGGCCAGGGATGCAGTGGGAACCCAGTGTCTCATTCAGAGGCAGCCAGCTTGGACAAAACACAATTTATAATGTTCTGCATAAGTATTTTACGCAGTTTCTGGTTACCTTCTAGAAATTAAGAAATCAAACCCTTTCTGAATCAAATGAAAGTCAGCTTTATTCTAAAGATGCATTTTAAATATTGGAAAATTCCCCAAGAAATGCACTTTCAGCCACTAAGGAAAATAGTATAATGGTTCATTAAAAAAATTAAAAATAGAATTACCATGTGATCCACCGATTCCACTTCTGGGTATATGTCCAAGAGCACTGATAGTGGGGTCTTGAGGAGATATTTGCACGCCCATGTTCATTGTGACATTAGTCACAATAGCCAGAAGGTGGAAGCAACCCAAGTGTCCACTGACAGACAAATGGCTAAACAAAATAAGATATATGCATAAACTGGAATATCATTCAGCCATAAAGAGGAAAGAAATTTTGGCTGGGTGTGGTGGCTCACGCTTGTAATCCCAGCACTTTGGGAGGCCAAGGCGAGTGGATTACCTGAGGTCAGGAGTTTGAGACCAGCCTGGCTAACATGGTAAAACCCCATTTCTACTAAAAATACAAAAAATTAGCCGGGCGTGGTGGCGGGTGCCTGTAATCCCAGCTACTCGGGAGGCTGAGGCAGGAGAATCGCTTGATCCTGGGAGGTGGAGGTTGCAGTGAGCCGAGATCAAGCCACTACACCCCAACTTGGGCAATAAAAGTGAAACTCTGTCTCAAAAAAAAAAAAAAGAAAGGAAAGAAATTTTGACTCATGCTACACAACATGGATGAAACTGATACCATGCTAAGTGAAATAAGCTATTCACAAAAGGACACATACTATATGATTTCACTTATATGCGGTCCCTAGAGTAAATTCAGAGACAAAAAGTAGAAGGGTGGTTGTCAAAGGGGAGAGAAGATGGGGAGTGATTGTTTAATGGGTACAGAGTTTCGATTTTGCAAGATGAAAAGCGTTCTGGAGACAGATGGTGGTGAGGGAGGCACAGCAGTGTGAATGTACTTAATACCAGAGAACTGTATACTTAAAAATTGTCACAATGGTAAATTTTGTCTTAGGTATATTTCACACTTTAAATAAATAAAAGAAATGGGCCAGGCGCGGTGGCTCACGCCTGTGATCCCAGCACTTTGGGAGGCCGAGGCAGGCAGATCACTTCAGGTCAGAAGTTTGAGACCAGCCTGGCCAACATGGTGAAACCCTGTCTCTACTAAAAATACAAAAAATTATTCAGGCATAGTGGCATATGCTTGTAATCCCAGCTACTCGGGAGGCTGAGGCAGGTGAATCACTTGAACCCCGGAGGCAGAGGTTGCAATGACCTGAGGTTGTGCCATTGCACTCCAGACTGGGCGACAAGAGCGAAACTCCGGCTCAAAAAAACAAAACAAAACAGAAGGAAAAAAGAAATGCAGTTTTGTAATTTTCAAAGATCTATGGTACTATGGACAGAAAGGGCAGAGGGACTTACACTAGGGGACAGATTTTCTAGGAAATTGGGATTGGCATGAAGGTTTAAAGTTGATGATGCTGAGTTGGTTTTAAACACCTTGTGAAATCTGTGTATTGGGCTTAAGCTCTGATCCTGCTCAGTGAGGCTGATGTTTGCAGAGAACCCTGGGCCATCTCCTGCTCTGTTCCTGCCCCGAATCACACATGCTGAACCTTTTGCCTGCCCACAACAATGCTGGGATTCTTGGACCCAAAGGGCTTTCTGTTTCGGGGGGAGGCCTTTGGGGAGTGGGTGACACCATTCTATGTAACAGGGCCGCTTGTTCTAAGCTCCTCCCCTCTAGAGTAGGGTGAGGGTGGACTGCAGGCAGTTGGGCCTTTGACCTGGCTGTGACTGCGTGGGCACTGTGGGAAGTGCCTGGGGAGCCACTTTGAGCAGCAGTAACCTGTTTTTCTCCCTTTACAGCATTTCTGGCTTTGTCTCTCACCTCCAGTGTGGGCTATTTTGGAAGCTGGACTTGAAGGACCAACTTGGCTATCAGCTTGCGGATAGCGTACCAAGTCCTTTATCCCAGTGGGCCTTGCCTTCCTGTTTCTAAAGTGGGAGAGAGCGGTGAATCTAGTCTGGTGTGAACCAGAGCAGGGGCAGTGCAGATGGTGGGGAGAGGATGAAGAGCAGGAACCGGTGGAAGTAGAATTAGATATCATGGATGTGACTCTTATTTCACAAATGCAGGAATTAAAGGAATATTACAATTCTTAATTTTATTCTAAATCGACCTGAGTCTGTATCTCACCAAGAGGGTGGGAGAGTCAGCTTCATTCATCGACAGGCTCTTCATCCTCCCCATTTCTTGGGCTCCATGCAGATTTCAGGAGTTTAAGGGGTACCTGGAAAGTAGGCTAGGTGTTTAATTTCTACGCCATTACGGGAATTGTTACAGAATCCTCATTTTCCAATGTGGGCCCTGGAAGTCCAGCAGCTTTCTGATTCCCTTGGGGGCTGAGAATTTTTTGCCACGGCTGGGAAATTTTAGCATCCAACTTTGCAAGGACAGCATGCAGGAGGAGGGGCAGGGGTGGAGGAGTCCTCCCCAGGACACGCCTAGCACGTGGGACACAGCTCCCAGCTATTCTAGAATCGCCAAGGTCTTTCCTATTTCCAGTCTGGTAGAAACCAGCTCCAAACCTCTTGTCACTTCCCAAAGCCATTCTTTCCTTCCCTCTCAGAGATACCAAGCATCAAACAGTTGAGGATTTCACAAAAGTCTGGAAAACCTTTGACTTCAGGCAGTTTCTGTATTCTGCCCGGCCAAAAAAAAACAACAAAAAAAATTGTCTCTGAGACAGGGAATTGCACAAGAAAAAAAAAAAAAAAGAAAGAAAAGAAAAGGATTATGGGCCTGAAACTGGGATAGAGAGAAATACAGAGAGAATGACACGAATTCGTATCTCAGATAAGTTTTTTCCAATCTGTATGAGCTCTTAGCAGATCATGATCAGCATAACAAAAAGAGAGAAAGAGTAGTTTAGAAAATATCAGAGCATCTCCCACATAGCAAGGGTGTGGGTTGTTTCATACATTTAGAGGAGTGTTCTGAGCTGGTCGTAGCTGAAAAAGTTTATCCTGCTGGAGATGAAAGGGGTGGGGCAGGTATCTGTAGTAAAAACAAAACTCACAGGTGAATCTAATGTGCCACTAGGGCTGCGAACCCCTGGTTTAGATACTGATCAGGTGAGAGAGTGTGGGGAACTGTCTGGATGCTGGGTGGGGAAGGAGCCATCAGGAGAAGCTTTGACCTCTGAAGGGACAGGAAGAGCAGCCAAGAGAAGCCCCGGCACAGGTCTCTCTTGTGTTTCAGACACAGGCGAAACAGCTGAATTCAGGGCTTGAGTTTCTCTCCTTGGCTTTGACAACCTAAATTTCGGACATTTGAAACAGCACTGCCAGCTGTCATCCGCTCCCACTGTTCACCTGGAAGCTTATCTTTTCTCCTGCATTGATTTCTCTCTGTCAGCTCATCATGAAGACAGATGCTCTGGGGCACTCAACATTGGGTGTTCTTTGCAGAAGATGTTCTGCCTTGCGAGGCCTGACGGCTCCCTGAAGGGGCTGTATCTGGTTCAGATAAGATAAGAAGCTTCCTGATTCAGTGGAGGAACAGCTGAAATCAACAGCACGTCTTGACTGTGATGAGTGAGAAGGAGTTGGGGATGGGGGTGGAAGTGATTCACTTGGAAAAGGAACGATTATTTCTGAAGATGAGTTTGAACTTGCTGATGTGTCCGCAGCTGGTGGCGTTGAGAGACCAGGGATAGATGGACTCTTTGCTCTTTGCAGAAGCTGAGTTCTTAGGGAGTAGGAAAAGTTCACTTTCTGAAAATAGACCAGCTGTACTAACAGTGATTGCTTTATCCATTAGAGTTCTTTCCATTTCCAGTGACAGAAAATCCAGACCAAACATATTCAACAAACAAGCACAAATGTATTGTCATATAATCACAGTGTCAGTGTTAGGCGTGGCCATGGGCTGAGCACGTTGTGGGTGGGTTACGGCTCAGGGCCTCCCCGGCAGTCTTTCGTGACTGAGCTCAAGAAGGCTGCATAGAGGCTGTGACTGTGAAAAGCACAGACTGAGGATCCCAGTTTCAAATCCTGCCTTTGCCACTCATGAGCTGGCTAACATGGGGGCAGGTCTTTTAGTTGCGTTGACCCTCGGTTGTGTTATCTATAAAATAGGGACAGTACTGTTGACAGGATAAATGAGAGATGGCATGGAAAGCCCTCTGCACACAGCTGGAGCTCATTAAATGTTAGTAATTGTAGAGGATAATGGTTGTTTTCCTCTTCAGCACCCACACACCTCCTCCTGCCTGGTCTCCTGGCAACAGTTTCAATTCTGTTTATGGGTTGCCCCTCCCTCGGTCTCAGTCACGTACCAGGATGGAGCATACAACCCAGCCTAACGCCAGTTAGTACGCTGCATTATCTGGGCCTTCATGATTGGCTCATGGATGTCTCCTGACCGAAGCTTGTCCCATCAGAGAGAACATCATGATTTTGCTGTGACTGTCAGGACAAAGATGTGGAAGCATTTTCTCCTGCCCACTGGATTTGAGCCTAGAAGTATATGGCCCCAGGAGATTCTGGTGGTCATTTTTCAGCCACAAGGGAAGTGCTCAAGTGAGAAAGAAATCCACACAGAGAGAAAAATGAAGACATGAAGAGAGAGACAGAGAAGTTGCTGGTGACATAATTCAAACCCTTGATCAGCCCATGCCTGATGCAAGTTGATTCAGACTCTTTGGTTATATGACAATCAATTTTCTTTTTTGTCTTAATGAGTTTATTCTGGATTGTCTGTCACTTGTAACTGAAAACAGTAAACTTGATTTGAGATATGTTTACTGGAAGCATAAGAGAGATTCTTCAAAAAGCCCAAGCCTCTTTTCCTCATTCCTGTTTGGCAGCTAAGAAATTAGGTCCCAATTGTTGCATGTGACTAATTCCTTCCTTCTGTGCATGAGACTTCTTGTACCTTGTGTGGGTTTGCTGAAAGTAAAAGAAACTGTTCCAACCACCTGTCACTTCAAAAGAGATTAACTGTCTTTGCCTAAAAGAACCTCTGCTACCACGGGAAAATTATACTTATGAGCCATACGGAGGGTCCCAGCTGTTCGGCTGCCATCCCAGGTCACCCTCTCATCACATCCCTGGAATGAACAAGGTTCTCTTTGTGGCCATTGCTGCCCAGGCATCCTGGATCCCTCCGAAGCGCAGGCAGGAAAGAGGCTCAGAGGCTGCGAGGTACTGGCCTTGGTCCTCGATGTTGCGTCTGACCCGGTCTCATTGTGGCTTGGTTTGATGGTTTCTGGGTACAGGAGGCTGACATTCAAGATGATCCCTTGCTATTCGGCCATTGTTCAGTCTAAAGAAGATACCCCTTTGCTCTTCCAAAATGGAGAGGGAGGCTGTGCCCCCCAGCCACCTGCTGGACTGCAAACATACAAGAAAGACTGGGCTTGATTGCCGCCCAAGTTGTACGTCTGACTGGCGTCACAAATGGAATGGAAATGAGGGCACTACTCCGGAGTGGACATAAGCAAGGACGGTCCATGGGCATTTGGGGTAACAGCAGGCTCTTCCGTCTTGTCTCTGAGAAACTGCCCTTTATGTTGTTAGGGCTGAGAAGCACAGCTGTTGTTCTGTCTGCAGAAACCCACTGCTTAAGGCCAAAGGAAGGATGGAAGTGCTCTGCTGGCCATTCCGAAGGCTAGGGCCAGGTGTGTGTGTGAGCAGGTGTGTGGGATGTTCACAGTGTGCACTGGGAAAGGCTTTTGGGATTGCTACTCTATCTTATTAGAAATCACTATGTGGGCCGGGCGCAGTGGCTCACACCTGTAATCCCAGCACTTTGGGAGGCCGAGGTGGGCAGATCACAAGGTCAAGAGATTGAGACCATCCTGGCTAACATGGTGAAACCCCATCTCTACTAAAAACACGAAAAATTAGCCAAGCACGGTGGCACACGCCTGTAGTCTCAGCTACTCAGGAGGCTGAGGCAGGAGAATCGCTTGAACCTGGGAGTTGGAGGTTGCAGTGAGCCAAGATCATGCCACTGCACTCCAGCCTGGGTGACAAAGCAAGACTCCATCTTGAAAAAAAAAAAAGAAATCACTATTTGAAACTTCACTCCGTTATATCGGAACATGTGGGTTCATGTCCTTATTTTGGGGGTGCTAAAAACAAAGATAACTTAGGCTTGTGAGAGTTATGTACTGGCCTTCTACACATTTTCCCCTCACTGCTATTCAAACTATTGTGGTTCTCAATGGGTCCATATTTTCATAGCACAGCCAAGTCTCTGCAGGTCAGGAAACATGCAGGCCTTAGCCTCCCAAATGGATGATTTATTCCATAATTTGCATAATAGGGATAATATTCTTTATTATTATTATATTTTTGTCCTTAGTAATTGATATGGTTTGGCTGTGTCCCCACCCAAATCTCGTCTTGAATTCCCACATGTTATGAGAGGGACCCGGTGGGAGGTAATTGAATCATGGGGGCACGCAGGGAAATGCTGTTCCCATGATAGTGAATAAGTCTCACAGGATCTGATGGTTTTAAAAAGAGGAGTTCCCCTGCACGAGCTCTCTCTCTTTGCCTGCTGCCATCCATGTAAGACATGACTTGCTCCTCCTTGCCTTCCACCATGATTGTGAGGCTATCCCAGCCACGTATGTATCAGGAAATACATAAATGAGATAGTGCAGGTGTTGTGGGCAGGAGTAGGTTGGTCACTTCCCCTGCACCCTTCTCTTCTGAGCAGATCCAAACCATAAGTCCAATTAAACCTCTATCTTTGGTAAATTGCCTAGTCTTGGGTATGTCTTTATCAGCAGCATGAAAACGAACTAATACAGTAATTCCTAGTTTGAGTTGTCTCAGAGTTTTCATATTAAGAGAGCCAGGCCTGGTGGGTCAGCTCATAGAGTTTCTTTGGTAGTATGGAAGGGGTTCCTCTTCTTCAATCAGGCTAGTGCCCAAGAAGAAGAGGATTTGATGTAGGGAAAGACTTTGCCCATGAGAAAAGAAGCTGAAACTCATCCCTTCCATCCTGGAGAAGGGTGGAGAGGAGAGGGATGGAGGGGGAGCAAGGAGATCAAATGCCAGTCTTTGTGCCCTTTCAGGCACATGCACCTAACCTGGCAATGCTGAAGAAAGATTCATAGAGATTGGAGAGCTTAAAAAGATGAAGTGGGGGCACTATTCCCCTGGGCACAGTCAGAGGGGTGATCTAGTTCTGAAGGCATAGCCCAGTCTCTGGCTCAGAGATAGTCCACTGTAGACTAGGAAGGAGGGTACAGCTTTGGCTGTGAGTGAGCCCTGATAGAAGAGCCTGGAGAGGCGCCTTAGGCCCCCATGGCCTGTGAGTGCTGTGTGTGCTGTGCAGGGAGCCAGAAGCTCAGGAGGTACAGAGGACACTTCAATGCATGGCATGGGGATAAAGGCCCAGAGTGTGCATGGCTTGAACCCTGGACTCCAAGGAGGTGTCAACATGACACCCTGTCCCCCCAGTGGATGAGACATTGTGGCTGGCCACTCTGTGACAGAGATCAAGACCAGAAGCCCCCTTATTTTCTCAGCCACAGGGGCACAAGAGCCCCCAGACACTCAGGCACCATCTCAGAGAGAAGCAGAGGTAGAGGAAAGAAACCTGAGAGACAAAGATTGTATCTGAAAGGGACTGAGTTATTCAGAAGAGACCATCAAGCTGTCAGAAACCAAGATACTATTGATTGGAAAGTTTAAGGTTTGTCCGTTCCCCCTATACTTCCTGCCCTTTGTTAGCTGGAGGGATGGAGGATGGTGAGGAAGATTAAATCAGTTGTACAGAAATAAATAAAGCTGCATTTTCTTGGCAATTCCCTTTGAATATTCCCCTTTAAAAGCATACTCCATGGTGCAAATGCCAGATGCTAAGTTATGTCAATCCAGAGATTATATCATTAGAATTTAAGTAATGTTAGTGTTTCTCAGTCATTCAGGAGGGCTGGAGCCAAGACATCAGGTGTGTCCACATTCCTGTCCTAGCACTCAGATGTATGCTCCTAAGAGGTCACAAGAAGATAAAACCACTATATAAAATCCCAAATAGATGCTCCTCATGTCTACTTATGGGATATTGGTTGTTACAGTGGTTGCCAAGAGATTAAACTGGAAGGATACTGTAAGAGAACTTACCTACAAAACTCTTTCAAAATTTATTCCTTTTGAAATGCTGGTCTTGAATCATCATGTTACTTACTTCCATGATAGCAGTGGTCACTCTGAAGTCAACACAGTCACGGAGACCTCTGTTTTTACAACATTTTCTCAGAATTCCAGGCAACCATAGTCAGCCTGGAGGCCAGTTGGGGACCCTGGTAATGATGACACTTTTTTTTTTTTTTTTTGAGATGGAGTTTCTCTCTTGTTGCCCAAGCTGGAGTGCAATGGCATGATCTTGGCTCACTGCAACCTCTGCCTCCTGGGTTCAAGCAATTCTTCTACCTCAGACTCCTGAGTAGCTGGGATTACAGGTGTCCATCATCATGTCTGGCTAATTTTTTGTATTTTTGGTAGAGATGGGGTTTCACCATGTTGGCCGACTGGTCTCAAACTCTACACCTCAGGTGATCCACCTGCCTCAGCCTCCCAAAGTGCTGGGATTACAGGTGTGAGCCACCGTGCCTGGCCACAATCACACTTTTGATTTCCAGTTCATACTTCACACAATCACACTTTTGATTTCCAGTTCACATTCACACTTTTGATTTCCAGTTCATACTTCCAAAGCTGCACTCATTTTTTTTGCAACAAACTAGGTGCCAATGGTTAGCTGTACTTGACAATTATTTACTGTGATTATAAATGGACAGGTGTTTTGACCATCAGCAATACCTGGCAGGTCAGGGGGATACTTTATTAGTATTTTGTCTCGCATAATCCTTACATCAACTCTGGGATACCCGTTCTACTATCCTTATTTCACAGTTTAGAAAACTGAAGCTTAAACTTATTTAATGTATGTGTGATGGAGACTGGATTTGAACCCAGGTGTATTAGTTATCTGTTGCCCAAAACTTAGCAGCTTAAGATAACAAACATGTTATCCTGTGGTTTCTATGGGCCAGGAATTCAGGAATGGTGTAGTTTGGTTGTGGCTGAGGGTCTTTCATGAGGTTTCAACCAAGAGGTTGGCTGGGGCTGCAGTCATCTGAAGGCTTGACTGGGGCTATAGGATCTGCTTCCCAGATGGCTCATTCACATGGCTATTGACTGTAAGCCTCAGTTCCCCACTGGCTGTTGGAAGGAGGGCTTCAGTTCCTTATCATAGGGTTGCTTGAGTGTCCTTGTGACATGGGAGCTGGCTTCCTTTAGAGTGAGTAATATAAGAGAGATAGCAAAGAAGAAGCTATAATGTCACTTATGACCTTGTTTTGAAAGTTATACACCAGCAGTTCTGCCATATTGTATTCATTCATTCATTCATTCATAGGTATCTAGCCCACATTCAAGGGGAAGGGATTTAGGCTGCTTTTTGAAGGGAGAAGTGTTGAAAAAATTCATAGACCTATTTTAAAAACACCACACAAATTGTCTGACTCCAGAATCTGCATTCTTTTCAAAGGTGCTACGCTTTTACTCACAGGTAGATATGCAAACTGTCCACTGCCTTTTCCTACACACGTCCTACCTCTATACCCCACCCCTCAAGAAGTCTTTCTTCCCCTCCTGGGGTTGATGAGTCTCTGTGAAGACTGAATCCCATTGCCTTATCCTCATTAGCATCACCCTTTACTGCTCTGGGTGCTAATGCCATGGCTTCGATTTTACCAAAGATCACAGAAGTGTGAAATATACTTCTGCATGTATTGTCAAACTGTCATAAAACCCTTAGCTTTATTTGTACTACAGTGATCTAGTGAGCTGATCATACTTTTCACATTTATAGCAGAAACAGCACAGGAGCTCACTCTGATCTCTCTGACCTTATGATGTTCCAAATAAAGGTACAGAGCCTACAAGAAACCCCTGAAATATTTCCTGAATCCTTCCACCCACACTTCCATCCTTCATTCTGCCCACTGCTCCCAGAGTTCTTTCTAAAATCCAGATATAATCAAGTCACATTTTGCCCCAAAGCTTTTAATAACTCCCAATTTCTGTAAGATGATTTCAACTCTGGCTTTGAGAGCCTTCACCACCAGGCCCCTGCCTGCCTCTCCCTTCTCATCTCATCACTCTCCAGGCAAACTGGACTATTTGCTATTCTGGGAATGTGTCTTGTTCTTTTGAGCCTCAGCCCCTTTGCATGTTCTGTTCATTCTTTCTGGAATGAGCTTCTCCCCTTTGAACAGTTGTCAAATTCCTTCAAAGTCCAGTTCAAACACTGCCTTCTCATGAAGTTCTTACATACCACTCACGCCTTTCTCTGCATGTTAGCCAAGAAAATATATGCAGATGAAGGTGTCTGCTTGAATCATGGCAGCTACCTGCTGGCTTAACTGGGTTAACACTAATTAAAATCACAGGACAGCTACATTTAATTTTTGACACTTGATAAATGCCAAACATCAATGGATTTTTCATTAACATACTGAAGAGCAGTGTCTTCAAGTCACTGTTATGAAGACACTTTCCTAATTTCTTTGAGGTGGTTAATCTTCTGTGCAGACATCAGAAAGGATTGCATTTCCTGACTCTTTTGGCTCTTGCCATGTCAGTTGTGTAAAATGATTTGAAAAGAGGTGATTACCATGGACCGTGACATCCATTTCACCTTTATCAGGAAATACATAAATGAGATAGTGCAGGTGTTGTGGGCAGGGGTAGGTCTCTCTCCTCCCCTGCAGCCTTCTCTTCTGAGCAGATCCAGAAGGAAGTGTTTGTCTTGGATGTTGGACCCTGTTCCATTTCCATGATCATATTTATGTTGCTTCTGAGTTTCCAAAACGATGTATGTTGAATTTGTCAGGTCATATTTTTGCAGCAATAAAGGGTGGTCTTGTTGAAGTCAACTCAATCCCAATGGGCCTTATATTTGTGACATTCCAGAGTGAGGATAACATGTGGAAAGAAGCCCACAAAGTAATAAGAAACAAAGAATCCTGAATATGAAAAACCACCCTGATGCTGATTCTGGTTGCCTCTCCTTGCCACGGTCCTTCCTGGCCTGGAGTTCAGCCAGCAGATGCACGTTATATTGGATGCTTCCTCTAAAGAGACAGGAGGAGTAGGTGGGAATACGGGAGGCACTCAGAAAGTGAGTATTCACACACTGAAAGAAAAGCAATCAAGGCATCGGCAGCCCTGTTCAGAACAAGCCAAGCGGGGACGGCACAAACCCGAGGGTGGCTTGGGGTTATGTTAACAGATGGTGGAGAGAAGGCCGAATGCTTCACCTCCCATTTGGCTCCTGTCATCCGACTGAGAAGACTAATCTTCCCCTGTAAAAGGATAGCACAATCCCTTATTCAGAGGAAATTGCAGAATGGGATGTGAGAGGTGTTTGGACAAGAGCCTAATCTCTGGGTGTTTTGCTGAAGGATAGGTAATTTAAAGTTCTGCAGGCAGCAAAGGGTTAATCCAGTTTTTGTCCAAAAGCAAGGAGTTAGAGTACAGAGTGTTTATTGTTACCATGTTCATTCATTTGTTCATTCGTTCTACAAACCTTTTTTTTTTTTTTTTTTTGTCTATACGATCCCAGGGTGGTATACTGGGGAGGCTGACCTGGATTCAAATATCTGCTGCAATGTATTAATATCTGTAGACAAGTCACAACTCCTCTCTGTTATTGTCAAAGACCTTTGGATTTCAAGGAACTGAGACTCAGTCAAGGTGACTCAGGAAGAGGAGTGAGTCAGTCAAGAAAACAGTATCCACAGTAGGTATTTCATTCTTTTTTTTTTTTTTTTTTTTCTGTCTTTGCTACTTGAATCAGAACAGTAGGTATTTCAAACAGAGGAGATTTAATGTAGGAAGTTGGTTACATGCATATGGAAAAATTCAAAAAAGCAAAAAGGGAGGTAGCCTGAAGATCAGTAACTACAGGAAGCGGTGACCTCCCTATTGCTGGAGAAACAAATGGGAGGAAGTGGCATTGCCAGGAGCTGGAAGCTTGGAGAAGGGTTGCTGAGAGGGTAGATCTACATCCACTAGCTCCACTGCTTCCCATCAATAATCTTAGTCTTTCAGTTACATTTGTGAGCAGAAGTAATTTCAGATAATATGACAAATAGAGTGATGGGATATAGGTTTATGAGGGTTGGGGTAAGGCCAGGGGTCGGGAGGCTTTTGTGGCAGAGCTTGGAGAGGACTGCTGAATTTGGATCACTCATGAGTTGACAATAAACTCAAGAAGGGCAAGAGCAGAGCAGGATGAGAATTAGATGACCATTACAATAATCCAAGTGTACAGTTTTTGTATTGCCACATAATAAATCACCATACATTTAGCAGCACAAAACAACCTATGTTTATGATCTCACAGTGTCCATGGCTCAGAGTCTGGACATGGTCCAACTGGGACCTATGCTTCAGGTCTCACAATGCTTTGGTCAAGGTGTCAGCTGTGGCTAGGGTCTCGTCTGAGGCTGGGGACCTCTATCAGCCACAGATCCCACCCACACTCACATGGAGGGGGAGTGTGCACACTGGGGGCGGGAATCTGAGAAGCCGTATTAGAATTTTGCCTACCACACCAAGCAAGAGATGATGCTGGCTTGAACTCAAAGTGTAGGCATGGAGATGGGAGAAGTGGTTACATTCAAAATATAATTTTAAAGTCCTGGCTTAGAGGACTGCCTTTGGAGAGGGAGGGGACTCCAACTCTAATAATCTACGTGGGGTAGAGGGTACTTTCAATGAAGTGGGGCACTCCTGGCAGGGGAGCAACCTGCCCAAGGGATGCATCGTATCGCTTGGGGGCATGAGTGCTTCAGATAAGAGGACCCTAGACAGGGGGATGGGGCTCCAAATAATGCATAAACGCACCTGCAGGTGAAAGTTAGCTCTAACTGCCGGGCTCAGATGGCGGCAAGCCACCCAGCTCAAAAAGAGCTGTTTTACTCCTTACTCCTCCCCCTACCACAAATTTCACTCTAGCAGGGTTTGAAACAGTGGCTAGCAAGTAGGGGGAGGAACAGAGTAGAGCAGAGAGAGAGCTGGAGATGACCATGTCCCTTCCTCAAAGACGGGGGCTCCAGACACAAGTCTAGGTATGAAGGAAAGGGAGAAGTCTTTGAGTAGAGATTGAAGGACTAATTAATAGTTTGGGCTGGACACATTCATATGATTGAATCTAATAGTGTTTTATGATTGAAAATGACCATAGGACTGTCCCTTGCCTGAGAGTGCACAGAAAAGTTTAATCTGAGTTTCTATCCAGGGACAGGTGAGGATGACCACTACTGAATAGATGTTTTTTTTTTTTTTGCGACGGAATTTCACTCTTGTTGCCCAGGCTGGAGTACAAAGGTGCGATCTCAGCTCATTGCAACCTCCACCTCCTGGGTTCAAGTGATTCTCCTACCTCAGCCTCCCAAGTAGCTGGGATTACAGGCATGCACCTCCACGCCTGGCTAATTTTTGTATTTTTTAGTGCAGACGGGGTTTTACTATGTTGGTCAGGCTGGTCTCGAACTCCTGACCTCGGGTGATCTGCCTGCCTCGACCTCTCAAAGGGCTGGGATTACAGGCATGAGTTGCCTCACCCAGCCTGAACATATTTTAAAGGTTCATGGTTATCAAAAAGTTAAGTTGCATCTTGATCACATCTTACATATGTGCTTGTTCAATGGATTGGTTATGCAAAAGTCTGGGTGAAGATTTTTCTTGGCAGAGTGACCATCAAATGCAAGGGCATTGGGTGAGCGTGATGTTGATATCTCTGAGAAACTGCACTAGGGTAAGAGGAGGGTAAAAGGGGTGAAGCTGGCCAGGCGCGGTGGCTCATGCCTGTAATCCCAGCACTTTGGGAGGCTGAGGTGGGTGGATCACCTGAGGTCAAGAGTTCGAGACTAGCCTGACCAATATGATGAAACCCCCCAGTCTCTACTAAAAATACAAAAAATTAGCCAGGTGTGGTGGCATGTGCCTCTAATCTCAGCTACTTGGGAGGCCGAGACAGGAGAATTGCTTGAACCCTGGAGGTAGAGGTTGCAGTGAGCTGAGATTGCACCACTGCACTCCAGCCTGAGCAACAAGAGTGAAATTTCTTCTCAAAAAAAAAAAAAAAAAAAAAGGGGTGAAGCCAAAGGGGTGGCAGGGGCTGGCAGATCATGGTGAAGAGTGTGGATTTTCTTCTAATTGTACTGAGATGTCATTGGAAGGTTTTAAGCAGGGGAGTGACAAGGTCTAATTTATATACCAGGTGCTGTGCTGCCAGCTGGAAATCTTTCCCCACTTTTATGGTTGTCCTTCAACCTGTTGGGATCATCCATGGAATTTTATAGCCATCCTTTGAGGAGAGAGGCCCCAACTACCCCACCACCTCACAAACCCCTTCTAGTTACCCCAGCTCAATAATATACCAGTTAATGAGAGTAAGCCTGATCTCCCCAGCTGGTGGGCATCGTATGAGGATAGGTTCATAAGTTAGAAGCAGCTGCACAAGGGTGAGATAGGAGGAATCCAGGTCTCCTTGATGTGATGTGACATCAATTTTTCTCCATGCTGAGTGATGCCTAGCAGATCCAATCAAATCCTGTCTTTGGGGAGGCTTAATGTGGGCTGAACAATGACTAGGCAGCTTGCTTGACCAGAGATCCTGAGGTCACCAGATACACATCCCTGGCTTGGGACAACTGGGACCCGATGCACCCTGGGCTACTTTCCTGCAGAAGCACAGTGTCTCTTGAGTGACCCACATCATACCTGAGGGCTCTCTGTTCTCTGAGGCTGGGGGTGGATTGCAGAAGGACTGGGCCCAACTTCTCCATTGTTACGAATTTCTCTTTGTGGGTGTGGTGGAGTATCTTATTTTCTCAAGGTCCCATTGGGATCCAAATTCCCATTCCAATTGGAAACCCAGTCTCATTGCCATCTCACCTCCTGTTCCTGTCCTCTTTCTTCTGCTTAACACTGATAAAACATGAAGTTCAGTGCCTTTTCCAGAATTTCTCCACTCCTCAAAAAGCACCTCCACATGCAAGATATGGTGAATGTAGTGTATTTTGTTGAGAGCATGGGGTTGGCAGATGAAGCCCACAGTACCATCACTTGGCTTCATGCATATCTCAACTTCCGCTTTCTCAAGTCTCCTTGCCTGGGCACTACCCCTTCTCTAAATCCAGTTCTCCTCTCCCACTTTATCATGCACAAAACGTAACTCTCTACCTTCTACTCAGCTTCCCTTTATTATCTAAGGCTCATTAGTGTCTCTACTATCACAGACTCTAGTGGAAGAGAACAGCATGGAGCTTTATTATTCCATTATCTTTTAGAAGTTAGAAGTGGCTGAATTTAGTCTGGTTTTAAACTATATTACCTCCTTTCATTATAATAACTTCCTATTTCTTTTTTTTTTTTTTTTTTTCCAGATGGAGTCTCACTCTGTTGCCCAGGCTGGAGTGCAGTGGTGTGATCTCAGCTCACTGCAACCTCTGCCTCTTGGGTTCAGGTGATTCTCCTGCCTCAGCCTCCTGAGTAGCTGGGATTATAGGCATGTACCACCATGCCTGGCTAACTTTTTGTATTTTTAGTAGAGACAGGGTCTCATCATGTTGGCCAGCCTGGTCTCGAACTCCTGACCTCAGGTGATCTGCCCACCTCGGCCTCCCAAAGTGCTGGGATTACAGGCATGAGCCACCACACCCAGCCCTCTATTTCTAAAAGTAATAGCTCTTCCTGGCCAACTTAAGAATGAACACAACGTGTAAGGATACTGAGGTTCAGATAATGTGACAGGTTATATTTTCTGAAGATGGCCACAAAGATATCTCCCATTTCACATGCTCTTCTAGACCTTGCCACTCCCCCAGCAAGAGGCAGGATCTGTGTCTCCTCCCATTGAAGCTGGGTGGCCCTTGGTGACTTCCTCAACCAACAGAGGATGGCAGAGTGGTGCTATGTGATTTTAGAGGCTAGGTCATAAAGATGCATGCACTCCTTGCTTGTTCTCTTGGTATGTTCATTTGTGGAACTTGCTCACTATGAGGAAGCCCAAGCAGGGCATACAAAGGCCTGCAGGACAAGCAAGTGAGGCTCCTGGCCCATAGCCCTGCTGAACTCCCAGCCATCCATCAGCCAGCAACCACTTGCCAGCCATGCCTGTGAACCATTTGAAATAAATTCCCATCCTTCATCTATAAGGGGCAGAGATGAGCCATCCCTGCTGAGCCCTGTCCCGATTGCAGATTCATGAGCTAAACTGTTACTGTTTTAAGCCCTTTGAGGTAGTTTGAAAAACAGCAATGGATAATTGATACAAATAAGTAAGGTAACTTGTGCAAGATCATAAAGTGTAATTTCCAGAGCTGGGACTCAAACCAATGTCTTTCTGGCCCCAAGTCTGTGCTCTTACCACTGTGCCTAATAATAAAATGTTTAGCCCAGTGCCTGGAACAAAGTAAATGATCAATAAAATATTTCCTTCTGTCTCTCCTTTTTCTCCTAGGGTCTTATTGTAGAACATGTTTCTCTGACCCAGTCAGTCTTGCCAGAGGTGGCCACATTCCAGCAGAGATGCTTCCTCTTGCAAAACCCACCTAATCTTAGGTGAGGCTGCATCTTCTTGATTGTAGGGAGAAGATTAGCTCAAGTCACACAGTGCTGCTTCTTTACCTCAGCATTATTGAACTAGAAAAGCATTTGCCAACATGCACTTGGTCTCTGGCTGCCCCTAAGGCTCGAGAAGGAAGCCCTGCCCTCTGAAGTTGCATCCAGGCATTCACCTCAGCAGTTGGAGGAAAGCTGAATTCCAGGCCCTGCTGGTGGGGTTGGGCAATGAGGATCCCCCCAAGGGGGCTCAAGTTGCTTTTTAGCCTACATGGGAGTTTCAAACAAAGGACTTTCTTCCTCCTCTTCCTATAGGGTTCACTGAGATAGAATGACATTTAATAATAGCAGAATAGGAGTTAGGATCTGAAACGATGCTCATGGCAGGCATGACCTACTGGGGCTGTTCAGAGCATCTTTCTTCTGAGCGCTCACTCTCCGGACCTTGCTCTGTTGGCCTGAATTTTGCTTTCAGGGGCTTGGTGAGGACAATGTGCCAAGTGGATGAATTGGATGGACCCAGGAGGCAGGCACTCTCTCCCACTCCAACTGACCACCTCATCCCCAGCAGTTACAAACCAGCCCTTAGCAGGTCACCTTCCTAAACTTCTGCATATGCCTTTAGCCTGGGCACTGTGCATGTGAGGCATTAATGATTTCATTTATTCATTTGCTTATCTATCTGCATGTCTACCCATCTATTTATCCATCTATTTGCTGAGGAGAATATAGCATCGTGGTTTAGGTTATGGGCTTGGGATCTGTATTGTCTGGGTTCTGATCCTGCATTTGCCACCTTTTAGCTAGTTATCTTCACCTTTCTATGCCTCAGATTCTCCTCTATGAAGTGGGGGAATACAGTACTAACACCTGCCTTGTAGAGTTTTTATGAGAATTAAATACAGTATTATGTAAAGCACTTGCCCTGGCACCTGGTTAAGTACTCGGCATACGTTACAATGTAGTTATTGTCGCTGCTGTTGGAGTGTGTTCAGGCCTGTGTCAGTGTTGGGGGAAGCAGAGCAGATGGTCTTCATAAGTTTTAAGGAAAGGTGCTAAGAAAACACAAAGTTTACTTTTCTACTTCCAGGTTGCTTAAATTCCCAAGGAAAACAAGATACTGCCTTCTTGGCTGTTTTGTTTTTGTTGTTGTTTTTGGTTTTTGTTTATTTGTTTGTTTTTTGGGATAGGGTCTTGCTCTGTCACCCAGGCTGTGGTGCAGTGGTGTGATCTCAGCTCACTGCAGCCTCTGCCTCCTGGGTTCAAGCAATTCTCCTGCCTCAGCCTCCCAAGTAGCTGGGATTACAGGTGCACACCACCACACTCAGCTAATTTTTGTATTTTTTTTTTTTTTTTTAACAGAGATGAGGCTTTTCCATGTTGGCCAGATTGGTCTCAAACTCCCGACTTCAGGTGGTCCACCTGCCTCAGCCTCCCAAAATGCTGGGATTACAGGTGTAAGCCACTGCCCTGGCCGAGGCTGTTTTAAGATGGGTTAATGACGTGTCACGTGCCAGATCCATGTGCTCGTAAACATTATATCATTTCTTTAATCCCCCAAATTTCTTTGAGGTAAGCCAGGAATATTCTCACTTCAGAGAGGAAGAGAGAGGTGTTACTTTTCCAAAGTTTCCTGGCTGAAAGTGGGAATCACACCCGGATCTGTCTGGTTAGCAGGAAGGGCCGCATCCATCCCACCCTGGGCTCCTCCCCAGTGCGATCCTGGGACTGCCTGAGAGGCAGCAAAGCCAGCTCACGTTCCGGGGCACCTCACAAGCGCCGAACTCCACCAGTTTGAAAATGGTTCCAAAGCCACCGTGAAGCCACTTGGTCTCCGGGGTACTAGGGCACTTTCCAACCAGTACCTTCCTCCTGTGAATCCAAGCATCAGGGCTAAGGAAAACTGCGGGTTTGATTAGCTTTCAAGAACACACTTTATATCATTTCCTCTCCTCATTTGAACTATAAAAAGGAGCTTTCTAGTTTGAATAGCAACTTCAACTTTCTGCCTTATTCTGTAAGAAAGGAAAGCATTCAGTAAGAAATGGGGGTGATTTCATCAGCACTTTTCAATTTCAAAGGAGTTTGCGAAAGCTGGTGGCTTCCTTTGGTGGTCAGGCTATGTTTGGTGTCCAGGAGCTGTAAAAGTTGGGTCAGACTGGCTCACAGGGGACAAACACGTGTGGGGGGTGGGGAACGGCACAAGGAGAGTTTTCTGCTTCTGGAGGGGAGAGACTGATGGGCAGAAATGAGCAGAGCCTCTGGGCTATGGGCCAGTTTCTCTTTTTTTTTTTTTGAGCTGGAGTCTCGCTCTGTCACCCAGGCTGGAGTGCACTGGCGTGATCTTGGCTCACTCCAACCTCCACCTCCCATGTTCAAGCGATTCTCCTGCCTCAGCCTCCTGAGTAGCTGAGGTTACAGGCGCCTGCCACCATGCCTGGCTAATTTTTGCATTTTTAGTAGAGACAGGGTTTCACCATATTGACCAGGCTGGTCTTGAACTCCTGACCTCAGGTGATCCACCTGCCTCGGCCTCCCAAAGTGCTAGGATTACAGGCATGAGCCACTGCACCTGGCCTAGGCCAGTTTCTGAATCTTCTGCCCTTCATGGGTGAGTCGTGTCAAGGTGGCCCCTTTACCTGGCACTAGGTTGGGCAGATGCACCTCATCAAAGATGAGTTTGGGAAGCTGAATATCAGCTTTAGAATGCAGGTCTTTTCTGTTTCTTCTGTCACAGTGAAGTTGTCCCAGGTGAGGTCAGAGAGAGAGAGAAAGGTCACTGATGTGGTCAGATTTCTTAGAGCAGAGCCAAGTGTTTTTTTTTTTTTTTTTTTTTTTTTTTTTTTTAGACAGAGTTTCGCTCTTGTTGCCCAGGCTGGAGTGCAATGCTGTGATCTTGGCTTACTGCAACATCTGCCTCCTGAGTTCAAGCGATTCTCCTGCCTTAGCCTCCCGAGTAGCTGGGATTACAGGCGTGCGCCACCACACCTGGCTAATTTTGTATTTTTAGTAGAGACGGGGTTTCTCCATGTTGGTCAGGCTGGTTTTGAACTCCTGACCTCAGGTGATCCGCCCACCTTGTCCTCCCAAAGTGTTGGGATTACAGGCGTGAGCCACCACGCCCGGCCTGAGCAGAGCCAAGTTTAAAGATCCAAACCAGGCCGGGCGCGGTGGCTCACGCCTGTGATCCCAGCACTTTGGGAGGCCGAGGCGGGTGGATCACGAGGTCAGGAGATCGAGACCACGGTGAAACCCCGTCTCTACTAAAAATACAAAAAATTAGCCAGGCGCGGTGGCAGGCGCCTGTAGTCCCAGCTACTCCGGAGGCTGAGGCAGGAGAATGGCGTGAACCTGGGAGGCGGAGCTTGCAGTGAGCCAAGATCGCGCCACTGCACTCCAGCCTGGGCGACAGAGCGAGACTCCGTCTCAAAAAAAAAAAAAAAAAAAAAAAAAAAGATCCAAACCAGGGCTTAGCAAATTCTGTAGCAGATCAGAGAGTAAATATTTTTGGCTTTGCAGGTCAGACCACATCTGTGGCAACTGCTTAGCTCTGCCATTGTAGCATGAAAGCAGCTGTAGATAATATGTAAATGAATGAGCATGGCTGTGTTACAGTAAATTTTTATTGGATACTTTATAGATGCTGAAATTTGAATTTCATATAATTTTCGCATCATGAAATATCACTCATCTTTTGATTTTTTTCCTCCAACCATTTAAAAATGTAAAAACGATCTTAATGGGTCATACGAACATAGGTGGTGGGTTGGATTTTATTCACAGGTGGCGGTTTTCGAGATCCCTGCTCTAAATGTCAAAGGGGCTGCTGGTACCCTGGGGTGGGAGGTGGCAACAGGGTCACCAGAGCAGCTTTCACAGGGGATGGGGCAGGAGGGGCTCAGGGTAGCAGTGGAGGGTGGCTTCTATACAGCCTAGCTGTGGGCATTTTCTTCTTAGAGAGTGGTGGGAGAGAGAAAAAGAGAGAGAGGCTTTTCTGAAATCAGACAGACGGTTCTGCTCAAAAACCATTTGCTGATGTCCCCTTGGGTGTCAGGAAATCTCTACATACTGGGAATGGAAGATTTTTTTTTTTTAATGCAATTTCTTTTCTTGCCAAAAGGCAACTCAGTTGTCAGGTGTTGGTTGCCCCTCCTGTTACATGATCCTTTAAAAGATGTGAAGGACTTTATCCAGTCTATCACTGATGGGCATTTGGGTTGGTTCCAAGTCTTTGCTATGGTAAATAGTGCTGCAATAAACATACATGTACATGTGTCTTTATAGTAGAATGATTTATAATCCTTTGGGTATATACCCAGTAATGTGGGATTGCTGTATCAAATAGTATTTCTGGCTCTAGATCTTTGGCACATATACACCATGAAATACTATGCAGCCATAAAAAGAATGAGTTCATGTATTTGCAGGGACGTGGATGAAGCTGGAAGCCATCGTTCTCAGCAAACTAACCCAGGAACAGAAAACCAAACACCGCATGTTCTCACTCATAAGTGGGAGTTGAACAATGAGAACTGAGAACGCATGGACACAGGGAGGGGAACATTATACACTGGGGGCTCTCAGGAGGTGGGGAGATAGCGGAGGGAGAGCATCAGGACAAATACCTAATGCATGTGGGGCCTAAAACCTAGATAATGTGTTGATAGATGCAGCACACCACCATGGCACATGTATACCTTTGTTCCAAACCTGCATGTTCTGCACACGTATCCCAGAACTTAAAGTTAAAAAAAAAATGGTGAAGGACTAATTGGCTGGAACTCCCACCACATGCTGGGAGAAACCCCAGTGCCCGTCTCCAAATCTCTGGGGACTCTTGAAGGGATTACGTGTCTCCTACGTGCTTTTGGTTCTGCTTTCTGCCTTGACCCACTTACCATCCTATGCCACATCAGTTCGCAGTGGGAACAGAGATTCCTTCCCCCATTTCTCCAGAATGCGTATCACCAAGAAGGGTTCAGTGTGGTAGGATTTGCTGAAAATTTGGGGTTAAAAATCCTGTGGCCCTCCTACTCACCAGGATTTCCTTCTGATCATCATCCTCCACAGTACCCTTCCTCACCCAAATCCTTCTTTCTGGAAGTTATTATGTTCTACTGGGTAGCAGACAGGAACAAAACACCCTATAATAAAAAGTCAGGGTGGTCATTCCACGAGAGGTGGCCAGCTGTGGTGGGGGCCATGGGAGAGCACCACTGATTCTGCAAAGTAGAGAGAGGATTGGGAAGGCTTCCCAAAGGAGGCGATGCAAGAAGGCTGTTGACATGTGAGCAGGAAGCAGGAGGGGCATTGGAGGCAGAGGGGAAAATGAGCAAATGCTGGTAGGATCCCAAGGGAGAAGTCTATCCTTATGAATAGATTTTCACTGGTCTATTTATTAAACTCATCTTTTCTTTTCTTTCCCAAAAGAAAAGCTGCAATAGGTTTCTAATCCTTGCTTCCTTGGACCATTGAAGTATTTTGAATCAATGTCCTTTAGATATTAATTGTCTTGAAATGCCAGAAACAATGAAATACAACATTTTTATCACAATATTAAATTATACATATTAAAATATTTTACTTCTGTAGATTTGTAAATGAGTGGTAAACATTTTCTGAATGAAGCACTAGAGTCGAACATCCATATGTGTTTCTGTAGTTAACACTTGCAAAAATAACTCTTTAGATAGACTCCCAAAAAGCAATGTCAAAAAACAGTATTCCTGTGGTGGATGTTTGTAGTAACCTCCCCAACATCCACTTTTTTCTTTCCCCAACATCCACTTTTTTCTTTCTAGAAGCTGGATTTCTGTTTGGGGGTCCATGTGGTTCAGGGGAAGTTGACTGCTCTGCCAGCTATGATGGGGGCCCACGACTGGTCTACACTTATCAGTGGATTCCATCCTGCTGGTCACAGTTCAGGGGTGAGTGTCTGACCGGAGCTAGCCCAATCAGAGCAAATAGTACTCCTCTTGGGGATGTTGGGGCAACGACATCCTCTCTCCTTCTAAACGGGCTACCGTGTGGACGAGAGACCCACCAGATTGCTGCAGCCCCAAGGGAAGCCAGCTTGAGGATGAAACTCAGCCCAGAACATGGCAGAGAAAACAGGACCAGAGTCCTGAGCCACCATGAACTACTGGATCAAACTGTGCCTGAAACCTGCTTACCTCTGGGATTTTCATTTTGATGGGACGATAAATTCTCTTTAGTGTTTAACCAAGATGGAATTAGATTCCCATTCTGAACTTAGATGACTCTCAAGACTGGACTAGATTTATATCCATCGTTTTGTGGAGACTTGTGAGTTCCTGAACTCAGTTTGGGAACTCTGCTGATGGTGCCTACAGTATCCTAATCTTGGATTAATTACATCAGTAACAATCTAGATCCATTAAAATATATTTAGTGTTTGCATAAAAAGAGAGATTGGCAGTGCAGAAGAGAATCAAAGGCGTGGGGAAGGTTTTGCATCTGCTGTGTTGGGAATTCAGAAGAAAAGCTCCAACCAGCAGCAGCTGTGGTGTTTTTAGTGGAATTTGGAATTAGAACCAGGCAATTTTCCTGCTGGGCTGTGCCAGGCAAGGGTTGACAGGGAGGGTGTTGGAGCTGGCTTTGTAAACCTCAACTGGGTTAACGAGGGACGTGGGTTTCGGGAAACCGACTCTTCAAGGGCCTGAAGAAAGTAGCAAATCCTCGTTTTGTTTGTTTGTTTCATGATTCTAAAAGCAGTATGTGAGCATTTTGGAAATTTTAGAAAACAGAAAAATATAACAAAGTAGCAAACATTAAAATTCCTCAGTTCAGGTATTCTTTAATTTTTATCTACACACATTCCATCATTCTGGATATACAATTTTATATCAAAGGTATTTTGCCCTCCAAAATAATGTCTTTGTAATCACGTTCATTGGCTGCATAACATTTTACCATAGGGATTTTCTATACATAACCATTTTTCTTTTGTTGAATCTTTAAGTAATGTGTCAGCCCCTCCCTCCCTCCCTCCCTCCCTCCCTTCCTTCCTTCCTTCTTTCCTTCCTTCGTTTCATTCACAGATTTCAGTTTTTAGAGCAGCTTTAGGTTCACAGCAAAACTGAGAGGAATGTATAGCTATTTCCCATATATGTGCTATCCCCACATATGCATAATGCTTCCCTGTTATCAACATTGGTCACCAGAGTGGTAGATTTGTTACACCTGATGAACCTATATTGACACATCATTATCATCTAAAGTCCATAGTTAGCATTTGGGTTCACTCTTGGTGTACATTGTACGGGTTTGGACAAATTTATTTTGACACATATCCACCATTATAGTATCACACAGAGTAGTCTTACTGCCCTAAAAATCCTCTATGTTCAGCCTATTCATTCCTCCATCCTCCCTAAAACCTGGCAACTGCTAATCTTTTAACTACTTCCATAGTTTTGCTTTTCTCAGAATGTCATACAGTCAGAATCATACAGTGTGAAGCCTTTTTCAGATTGGCTTCTTCCACTTAGTTGTATATATTTAAGTTTCCTCATATCTTTTCATGGCTTGTTAGCTAATCGCTTTTTAGTGCAGAATATTTCTTTGTCTAAATATACTACCACAGTTTAGTCAGTCACCTACTGAAGGGCATCTTGGTTGCTTCCAAGTTTTGGCAATTATGAATAAAGCTACTACAAACATTCATGTGCAGGTTTTTTTGTGGACATATGTTTTCAGTTCCTTTGAGCAAATACCAAGGAGTATGATTGCTAGATCAGTTTTTAAAGAAACCACCAAGCTCTTTTCCAAAGTAGCTGTGCCATTTTGCATTGAGTGAGAGTTCCTGTTGTTCCACATCCTCGTCAGCATTTGGTGTTCTCAGTGTACTGGGTTTTGTGTAATGGTATCTAATGGGTGTATACTGGTATCTAATAGGCGTGTAATGGTATCTAATTGTTGATTCAATTTGCATTTCCCTTATGACATATGATGTGGAGCATCTTTTCATATGCCTATTTTTCATCTGTGTATCTTCTTTTGTGATGTATCTGTTAAGATCTTTGACCCATTTTTAAATCAGATTGTTTTCTTATAGTTAAATTTTAAGAGTTCTTATATATTTTTTGCTAACAGTCCTTTATCAGATATATCTTTGGTAAATATTTTATCTCAGTCTGTGGCTTTTCCTTCTCTTGGAGTTTCTTTCACACTGCAGAAATGTTAATTTTAATGAAATTCAACTTACTAATTCTTCCTTTCATGGCTTCTGCCTTTGATGTATCTAAACATGTCATTGCCAAACCCAAGATCATCTAGATTTTTCCTATGGTATTTTCTAAGAATGTTTTAGTTTTGTGTTTTATGTTTATATCTATGATTCATTTTGAGATAATTTTCATAAAAGATGTAAGGTCTGTAGCTAGATTCATTTTTTTTCTTTTTTTTGCATGTGGATGTTCAGTTTGTTTCTGCACCATTTGTTGGACAGACTCTTTCCTCCATTGTACTGCCTTTGCCCCTTTGTCAAAGATGAGTTGGTTATATTTACATGGGTCTATTTCTGGGCTCTCTATTCTGTTCCATTGATCTATTTGTCTATTATTTCACTAATACCATACTGTTTTGCTACTGTAGCTTTATAGTATATCCTGAAGTCAGTCGTGTTAGTCCCCTAACCTTATTCTTATTCAATCTTGTATGGGCTATTCTGGTCCTTTTGCCTCTCCATATTAACAGAATTAGTTTGTTATTATCCACAAAATACTTGTCAGGATTTTGATTGGGATGGAATTGAATCTGTAGATCAAGTTGGGAAGAATGCTCATCTTGACAATATTGAGTCTTTCCATCCATGAACGTGAGACATCGCTCCATTTACTTAGTTCTTTGACTTCTTTCATCAGTTTTGCAGTTATCCTTATTTAGATCTTGTTCCTATCTTGTTAGAAGTGGACATTTCACTTGGGGGCTGCTAATGTAATTGGTGCTGTTTTTAATTTTACATTCCACTTATTTATAGCTGGTATGTAGGAAAATGATTGACTTTTATATATTAGCCTTGTTTCCTGCAGCTTTGCTGTAATCTATTAGTTCCAGGGGCTTTTTTGTCCATTCTTTTGGATTTTCTACATAGATAATCACATCATCTGCATTAAAATACAGTTTTATTTCTTCTCTCACAATCTGTATACCTTTTATTGTATTTTCTTGTTTTATTGCATTAGCTAGGCCTTCCAGAATGATGTTAAAAAGAAGTGGTGAGAGGGGACATTCTTGACTTTTTCCTGATCTTTTTTTTTGTTTGTTTGTTTTTTGAGACGGAGTCTTGCTCTGTTGCCCAGGCTGGAATGCAGTGGCCGATCTCGGCTCACTGCAAGCTCTGCCTCCCAGGTTCATGCCATTCTCCTGCCTCAGCCTCCCGAGTAGCTAGGACTACAGGCACCCGCCACCACGCCCGGCTAATTTTTTTTTTCTATTTTTAGTAGAGATGGGGTTTCACCGTGTAAGCCAGGATGATCTCGATCTCCTGACCTTGTGATCCGTCCACCTCGGCCTCCCAAAGTGCTGGGATTACAGGCGTGAGCCAGTGCACCTGGCCTGTTCCTGATCTTAATGGCAAGACTTTGAGTTTTTCATCATTAAGTATGATGTTACCTATAGTTTTTTTAAAATAAATATTTCCTGTTAAGTTGAGGAAGTTCCCCTCTATTCCTAACTTACTGATATATATATATTTTTTATTATGGATGGGTGTTGGGTTTTGTCAAGGGGTTGTTATGCATCTGTTGATATGATCATGTGATATTTCATTAGCTTATTGATGTTATGGATTGTATCTGTTGATTTTTCAAATGTCACACCAGCCTTGTGTAAATCTCATTCGGTTGTGGTGTAAGCTTTTTTTTTTTTTTTTTTTGAGACAGAGTCTCGCTGTTGTCCAGGCTGGAGTGCAGTGGCGCGATCTCAGCTCACTGCAAGCTCCATGCCCCGGGGTTCACGCCATTCTCCTGCCTCAGCCTCTGGAGTAGCTGGGACTACAGGCGCCTGCCACCTTGTCCGGCTAATTTTTTGTATTTTTAGTAGAGATGGGGTTTCACTGTGTTAGCCAGGATGGTCTCCATCTCCTGACCTCGTGATCTGCCCACCTTGGCCTCCCAATGTGCTGGGATTACAGGCGTGAGCCACGGTGCCCGGCTGGTGTATGCTTATTTTTATACATTGTTGGATTTGACTTGCTAATATTTGTTGATGATTTTGGCATCTATGTCCATGAGATGCTGGTACATAGTTTTCTTTTCTTGTAGTGACTGTTTAGTTTTGATATTAGGGTAATGCTGGTCTTATAGAATGCATTAGGAAGTAGTCTCTTTGCTTCTGTCTTGTGAAAGAGATTATAGGGAATTGGTGTAATTTCCTCCTTAAATGTTTGGTAGAGTTTGCCGGTGAATCAGTTGGGGCCTGATGCCTTCTGTTTTGGAAAGTTATTAATTATTGATTTAACTTATTTAATAGACATAGGCCTATTCAGATTGTCTATTTCTTTTTGTGTGAGTTTTGGCAGATTATGTCTTTCAAGAAATCATTCCATTTCATCTTGATTATCAAATTTGTAGGCATAGAGTTGTTGTTAGTACTCCTTTATGATCTTTTTAATGTCCATAGGATCTGTAGTGATTCTCTTCATTCAATTCTGATATTAGTTATTTGTGTCCTTTCTCATTTTTTCTTAGCCTGGCTAGAGGCTTATTGATTTTATTGAACTTTTAAAGAACAAGCCTTTGGTTTCATTGATTTTCTTGATTAATTTCCTGCTTTTCTTTTACCCTTTCACTTAAATTTTACTAGTGCTCATAGAATGTTCAAAGAGCAAAATGAAAAGACCACTGAGAATTAGAAGTAACAGATGGTAAAGATACAAAAATATACAAAGAATCAGGACAGTGGTCAAGTATGAGGCAAGACAAAGATAAGTCTTAGAGGGGACTATCAGAAAATTCTTAATGCCTGTCCAAGGCCCAGTTATGAATCTTGATGATAATTCCTATTTTTTAAATTATTGCTATTAAAACTTATGACAAATGTTTTATAAAGACTCCAAGAAAAGCCTTCTAGAGCTGATAAATGACTTCAGTAAAGTTTCAGGATATAAAATCCATGTACACAAATTAATAGCGTTTATATATACCAGTAACATTCAAGCAGAGAAACAATTCAAGAATACCATTCTCTTTCCAAAGCCATAAAAATAAAATACCTAGGAACACATCTAACCAAGGAGGTGCAAGATCTCTACAAGGAGAACTACATAATACTGCTGAAAGAAATAACAGATAATATAAACATATGTAAAAACATCCCATGTTTATTGACTGGAAGAATTGATACGATTAAAATGTCCATATTGCCCAAAGCAATATACAGATTCAATGTCATTCATATCAAACTACCAATATTATTTTTCACAGAAATAGAAAAAATATTCTAAAATTTATATGAAACAAAAAATGAATCCCAACAGTCAAAGCAATTCCAAGTAAAAAGAGCAAAGCCAGAGGCATCATTGTACCTGACCTCAAACTATATTTCAAGGCTATCATTACCAAAACAGCATGGTACTGGTACAAAAACAGACTTCCTGCCTTCAATTTCATCTCTAATTTTATTATTTTTCTTCTTTTTCTTTTTTAAATTTTTAAATTTTTTTAATTCTATAGGTTATTGGGGAACAGATGGTGTTTGATTACATGAGTGAGTTCTTTAGTGGTGATTTGTGAGATTTTGGTGCACCCATCACTCAAGCAGTATACACTGCACCCTGTTTGTAGTCTTTTATCCCTCATCCCCTTCCCACCCTTTCCCCGAGTCCCCAAAGTCCATTGTGTTATTCTTATGCATCCCCATAGCGTAGCTCCCACTTATGAGTGAGAACATACGATGTTTGATTTTTCCATTCCTGAGTTAGTTCACTAAGAATAACAGTCTCCAATCTCATCCAGGTCACTGTGAATACCATTAATTCATTTCTTTTTATGGCTGAGTAGTATTCCATTGTATATATATACCACAGTTTCTTTATCCACTCGTTGATTGATGGGCATTTGGGTTGGTTCCATGTCTTTGCAATTGTGAATTTTGCTGCTATAAACACGCATGTCCAAGTATCTTTCGTATAATGACTTCTTTTCCTCTGGGTAGATCCGCAGTAGTGGGATTGCTGGATCAAATGGTAGTTCTACTTTTAGTTCTTTAAGGAATCCCTGCACTGTTTTCCATAGTGGTTGTACTAGTTTACATTCCCACCAGCAGTGTAGAAGTGTTCCCTGTTCATTGCTGGTGCCCCTCCCCAACCTCAAGGTCAGCACTGGCAGGCCGAGTCCCTTCCTTCTCCCGCAGCCACGTCTCTGGCTTTGTCTTCTGATTCCCTCTTCCACCTTTAAGGACCCTTGAGATCAGGCCCACCCAGCTAATCCAGGGTAATCACCCCATTTTAAGGTCAGCTAGAACTGTGGATATCTTTAGGGAGCTATTCTTCTGCCTACGACGGGGAGTAACTATTATGTATCGATATGGTTTGGGTCTGTGTCCCTGACCGAATCTCAGAGCAAACGGTAATCCCCAATGTTGGGGGTGGGGCCTGGTAGGAAGTGATTGGATCTTGGAGGCAGATTTCCCCTTTGGTGCTGTTCTCACAATAGGGGGTGCCTTATCCTGAGATCTGATTGTTTAAAAGTGTGTAGCACTGGCCTGGCATGGTGGCTCACACCTGTAATCCCAGCACTTTGGGAGGCCAAGGCAGGTGGATCACCTGAGGTCAGGAGATCGAGACCAGCCCACCAACATGGTGAAACCCTGTCTGTACTGAAAATACAAAAAAATTAGCGGGGCGTGGTGGCAGGTGCCTGTAATCCCAGCTACTCGGGAGGCTGAGGCAGGAGAATCACTTGAACCAGGGAGGCAGAGGTTGCAGTGAGCCGAGATCACACCACTGCACTCCAGCCCTGGTGACAGAGTGAGATTCCATCTCAAAAAAAAAAAAAAAAAAAAAAAAAAAAAAATTCCCTCTAAACACTGCTTTAGCTGTGTCCCAGAGATTCTGGTATGTTGTATCTTTGTTCTCACTGGTTTCAAAGAACTTATTTATTTCTGCTTTAATTTTGTTATTTACCCAGCAGTCATTCAGGAGCAGGTTGTTCAGTTTCCATGTAGTTGTGCAGTTTTGAGTGAGTTTCTTAATCCCAAGTTCCAGTTTGATTCTACTGTGATCTGATAGACTGTTATGATTTCCATTCTTTTGCATTTGCTGAGGAGTGTTTTACTTCCAATTAAGTGGTGAATTTTAGAATAAGTGTGATGTGGTGCTGAGAAGAATGTATATTCTGTTGATTTGGGGTGGAGAGTTCTGTTTGTACCCAAAGGATTATAAATCATTCCACTATAAAGACACATGCACACGTATGTTTATTGTGGCACTGTTCACAATAGCAAAGACTTGGAACCAACCCAAATGCCCATCAATGATAGACTGGATAAAGAAAATGTGGCACATATACACCATGGAATACTATGTTGCCATAAAAAAGGATGAGTTCATGTCCTTTGCAGGGACATGGATGAAGCTGGAAACCATCATTCTCAGCAAACTAACACAAGAACAGAAAACCAAACACTGTTTGTTCTCACTCATAAGTGGGAGTTGAACAATGAGAACACATGGACACAGGGAGGGGAACATCACACACCGGGGCCTGCCAGGGGGTAGGGGGCTAGGGGAGGGATAGCATTAGGAGAAATACTTAATGTAGATGACGGGTTGATG
The DNA here is from genome assembly GCF_028878055.3 of Symphalangus syndactylus. NCBI lineage: Eukaryota > Metazoa > Chordata > Mammalia > Primates > Hylobatidae > Symphalangus > Symphalangus syndactylus. The sequence continues at coordinate 62,407,425 of NC_072442.2, read as the reverse complement.
GGTGCAGCAAAACACCATGGCACGTGTATACCTATGTAACAAACCTGCACGTTTTGCACATGTATCCCAGAACTTAAAGTATAACAAAAAAAAATTTTTTTTAAAAAGTGTGTAGCACCTCCTTGCTCTCTCTTTTCCTCCTGAGCCAGCCATGTAGGACATACCTACTTCCCCTGTACCTTCTGCCATGATTGAAAGTTTCCTGAGACCTCCCCAGCCGTGCTTCCTGTACAGCCTGTGAAACCGTGAGCCAGTTAAACCTCTTTTCTTTATAAAGTACCGAGTCTCAGGCATGTCTTTATAGCAATGCGAGAATGGACTAATAGACATAGGAAGAGAAAAAGACAAATATACACTTAGAAGAAATAAGACAAGCTATTTGATAGATCAGTAGGGTGACTATAGTCAACATTCATCAATTGTACATTTCAAAATAGCTAGAAGAGAATAGTTCAAATGTTCTTAGCATAAAGAAAAGATAACTGGCCGGGCATGGTCGCTCACGCTTGTAATCCCTGCACTTTGGGAGGCCGAGGCGGGCGGATCACGAGGTCAGGAGATCGAGACCACGGTGAAACCCCGTCTCTACTAAAAATACAAAAAATTAGCCGGGCGTGGTGGCGGGCGCCTGTAGTCCCAGCTACTCGGAGAGGCTGAGGCAGGAGAATGGCGTGAACCCGGGAGGCGGAGCTTGCAGTGAGCCGAGATTGCGCCACTGCACTCCAGCCTGGGCGACAGAGCGAGACTCCGTCTCAAGAAAAAAAAAAAAAAGAAAAGATAACTAAGTTGATGGATATTCCAATTACCCTAATTTGATTATATGAATTAAATTATCATATGTACCCTGAAAATATGTACATCTAATATGTACCAATAAAAAATAAAATGAAGTAAGGAGTCATAATAAAATGAAGAAAAAAAGGGCCGGGCATGGTGGCTCACGCCTATAATCCCAGCACTTTGGGAGGCCGAGGCGGGTGGATCACCTGAGGTCAGGAGTTCAAGACCATCCTGGCCAAGACAGTAAACCCCATCTCTAATAAAAATACAAAATTAGCCAGGCGTGGTGGTGCACTCCGGTAATCCCAGCTACTCGGGAGGCTGAGGCAGGAGAATTGCTTGAACCCGGGATGTGGAGGTTGTGGTGAGTGGAGATTGTGCCATTGCATTCCAGCCTGGGCAATAAGAGTGAAACTCCATCTCAAAAAAAAAAAAATCAAATGAAAACCATTTCCACCACAGTTGAGCCAAGACAGTGAGATGTGATGGAGTTTTGGAGGGAGGGTGCCACAAATAATGATGTCATTAGGAGAAGAGTACACCTATCGGGGATAACTTCAGCTGACACCCCCAGGGTTCTAGGGAACTGGTGCTTCTCCCACCAACCCTAGTCAAGTCACTGGAAGTAATAAACCATGCAGGGGCTTACCCACCTTGTCTCTTCTGTAATCCTTCCTGACATTGCTGCTTAGAAGGAAATCCCAAAAATCAGGACCACAGACAGAATAGGGGAGCATCAGCAGCAGTAGCTATGCTCCTGGTGACCTGAGAAAGAATTCTAAGCAGTCCAGAACCCCTGGGACTCAGCCCCTTCTTCCTTTCCCTACAGTTACTGAAGTAGAAGTCACAAGAGGGTCTTAGTACAGAATGCTCCAGCTCAGAAAGAAGGTTCTCAAATCCTCAGTTGTTAATTTACCAATTCATTACAGGGCACCTCTCCTGTGCCCCAGTATAAGGTGTTTGATAGTGAGCGAGATGGTTTCCTGGCCTCACACAGCTCACAGTTGAGTAGGGGGTTATAAGCCGTAAGTTAAATTACATGTCGGTGTGGCAGGTGCTGCACAACCAGTCACTGTAGAGTCTGTGGGAAGTGTGTTTACTTATCAGCCCAAGTTGTATCATTTGGAGCTGAATAAACAATGCTCATGTTTGTGTCTAAGAAAAGGCATACTTCAGCCAGGCACAGTGGCTCACGCCTGTAATCCCAGCACTTTGGGAGGCCAAGGCGGGCAGATCGCTTGAGGTCAGGAGTTCAAGACCAGCCTGGCCAATGTGGCGAAACCCCGTCTCTACTAAAAATACAAAAAATTAGCTGGCGGTGGTGGTGCACGCCTGTAGTCCCACCTAGTTGGGAGGCTGAGGTGGAAAATCACTTGAACCTGGCAGGCAGAGGTTGCAGTGAGCCGAGATCGTGCCATTGCATTCCAGCCTGGGTGACAGAGCAAGACTTCGTCTCAAAAAAAAAAAAAAAGAAAGAAAAAAGAAAAGGTATATTCCAAGTCCTCCATCAGGGCTCATTGCCTCTAATTACCTTTGTTCCCACCTGAGTGATATACCAGAGGCCACTGGCATTATTTTGATGCACAGCCTATTTCCAGGAACAAAACCCACTGGAGTTCAAGGCAGGACAGGGTGTTCCTCACCATGGCATCTGTTTGTCCAGGGTCTGTGGGTTGTAGGGCAGCATCAGAGACCAAGGGCAGGAACCAGAATTTCCAAGCAGCAGCAGTGGCAGGATCCCTGCTGGGATTTAGCTGAAGAACAAAGTAAGTTTGCATAATGAGTGTGAGAGCTGTAAAGAATAAACTGTGAAGTGCTGTGCAAATATTAGGTCTCCTGTCTCTTCCAGCTCTGGCCTTCCCTTAACAGTGTGGCTGAAAGCCCTTTGTCTGAGGACAAGGACAGATAAGCTGGTTAAAGATGGCTGGAGTCCACAGAGAGGCACCAGGAGCCTCTGAACTTGAACTTGGTCTGTCCTCCCTGGGGCCTCTTCTGACACACTCACTTGGGGGTGGAGAATCCAGGCCCAGTGAGAAGGCAGCAGAAAGAGGATGCAGAAAAATCAGCTGTCTTTGTCTTCGGGGTAACCAATTCACAGGGGTCTCCTTACTCGGCAGACAAGCCTTATTCCTTCAACAGCCCTGAAACCTTCAGAGGAGCTGAAAGTCAGAGGGAAATTAGAAATTAGGACTCATCCCCGCGGTGGGAACAGCCCGCTCGCAGTACGGCCTCCATATGGTTTAATAATTTGAGATTTCTCACACGTCTCAAGGGAAGGCTGGAGGGGTTTTGATGCTCTTCCTACGGGTTCCCAACGTGCATCTCTTCTCATCAATAAAAGATTGGGTTTACTCACTGTGGTAAGCCAAAAGTGAAAAACAGGTGCAGCTATATAATATTTCTCTTTAATTACTGCTTATGGAAAAAAAAAAGCCAAGTGTGGAAATTAATTATTCCATATTGTTAGAACAGGATGAACTACTTACTAATTTTAACTGTGGCTTTTGTGTAGAAGCTGTTGCTCAACATCTTATTAATTTGGGTAAATATTAACAAACAGTTTCTGCACCGCCTCCTCCACTACCCTCTACCTTCCCAACCCCATCCCATACAGTACATACTCCTGGGGGGTGTGGTTTGCCTGGGGTTCCTTTTTTCCTTCGTTGTATGGTGTTGGGCCCAGTTGCTACAAAGCTTCCTTTCAAGAAGAAAAGCTTTTTGATATCAGGGCTGTTTTTCTGCCTCCCTCTGCTGTCTGTCAGGGTACCCTGAGACTCATGTAGAAATGCAAGAAAATGCTTTTCTATTATTTATGCCCACTTTCATGCCTAGCACATTTGCCCTCTCAGTTGGCAGACACTTGCTGTCTGAAAGGCACCCATGCTTCAGGCTAGTGACCCATGGGTCAGATTAACACGTACAAGATGTGTTGGGGAAGACTCCAAAGGCCTCACTGAGTGCATCTTTTTGACTGATAAAGAATATTTACTTGAAGCCTCAGCAACAGAGAAGAGGAAGGAAGGTGGTGGGGAGTGGTCTTAACACTGGGATTCGTATGGTGGCGTTGAGGCTTCATCCAATCTACCTTAAGTTGCAGACAGAAAAGCACAAGCTCCCAAAAGCCTTTCTGCTGGAAGCTGATGATAGTCTGGAGCTCTTGAAGCTCATGTTCAGGCAATCTATTGCTGTAAGCAAAATATCCAAAACTTAGTGGCTTGAGACAAGTAACTAATTTACTATGTCTCATAATTGCATGGGTAAGGAATTAGGGCAGGGCTCAGCTGGGTGATTCTTCTGCTTCACCTGGGTTAGTCTGGCCTGGCCAAGACGTCTTTGCATATATGTCTGGCTTCTTGTTGGGGACATCTGGATGGCTGAACTGAGCTGGGACTGTCGACCAGAGGATATACACATTGTCTCTTCAGAATAGTGATTTCAGGGTAGCTGAACTTCTCACATGATGGCCCAAGGCCCAAGGCACCTCAAGAGAAGGCCCAGAGACCCAGGGAGATGATGCAAGGCTTCTTCTGACGTACCCTCAGTAGCCTTAGTACATCTGTTCCATGTCATTCGGTTGGTCAAGCAGATCACTAAGGCCAGCCCAGATTTAAGAGGAGGGAGACTAGTCCCCACCTGTCATGGGAGGAGTATCAAAGAACTTGTAGTCGTCTTTAATCTACCCAGCATATGATTCTGCTCAGGGGCTTACCAAGTCTTGGAGAGCCAGGTGGTGATAGTAAGAGGTTCATAGTCTGGTGGGTTTCAGTGTTGCCACTTAACAATTTAACATCTGATTTTAATAACTGATCCTCAGATTCCTTATCCATGCAATAAAAGCAATAACTCCTACCTTATAGGAGTACTGAGAGCATTAAGTGAGATCACATATAAAAAGCCCAGACTAGGGTCTGGCATCCAGAAGCTACATTCTTCCTGGAGCTCTTGCTGTAAAGATGACTGCTCAATGAGGATAATCATGTGGGAAGAATAAATGAGGTTGTACATGTTTATCAAAATGTAGGTTTAGTCATGAAAAAATTTGAGTGACATTGTAAAAATAGAATAGAAAAGAAAGACCATAATTTAAAAACATCAAGGCTTATCACTCTCATAAGGGTAGGTATGATTTTTTGAAACTTCTTTTAGTTTTGTAAAAATATTTGTGTACTGGATCATGATGTAAAACGTATTGTTTTGTTCTTAAGATGTAGTTTTTACTGAGGTTCGTGGTTGAAAACATTTGAAAGCTGCTGAGAAAATGAATATGAAGTGCTTTTGCCAACTGTGTTAGTGAACTGTCATTCAAAAGTACAGTTCTTATTCTGTTGGGTATATCCGAGCACCCAGGGCTGGTGGAGATTAGGAGCAGCTTAGTAAATATACTAAGTCCACCAGGATCCTGGCCTCAGGGATATTTGACTGTCAAAATCAACAAAGTAAAACTACCTGGCAAACCTAGCATTCGTCCTGGTGCCACTTTTGAATGTCACACATAGCCCCGAAAATTGGATTGGTAGAAGGCAGCATTATAAAATCTCACTCATTCTGCCTGATCTTATTCCCTGCAGTGTCTTCAGGAAAGGAGTGGTTTTCTCTCTCTGGACCTGAAGGTAGTTACAGAGAAGAAGGAGCTGAGCTGGATATGGATTTGGGGGAAGTAAGGACAAAGACCATCAAAGTGGGCATGTCTGCTGAGGACTCCCACCTTTTCGCAATAACTGTTCCTCTCTGATTCCAGCCATGTGGTTCACATGGGAGCTGCCCTAGGTGAGTCTACCTCTCATGCCATATATGACTGTATTGGCAGTTTCCACGAAATGGCAAATCAGAGTTCAGAGCTCTTTCCTGGAAGTGTTTTTTCCCCTCTCTCTCTCTTCAGTTCGGGGCCAAAGAAAGTGTCTATTAACCTTTCCAGTGGTGGGAGCCCTAAGAGGTAAAATTTGAGAGCTGTCAATGTCAAAATTTCCCTGTGATGGAGGAAGCTTGTCTACAGGGAGAGAGAACAAAGCTGGCATGCCAAGAGAAGCATGGAGAGACAGCAGAGGTGCCAGGTCATGTGTGAGTTCCTGGATGCACTTGTTCATGAGCCCAGCTGTACCCCTACCTTGGTTGCAGCATAGCTGTCCAACCTCAGAGTCCATGAGTCAATCCATCCCCTTTGGCCTGAGCTCATTGGAGATGGGTTTCTGTCCCTTGCATCCAAGAGTCTTTCATAAACACTTAAATGGGAGCGACTTCGTGGGACCAGAAGAGACGACTCTGAACACAGTCATTTTTCTAGGGCCTGCATCAGGCTGGGAACAGAGGCTGCCACCTCCTGTCTCTCTCTTCCTGCCCAGGTATCTGCAGGGTGCACATCCCCAGAGCCAAATGAAGCATCCAGGAGAGAAGCACTAGCCAATGCATTAGGCAGCTCACACACTCGCTCCTGATAGGAAGAGTTGAGGGCAACCAGCCCTCCCCCCACTTGAGTCTTCCAGGCCCCTCTGTAGTTAAATGCCATGATCTCCTTCGCGCCAGGGGCTGCCACATCGGGAGGCTTGGATTAAGTGATTTGTCTCCCTCCAACACAGCTGCTTTCTGGTTCCTGTCTGACAAATGTGGTTCATTAGGGCTGACAAAGATGAATGTCCTTGTTTGTGGGAGTCTGCTAAGCGCTGTTCTCAGGGAGCCGGTGGACCTGGATCTGAAGCAAGGTATACATCACATTGGCTACCGAGCAGGGCCTCTCAGTCACAGGCTACAGTGGTGACATGAAGGCCAAGTACGAGCTACCTGCCATGAGTAGGTCCCACGAGAGCTTCATGGTTGGGGTACAGTGAAATTTGGCAGCTGAGGACAGCTTCTATAATCGCCATCTGAGAGTCAACCTGTTTTTGAAAGTAGTTGCCCTGTGATGTACTTGCAACATACTCACCAGCCAACAGACACACATCTGGGCCACTAACATCTACTAAGCAAATTCTATAGGCTGGATATGTAGGAGGAGGGCTGAGAACCTGGGGGTGGTTGTTGTCAAGGGAGGCTGAAGCCTCAGAAACACAAAACGTGGGCATAGCCAGAGCACTTCAGCGGCAGCTACCATTTGGAACCAGAAACAGTGCGAGCAGCTGCTTCTTTCCTGTCCTGATCATTTACTTCAGTCAACGATTCCACGACTCTAGGAGCCCTGAAAAACTAAAGCAATCATTCTCAGCCTGGGCTGGGCAGCGAGACGCCTGCAGCTGTGGCTTCCAAACATTTGGACCATTATCCACAGTGAGAAACATTGTATATCACAACCCAGGGCACACATGTGTACACATATGCACTTTCAACAGTTTTACCAAATACAGTGAAATTCACACTGGTATTCTTTATTCTATTTTCTTCTACTCAATTTCATCTTTTAAAAAATGCTGGTTGTAACCAATAAATGAAATTCCCTGATTGCTTATGGCTCATAACCCTTGGTTAAACAACAACTCTGACTAAATGGTGCTTTTAAAAAATCCACATTAACCTTATTAGGGAAAGACCTCCTGAGGAGGGGTCCTATAAGCTGAGACATACAGGGTGGGCAATAGCTAGCCAAGCAAAGGGATGTGGAGGAGAAGGCATTTCAGGTAGAGGAGGCAGCATGTGCAATTGTGGGGAGGGGCGACTGAGAGAGCCACATCTGCCATATGGAGAAGCAGAAAGTTCAGCTCAGCTGGGGCACAAGTGTTGTGGGAGAGGGTGAGGGAGGGGCTGAGAGTCAGGTGGTCCATATCATAGAGGGCTTCACAAGACCAGGCGAGGAGTTTGGAATTGCACTTGATCTTAGCCAATAGGCCGAGAAGCGATAGGAGTTTGGAATTGATGCTGAGGTCAATGAGGGGTTCTTAAAGGATTTTAAGCAGATGAGTGATATGGTCAGATGAGTGCATTCTGAAAGACCACTCTGCTGCGTGGAGGATGGATTTGGGGTGTGGAAGATGGGATGGGGAGGGCAGTGAAGGCAAGGCTGGATGCGGGGAGATCAGTTGGCTGAGCCGTTGTGCACATGCGTGATGCGAATTAGAACTAGGTACTCCCTGTGGGGAGACCGAGGCATGAAAAGAGCCTTTCTCGACAGATGCAGGGCTTGTCCAGGCCAGAATTGTGTGGCTGGATTTCAGCCCCATTCACCCTCAGGCCTGGTGTCTCCAACAAGGCATGACCCAAATGACTGTGGGTGGCAGCTCTGCTGGTTTGGAGGTAACAGCAAAGGCTCAGGAAAGAGACAATGATGGTGGGGATGATGGTAGGAAAGAACATGGGACATGCAAGAAATAATTATGATGGGAAGGCGAGCTGAGTGCCCTTGAGGGTTTCTTCTGGCCACAAGACTCTGGGATCCTCATCCACCTCTGCCCACCATCCTCAGTATCCTGGCCTCTTGCTTCATCCTTGTTTGAGTAGCAGAGATACCTACAGCTGTGGCTTGTCCAGGGCTGAACTAGCTTGGAGAGGCTGTGTACTGAAGGGTGCTTAGGGAAAGATGTCTGCAGTCTGGGCCACAGAGGGGAGGCAATGTCTTAGAGGCAGAACCTGCCTCTTCTTGCTCCAAAGAAGGGAGTGGGAGGAGCAAAGGAGCAAAAGGAGCCCTTTTCCTACTTCATGGTGAGAACTTTGAATCAGATCTGAATTGTGTGTTTTAAACCCGGCTGACTTTCAGATGCAGAAAGTGGCCAGCAAGTCAGGGGCTCTGTTGCTCAGCAAAGAGGAAGAGTCAAGGCACACAGCTGGACGGTGGCTGGAGAATGACACCCGTGTCTCATGTTTGTCTCCCACCGAGGTGGGGCTGTGCAGTAAATCCAAGTGGTCCCAGCTGTGTGTTTTTGCTCCCTCTGGCTTAAGCTGAGCCCCACCCATCCTGCACTGGGTTTTTTTCTCCCATGGGTTGAGCTTTTCGGGCAGAACTCTGTCCCCATTTTGGTCCCTCCCTGCCCTAAACAGGGAGGTCTAATGTTGCCCAGCAGCTCTACCTAGACCAGGGTCAACTAAATTCAAGGAAAAGGAGTAGAAAGTCCTCTTTCTGCCTCTGGTTAGAGCCATGTTCTCCAATCCAACTTTACAAGGCAGCCCTGAACTTTAGGCAATAGAGCACAGGCTGTTTGAATAGTGCTTATTTCAATTTCTCAAATTGTTTAGAAGCCACAGGGACTATGGGTGTGGGTGTAGGTAATGAACTAGGCTTCCTCTGCTTCAAACACATGCCATTAAAGCTCTCTAAACTCCCCTATCCCCATTTTCTAGAATAGGATTCTAAGACTGCCCCGAGGCTTAGCTATAATGCCTATCATACATCGAGTGCAGTGCCTGGCTTGTGTGAATGGTATTTTGATGAATGGACTTCCTTTTTCAGATTGCTCAGGCTGGCCTGTAGGTCCATGCCAATATTGGGCACTCAAGCAGCTCAACAGGGAGGTCTGAGATGGGGAGAGCCAGGGGCTGCATCTCAGCCAGAGCCCATGGGAACAACAGGGGTGGAAAGCCACAGAAAGTACACAGCAAGACCAAGGACAGGGCAGTAATAGTAGTAACAGCTGGTATGTTCCTGGAACTGGACTAAGTGCTCCATGTGTACCTAATCCTTGCAATGAAGATTATTGCCCTCATTAGGAAACTGACATCCAAAGAGAGAAACTTACCTAGGTTTAGGCAACCAGTAAAAAGAGCCTGAAAGCAAAGCCATGGTTGCCTTGCTCCTAAGCACAGTGGAAGCATGGATAAGAAACTACTCAGGGCCAAGAGAACACCAGGCTGGGGTGGACAGGTGGACACTGAGCAGGACAGGGGTCCTGGACACTCCTGTGGACCCCTGAGGGGTTCACACTTTAGCGCTGGGGTGTGTACAAATCAAGCTGGCCCCAGCCTGGGGGAGTTACCTGAGGCTCCACCATGTTTGAGAAAGCAACTGATCATTCAAGGGCCCTGGTGTGGTTTCCGGAGCAGGCTCAGTGGGTGCTCCCCAGCCGTGGCTTCCTGCACACACACCTCCCTCCCACCTTATCCTGCACTAAAGATTTTTTCTTCTTGCTCCAATTATTTTTTTTTTTGCTTCTGTTTAAAATTAATTCCACAACACTGAATAACCTTCCCCCACAAGGTTGGAGTTAATCAGGCTGAATTTATTAAGATCTTTACAATTAAATGAGCTCATACCAGGAGGAGGAAAGTTACCTTATTATCCCATTTTAGGAGCTCAAATAATTTCAGTCTCCAACTTTACTGTCGACCCCCAACTACTTCCTTCGCGGTCGCCAATGACTTCAGAGGGCGCTGGACCACGGTCTTCTCCGTGCTTCCCATCCCTGATGTGGGGAGAAATGTGCTCAGACCAGTGAGTCATTGCAGAGGGAAACCAAGACAAGAAAGGGCGTGCAGTTCAGCGCGGATGGAACCTGTTCTAGTTTTACAGGCAAAACTTGGGCGCAGGAGGCTACCTCATGAAGAGACGATTTCCTCCCAAGGACTCATCCTCTGGGGTCAGTGTCAGCCTTGACTGGGTCCCTTCCTGCTCCAGTCCCCGGCCCCCAGCTCTTCTCTCCTCATAGCAGGGCCTTCTTGCCTGACTCCTGCAAGATTAGACAGACCCAGACAAGTGGGAGTTTCAGTAGCCTGGAGGAAGGGACTCAGCCCAGAAGGAGCCCCGATGCTGGTCCCATCCTGACCTAGACCCCCCGCCTTGTTCCTGAGTGCCCGATCTTGATTTACTGCATACTCTGGCACTCTGAGGTCTAGGATTCCTCTGTTTTGGTCTTGCCAGCTTTGCTCAACAGAACTCACAACCCACAGGGTTGTCCTTCTCACCCCCAAAGATAGGTTGAAGCCCTCATACTCTTTATGTGTGAATGTGACCTTATTTAGAAAGAAGATCTTTGCAGATACAATTAGATTAATATAGGGTCATTAGAGAGGGCCCTAAACCAACAGGACTGGTGCCCTTATAAGAAGAGGAGAAGAGACACACCCAGAGAGTTCACCATGTGACGATGGAGACAGAGATTAGAGAGATGCATCTACAGGTCAAGGTGCACCAAGAATTGCAGGCAACATGGCCAACATGGTGAAACCCTGTCACTACTAAAAATACAAAAAATTAGCTGGGCGTGGTGGTGGGCATCAGTAATCCCAGCTACTCGGGAGGCTGAGGAAGGAAAATCGCTTGAATCTGGGAGGCAGAGGTTGCAGTGAGCCGAGATCACGCCATTGCACTCCAGCCTGAGCAACAAGAGGGAAACTTCATCTCAAAAAAAAAAAAAAAGAATTGCAGGCAACACCAGAAACTAGGAGACAGGCATGGAACGGACCCTTCCGCAGAGCCTCCCAGCAGGAACAAATCTTGCTGAACCTTGCTTCTGGACTTCTAACCTCCAGACCTGTCAATTAATAAATTTCTGTTGTTTTAAGCCACCTAGGAGGCTAATGCAGGACCCATATGCCCACCACTGCTTCTAATAAGCTTCTGAGTTCTATCACTCATGTTCCTGGGTCACCATGTTCTGCCATGTTTAAATTCCTGCCCATTGCCTCCTATTGGCTCTGCCTCTTCCTTACCAATTTCCAGTGACCAGTCCAGCCTCAGGGTTTTTTTTTTTTTCCCTGTTCTAGGTGCTGAGCCCCCACAGTGAACTCCAGATTATACTGCCCTGACCTAAACTGATATATTCAGGAGGTCCGCCCTCAGAGGCTTATTCTATGTCAACGAGGGGCCCCGCATTGCCCCTGTGCACAGATGTTTGTCTGCTAATCAGTGTTCAAAGCAACTGTCTAAAACCCTCAAGCCCTCCCTCAACTGTTGGCTCGCAGTTCTACCCTCACGAACCCCCTTCGGGCCTTAGGAAACACTAAGAACATGATGGAGGCAGCTGACTCAGTTAAATGCTTGACTCCCTTCGAGGTTTCATCCAGGCAGCACTGCTCATGAGTAGAAGGGCATAGTAACACAGTTGTGCGACCAGGTGGTGTCCAGCTTACACTGACTTTAACGAATGTCAGGGACAGACACCATGGGCACACCCAGAAACCCTTTGTTAATGACTTTGGCTCAATTAACCTTTCTGTGGAACTCACATTCTTTTCCTTCATAACTGTGTTATTCATCTTTTCTTTATTTATTTTTTATTTTTTTGAGACAGAATCTTGCTCTGTTGCTCAGGCTGGAGTACGGTGGCATAATCTCAGCTTGCTGCAATCTCCGCCTCCTGGGTTCAAGCAACTCTCCTGCGTCAGCCTCCGAGTAGCTGGGGCTACAGGCACGTGCCATCGTTCCTGGCTTTTTTTTTTTTTTAATTTTTTATTTTTAGTGGAGGTGGGGTTTCACCATGTTGGCCAGGCTGGTCTTGAATTCCTGACCTCAAGTGATCCACCCACCTTGGCCTCCCAAAGTGCTGGGATGACAGGCGTGAGCCACCATGCCTGGACTGTTATTTATCTATGCATCATTCCACTCTCTCCATTGCAATTATTCCCCGACTTTCCCCAAGATGGAATCAACTAGACAACATCTATTGTTAGCTTCATATGTATGTGCATTTTTCTTATTATAACGTTATTTTCCCTGGAGAGGGGTTCCACTGACAGGGCCATCAGGAAGTGGTGGAGGAATAACGGCAAGCTTTGTGAAATCTCTGCCAAACACTGGACTCTTGGCTCAGCTCATGTTTTTGGTCCAAGGAATACAGATATTCTGCACTTTTTAACCTCCTGGCTCTGTATTTCTCCACGATGTTTTAGAGATCTGCCCATGTTCTCTAGAGTCCATTGATTGTATAGACCGTGTTTCTACTAACTACTCCTTACAACTTCCCTTCTGGTCACTTCCACTCACTCGATCCCGACCATTTTGCCCTGACCCTTGGCTCTGTCTTCTGGTTGCAATCTTGCTCCTGTCCCCTTTGAACTTTACTTTTCCAAATCTAAGTTTTCTGCTTTCAGGTTATGGGCCCCAGAAACACATACCTATGTAACTGTGCCTCTGCACAAACCCTCATGAAGACTCCATCTGAGCCCTTTCCACTTGCTTCCTCCTCACTGTACACAGCTTCCTGAACAGCTCTTTGCCGTCAACTCTAGCCCTGGCCCAGGAGGGAGGAAGGGTGTGAAATGTAGATAATAGGTATGGTGTGGTTCAAACAGGATCAAAGAGAAGGGTTTGATTTTTATTGAAAGAGAAGTTCAGATGGGTATTTCAGGTAGAAAATAAGCCAAGTTTTAGATTTCAAACTTCAGAAGAGCAAATTTCAGTGTGGTCTGGAGTTTTGGGGAGTCTCTGAGACATTTCAGGGGATCCATAAGGCTAAAACTATTTTCATAAGAATAATGATATGTCATTTGCCTTTTCCACCATGAGATGTTTGCACCCACATTGCCAAAACAATGGTGGGTAAAATTGTTTAGCATAAATCAAGGCAATGGCAACAAATTACTAGTAGTCACTGTATTCTTCACTGCCAGACACAGGCAGTAACAAAGCATCAATGCCACTTAAGAATGTTTTTAACAGAGCAGTAAATGTTATTAATTTTATTAGCTCTCAAGTCTTGAGTACACATCTTTTTTTTTTTTTTTTGAGATGGAGTCTTGCTCTGTCGCCCAGGCTGGAGGGCAGTGGCGCAATCTTGGCTCACTGCAAGCTCCACCTCCTGGGTTCACGCCATTCTCCTGCCTCAGCCTCCTGAGTACCTGGGACTACAGGTGCCCACCACCACGCCCAGCTAATTTTTTGTATTTTTAGTAGAGACGGGGTTTCACCGTGTTAGCCAGGATGGTCTCGATCTCCTGACCTCGTGGTCCGCCCACCTCAGCCTCCCAAAGTGCTGGGATTACAGGCGTGAGCCACCGCGCCCGGCTGAGTACACATCTTTTTAATATTCAGTATGACGAATAAAGCACTGCTGTTGCTTAGCAGAGTACAATAGTTGTCTCAAGGTAAACTTCTCATGTGCTTGTTTCAGTTGTGAACTCAATTAGCCTCTTTCTCATGAAACGAATGCCGTTTTTACTTGAAAGAATGACTGAGAGCCAGGCTATGGATATTCAAACTTAGGTATTTTTCAGACACTTCTTGAAAATAAACGAAGCAAACCTGTTAATTACAAGAGAAACAATTGACAATATTTGTTGCCAATGATAAAATCAAGTTTTCAAATTAAAATTAGAATTTTGAAGATCTTGTAACAGCCACAATTGAGCCTAGCAGCTCTCAATATTTGAAGACTTACATGATGAGGCCTGTGGTGATATTAAAAAATGTGAATTTTTGGTACTGGATAATGAAATGTGTCAACATTTGAAATATCTGTGTAGCTCAGTGGACCAGTATTTTCCAAATGACCAATGCATGATGTTACAAAGTAATGCATGGTGTAGGGTTCATTCAAAGTTCAAGATAGACTGATGATTTTATTTTATTTTATTTTTATTTATTTATTTATTTATTTTTTATTTTTTTTTGCACACAAAACAATAAACATTTTCTAAAAGTACATACAAACAAAAAGATGCATATCAAACATATTAGGATGGTTGCACATGGGAAGATATGGAATAGAAATGGGGTGTGGGAATTAAAGAAAATAAATGAGAGACGGACTTTGTATGGATCAATGATAATAACTCAATCCTCTATTTGACAAAGAAGAAGGAGAAGGAAGAGGAAGAAAAAGAAAGTGGGATAAAGGATCAGAAACGGAGGAAAATAGAAAAAATTAGAGTATGACTCCAGGGTAGACCTGTTTTGTTGTCGCTGGGTTGGTTGGTTGGTTTGGATAGACTGATGATTTTAATACAATGAAATACAAAAATGTTTGTTGATATGATTTCAGGCTCTTCATTTAATAAATATGATTGTATCAAAGGAGAATACCCATAATTATCTTTATTAAATATTACTAAAACATTCTCCCTTTTCCAACTTCATATCTGTGTGAGGCTCAATTTTCTTCATGTTTTTAACCAAAACAACATATTACAACAGAACAGAATGAATGCTGAAGCAGATAGAAGGATCTAGCCATCTCCTATTAAGCTAGACATTAAGGAGATTTGCAAAGGTGAATGACAATGTCACTCTTCTAACTAGTTTCTTTTTAGAATATAGTTATCTTGTATTTAAAAACATGTTATGTTAGCATGTGATGACACTATTATGATTTTTAAATGAATGCTTTTATGATTTCTCCTTCAATTTCTAATATAGTGAATATTAATAAATATAATCTATATGATGAAAATATCCTTAAATGTATAAAGTAATCCTGAGAACAACAAGTTTGAGGACCACTAGCCTGGAGATAGCCCAAGTCTCTGGAGTATAAGGCTAAAGAAAGTTTTAGTGGAGATGAGGTTGGAAGGGAAATTTGTTGTCGTTTCTTTGGTCTTTCTTTGTTTCTTTACTTTCTCTTTTTTCTTACATCCCTGGATACTGAAACGAAAAGGTATAATGAGACAGTATCCCTAAAGCAGTTTGCTGGAAGTCAACACCCGAGACAGGGATTCAGCGACTGTCCTCTGAGCCCCTTCAGCCCTCTGATAGGGAACCCGATGGTCAGGTCACTGCAATGGCCTTCTGTTTGGCCCGTGGCTTCAACCCATAATAATACCTCCTCCCTCCTTTAGTACAACCCAAAGGACATCTACTTTCTTTTAACTCTGATATAGACTACATTGTATTCCACCAAAATTCACATGTTAAAGTTTTAACCTCCACAGGCTGTATTTGGAGACAGAAACTTTGAAGAGGTGCTTAAGTTAAAAAGAGACCATTAGGATAGGTCCCAATCCAATCCGACTGGTGTCCTTATAAGAAGAGGAAATTCAGACACAGGAGGCACTAGGAAATAACTCAGAGGGATGGTTACATGAAGAGGCCACAAGAGGGTGGCTGTCTGCAAGCCAAGGAGAGAGGCCTCCAGAGAAGCCGACCCTACCAGCATCTTGATTTTGGACTTCCAGCCTCCAGAACTGTGAGAAAATAAGCTCCTGTTATTTAAACCACCCCATCTGTGGCATTTTGTTATGGTTGCCCTAGCATACGGATACACTCACATTCTCCTGACAGCAACTTTGTTTAGCACAGGTACCCCCACTACTCATTATACTCAAGGATAAAAGAAGCTAAGTGCCTGGCTTATGATTTCACAACTAGTCCATGGAAAACCCAGGTCTCAAACGTATAGCCTCTCACTCTGAGTATTTTTTTTCCCCACTGGACCACACGTGGTCTTTGACTCTGTTCTCAGACTGGGTACTCCTGGGTTCTCCTCACTGCAGCTGACATTCAGAATGAAACTGAGTCTTGAACCCCACTCAAGCTTGTCTCATGCAGCTCCCAGTCAAAATCTGCTAGATTCCATGAATTATCTTTTGATGCCTATCTACTTTGCTTAATAGGGTAGCCGGTAGCTACATGTGGTTACTGACTACTTGAAAGTGGCTAATTAGAATTGAGATGTACTGAAAATATAACATACTCATTATATTTAGCTAGAAAATAGGAATGCAAAACATCTCATTGATATTTTATATTGATTCCATGTTGAAATGACAATATTTTGGATATATTGGGGTAAATAAACTATATTATTAAAATTAATTTCATCTGTTTCTTTCTGATTTTTCAGACATAGCAATGACAATTGCAAAAAAATTGATAAGTGAGACCTAATTAAACCAAAGAACTTCTGCACAGCAAAAGAAACTATTAACAGAGTAAACAGACAACCTACAGAGTGGGAGAAAATATTCACAACTATGCACCTGAGAAAGGACTAATACCAGAATCTATAAGGAACTTAAACAAATCAACAAGAAAAAACAAACAACCCCATTAAAAAGTGGGCACAGGACATACTCAGACACTTCTCAAAAGACATGCAAGTGACTAACAAACATATGAAACAATGTCCAACATCACCAATCATTAGAGAAATGTAAATCAAAACCACAATGAGATACCATCACACCAGGCAGAATGGCTATTATAAAAAGTCAAAAAATAACAGATGTTGGGGAAGCTGCAGAGAAAAGGGAATACTTACACACTGTTGGTGGGAATATAAATTAGTTCAGCCACTGTGGAGAGCAGTTTGGAAATTTCTCAAAGAATTTTAAAAAAAGCTACCATTGGACCCAGCATTCCCATTACTAGGTATACCCAAAGGAAAATAAATTGTTCTACTAAAAGGACACACATACTGGCATGTTCATCACAGTGCTATTCACAATAGCAAAGACATGGAATCAACTTAAGTCTCCGTTAATGGTGAAATATACACCATGGAATACTATGCAGCCATAAAAAGAATGAGTTCATGTCCTTTGCAGGGACATGGATGAAACTGGAAACCATCAACTTCAGCAAACTAACACAAGAACAGACAACCAAACACCATGTGTTCTCACTCATAAGTGGGAGTTGAACAATGAGAACACATGGACACAGGAAGGGGAACATCACACACTGGGGCCTGTCGGGGGTTGGTGGGGCAAGGGGAGGGAAAGCATTAGGACAAATACCTAATGCATGCAGGCCTTAAAACATAGATGATGCGTTGATACGTGCAGCAAACCACCATGGCACATGTATACCTATGTAACAAACCTGCACATTCTGCACATGTATCCCAGAACTTAAAGTAAAATAAAATAAAATAAAATGTGGTACATATACACCATCGAATAATACTACACGGCCATAAAAAAGAACAAAATCCTATCCTTTGCAGCAACATGGATGCAGCTGGAGGCCATTATCCTAAGTGAATTAAAGCAGAAACAGAAAATCAAATACCACGTGTTCTCACTTATCACTGGGAGCTAAACACTGGCTACACGTGGCCATAAAGACGGGAACGATAGACGCTGGGGACTCCAGAAGGCAGGAGGGAGGGATGAGGGGCCAGTGTTGTGATATGGTTTGGATGTTTTGTTCCCTCAAAATCTCATGTTGAAATGTGACCTCCTATGTTGGAGGTGGGGCCTAGTGGGAGATGTTTGGATGATGGGGATGGATCCTTCATGAATGGCTTGGTGCCATCCTCCAATAATGGGCTCATGTGAGATCTGGTTGTTTTAAAAGAGTCTGGGAAATCTCTCCTCTCTCTTTTGCTCCCTCTTGGCCATGTAGCGTGCCAGCTCCCCCTTTGCCTTCTGTCATGATTGGAAATTTCTGGAGGCCTCAACCAGAAGTAGACGCTTGGACTTCACTGTTTGTACAGCCTACAGAACCGTGAGCTACACAATCTCTTTTCTTTATAAACTACCCAGTCTCAGGTATTCCTTTATATCAATGCAACACGGACTAACACAAGTTGAAAAGCTACCCTTTGCATATTATGTTCACTATTCTGGTGATGGAATCAGTAGAAGGCCAAACCTCAGAATCATGTAATATATCCATGAAACTAACCTGCACATGTACCCCCAAATCTAAAAAAAAGTGCTTACTGAAACATAAACATACAATAAAATAAATATGGCTATGAGTAAATTTACAATTACATATGTCGTATGTAATTGTACATTTACATATGTCATATGTAATTGTAAATTTACATATGTTGTATGTAATGGTAAATTTACTCATAGCTATGTTTCTTTTATTGTATATTGGACAATAAAATATTCCTATCGAGCAGCACTGATGTACATTTTGCTTCTCTTACAGGTCTGTAAGGTTAACAGCGGTAGAAATCTTGACTTTTCTCTTCTTTTTTTAAAAATAGAAACAACACTTATTGTTTCAATTAATAAATGGCCGTCTTTCGTAGTCATTAATCTTTTTAAAAAAATCTTTTCCTTTTGAAGATAGTAACATGATGTACTAGAGAAATATTATCTTGCTCTTTTTGGGATATCAATGGGCACTCTATTAATAAATTTTCATTGAAAACAGTAGTCAAGCACAAGAAATTCTTTTTTTTTTTTTTTTTTTTTTTTTTTGAGACGGAGTCTTGCTCTGTCGCCCAGGCTGGAGTGCAGTGGCACAATCTTGGCTCACTGCAACCTCCGCCTCCCGGGTTCACGCCATTCTCCTGCCTCAGCCTCTCGGAGTAGCTGGGACTACAGGCGCCCGCCACCACGCCCGGCTAATTTTTTTTTGTATTTTTTAGTAGAGACGGGGTTTCACCGTGGTCTCGATCTCCTGACCTCGTGATCCGCCCTCCTCGGCCTCCCAAAGTGCTGGGATTACAAGCGTGAGCCACCGCGCCCAGCCCAAGCACAAGAAATTCTAATGTCCATTAATACTGAAATAGGATTAAAGACTTAAATGTAAAGCCTAAAACAACAAAAACCCTAGTAGAAAATCTGGGAAATGCCGTTCTGGACATAGGCCCTGGGAAAGAAGTCATGACAAAGACTCCAAAAGCAACTGCAGCAAAACCAAAAATTGACAAATGAGATGAAATTAAATGAAGGAGCTTCTGCACAGCAAAAGAAGCTATTAATAAACAGACAACCTACAGAATGGGAGAAAATATTTGCAAACTATGCATCTGACAAAGGCCTAATACCCAGAATCTGTAAGGATCTTAAACAAATTAATAAGCAAAAACCAAACAACACCATTAAAAAATAGGCAAAGGACATGAACAGAAAAGGCTTTTCTGGTCATCAGGTACCAGATTACAAACGGCTTCCCTCTTTGCTAAGGTGTTTGGAATGGTACCTAGTGGTGGGCGGGTAATGAGGAGCCAGGGAAGGGTATGAAGTGGGGCAGTGATATGATCAGGGAGAAGTCCACTTGGGCACCAGGTGTGGGTGAACCGGCGGCAGACAGACCAATGGGACAGGATGAGGGGGTAGAAATGGGGAAAGGGAACGAGAAAAGAGAAAGAGAAATATGTTGGTGGTAGAATTTGGTGGGTTTTAACGTCTGGAAATGGGAAGTGAGTAAAGGGAACTTGTGGCTAATTCTCAGGCTTGGGGGACTGGGTACCATCATGAAGAGGGGGGCTTGTGAAGGGGGAACGTGATGAGTTTGGCCTGCACATTAACAGTTTGTTTTAAATCCAGGCTTATTGAAAGCAAAAATATATAAAATAGTATTTATATTTTTGGGGTGATCTTTGGCAATGGATAAAGTTGTATAACCACTACTGTAATCAAGATACAGAACATTTTCATTACTCCAAAACATTCTCTTCTGCCCCTTTGTCATCAGTATTCCATACCTCCCACAGCCCTAGCAAACACTGACCTGATTTCTGTCTCTATAGCTTTGACTTTCACAGAATGTAACATGAAATAAATCATGCAGTAGTCATTGTCACACGTTCATTCTTTCACTTAGAACACAGTTTTAAGATGTATTCATATAGTTTGTGTGTTGCTATTTCATTTATTTGCTGGATAGTATTTCATTATATGAATGCACTGCAGTTTGCTTATTGATTCATCTGTTGAAGGACACATTGGTTGATTCTAGTTTGGGGCCATTATGAACAAAGCTGCTCTAAACACTGATATGTACATCTTTGGGTAGATGTAGTTTCCATTTCTCTTTGGTAAATACCGGGGAGTAGCCTTGCCAGGTCATATGATACATGTATATTTCACATCATAAGGAACCACCAAACTGTGTGTTCCAAAAGTGATTGCATCGCTTTGCATTGCACCTTGCAAATACAAGAGTTCCAGTTGCTCTGCATCCTCTCTAGCACTTGCTGTTGTCAGTTGTTTTTTTAATTTTGGCAATTTTAGTGGATACAGAGTGATATTTTATTTTGGTTTTAACTTGCATTTCCATATGGTAATGACTAATGATGTTGGACATCTTTTCATGTGCTCATTTGCCATCTGTGTATATTATCTGGTGAAATGTGTGTTTGAAACTTTTGCCCACTTTTGTTTTATTTTCTTCTTACTGAGTTGTTAGAATTATTTACACATTCTGAACACAAGTCCTTTATTACATAGCTGTTCTGCAAATATCCGCTAGCACTCTGTGGCTTGTCTTTAAATTTTGGGGGAAGAGTGGGAGGGGGCAAGGGATAAAAGACAATAAATATGGTGCAGTGTACACTGCTCGGGTGATGGGTGCACAAGGTTCTCACAAATCTCCACTAAAGAACTTATGTAACCAAATACCACCTGTACCCCAATACTTAAGAAAAATAAAATAAATAAATTTTAAAAGTTCTAAACAATGTCCTTCAAAGGAAGGACAGTTTTAATTTTTATAAATTGTATTTATCAGGTTTTTTCACTTTTGGTTTGCACTTTTTTGTGTCCTAAGAAATTCTTGACTAACTCAAAGTCATTAAAATTTTTTTCTATATTTTCTTCTAGAGGTTTTTAAAAGTTAGGTTTTAACTTTAGGTTTACAACCCATTTGAAATTAATTTTCATATATGGTATAAGTGGAGGGTTGAGGTTAATAATTTTCCATAAAGATATCCAATACTTCCAGCATTATTTGTTGGAAAAGGCATTCTTTCCCCATTGAATTTCCTTGGCACCTTTATTAGAAATCAATGGACTGCACATGTGTATATCTCTTTCTGGATTTTCTAATCTCTGTTACATTGGTATATACATCTCTCCTTGTGCCAATGTGCACTGTCTTAATTACTACAATTGCATAGCAAGCCTTGAAGTCAGCTAGTGTGCATCCTCCAATGTTGCTCTTTTTAAAAATTGCTTTGGTTCTTCTAGGTCTTTTCCACATAATTGTTTCCATATACATCTTGTAGACAACTTGTTAATTTTTACAGAAGAAGCCTCTTGAAATTTTGACTGTAATTGTGATCAATTTGGGGGAAATAAACCTCTTAAAAATATGCTGTTTTTTGATCCATGAACTTGGTATATCTCTCCATTTATTTAGGTTCTCTTTATTTTCTCTCAGAAAGGTTTTGAAGGCTTCAGAGTATTCTGCAACCAAACTTGATGAATTCACCTATTAATTCAGTTAACTTTTTTGGTACATTTTTGAGATTTTCTATATAGTCAATCATGCCATCTGCTAATATAGTGTTATAGTTCTTCCTTTCCAAAGGATATGTCTTTTATTCCCTTTTCTTGCCTTTCATAATGATAGAACTTCCAGTATTATATTGAATGGGAGTGGCGAAAAAAGACATCCTTGTCTTATTCTCCGTCTTTGAGGAAAAGCATTTAATCTGTCAGCATTGGCTATGAAAGTTCAGTTGTCAGTTTCTTCTTAGATGTCTTTTTTTATACTGTGAAAATTTCTTCTATTCCTGGATTGTGGATGGTTTAAAAATATCATATATGAATACTGAATAGTACCATCTTCTTTTTCAGCATTTATTAAGATAATCATATGTTTTTTCTTCTTCAGTCTGTTGTTATCATGTATTGCATTGGTTGAGTCTTGAATCAATATCGAATTCCTGGGATAATTTTCACTAGATTGTATCATATTATTATTTTAATATATTTTTGATTCAATTTGCTAATATTTAGCTACAGATTTTTCAATGACATGCATGAAAAACATTGCCCTGTAGTTTTCTTTTCTTGTGATTTCTTTGACTGACATAATTTTTAGGGTAATGCTGACCTCATAAAATAGGTTGGAAAGTCTTCCCTCCCTTTCTATTTTCTGGAAGAGACTTTAGGTTCACCTTCTCTGATTCTGTTGTTCAGGTCACTTATATCCTTTGTGGTTTTCAGTCCACGTGGTTACCAAGAGAGTTACCAGTCGATTACCAAGAGAGTGGGGGAATCTCCAAGTATAATTGTGGGTTTGCCTATTTCTCTTTACAGTTTTATGAATTTTTGCTTTATTTGTTCTGAAGCTCTGTTGTTAAGTGCATACACATTAAGATCTTTGTTTTTTGATTAGGTACTGTCTCTATATCTGATGATATTCTTTGCTCTGGAGTCTACTTGGTTCGATATTGACATAGCCACTCCAGCTTTCTTTTAATTAGTTTTTATATTTTTTCATTCTTTTCTGTTTAACCTATCTATGATTTTACATTGAAAGTGTGTTTTTTATATAGATAGCATACTGCTGAGTCTTGATTTTTGTTAATCAAATCTGATATTTCTGTTTTTAAATTGGGCTGCTTGGGCCATTTATATTTAGTTCAGTTATTAAGCTTGCTGGATTTAATATGCACATTTAAATACGCGATTTTGCTTGATTTTTTCTTTTTTCTTCTTTCACTTTTAAAAAACATCTGATTTTATTCTAAAACCATCTTATATTTAAAATTCCATTTCAGCCTGAAAACAAATATGTGGTTGCTCTTTGATGAGGAACCAGAGCCCAGCGTGGGGAGGCGTGAGGACACGGAGGTTTTATTTCTCAGGTGATGTTTCACTGACGAGGGAGCGCTGCACACGCTTATCTTCAGATAACAGGCTTCACTCTGATCCGCCTTTGATACAATCAATAACCTTTTGTAAAGATTCTTTAGGGCTTGAAATGTTCTGTGGCTGTGAATTAATGGATGAAGGCAGAAGGTGCTTTGGCACTTTCAGGGATAGTACACAGAATGGCTGGATGCTGATGAAGGAGGCAGAGGCTCACTAAGAATGATGCATTCTAACTTAAATATTATAGCAGACTCAGGAGGAAAGAAGGCTAAAGGGTAAACAAGGGCTCTTCATATTAATCTTGCTGGTTGTTTGCTATTTGTTACATCTGCTGTTTTTTTTTTTTTTAACCTTGTTCTAGTTTTCTGCTTTCATTTGAATCAGTGGGACGTTTTTCATAACTCATTTTTATCTCCACTGTTGGTTTGCTTGTTGTATCTCTTTTTCAACTTTTTAGTGATTGCTGTAGGGTTTGAAATATATACCTTTAACTTATCACAGTCTTTCTTCATATAATATTACACTACTTCAGGTACAGTGTACAGCCTTATAGCCATATATTTCCATTTCCTCATTCCCGTTTTTGGTGCCATAGCAGGCATATATTTTACTTCTACTTAGGTTATGAACTTCAGACACATTATTACTATTTTTACTTCAGGGAGACATATGTATATATAATATGTATAATATTATATATTGTATATAATATATATACTCTATATAATATAATATATACTATATATAATATTATATATACTATATGTAATATAATATAACATATATAATATAATATAACATAATATAATATATATACTATATATAATATAATATATATACTATATATTATATAATATAATATATAATATAATATATAGTATATAGTATATATAAATTATACATATTATATATACATATGTCTCCCTGAAGTATTATATATTATATTATATTATATAAGTATATATATTATATTATATTATATATACTATATAGAATATAATATATACATATGTCTCCCTGAAGTATTATATATATTATATAATATATATACTATATATTATATAAATTATATAATTAATATATATACTATATATTAATTATATAATATAATATATACTATATATACTATAAATTATATAATATAATATATATACTATATATTATAATAGATATACTATATATAATATAATATATAGTATATATAATATAATATATAGTATATATATTATATAATATAATATATAATACTTCAGGGAGACATATATATAATGTATAATTTATATGTACATATCTAATATGTATAATTTATATATACATATCTAATATGTATAATTTATATATACATATCTAATATGTATAATTTATATATACATATCTAATATGTATAATTTATATATACATATCTAATATGTATAATTTATATATACATATCTAATATGTATAATTTATATATACATATCTAATATGTATAATTTATATATACATATCTAATATGTATAATTTATATATACATATATATGTATAATTTATATATACATATATAATATGTATAATTTATATATACATATATAATATGTATAATTTATATATACATATATATGTATAATTTATATATACATATAATATGTATAATTTATATATACATATATATAATATGTATAATTTATATATACATATATATAATATGTATAATTTATATATACATATATAT
Organism: Symphalangus syndactylus; assembly: GCF_028878055.3. Lineage (NCBI taxonomy): Eukaryota > Metazoa > Chordata > Mammalia > Primates > Hylobatidae > Symphalangus > Symphalangus syndactylus. Next base: position 62,382,635 of record NC_072442.2, on the reverse strand, counting down.
ATATATTTTTTTGGAGACAGAGTCTTGCTCTGTCGCCAGGCTGGAGTGCAGTGGCACGATCTCGGCTCACTGCAATCTCCAGCTCCCAGGTTCAGGAGATTCCCCTGCCTCAGCCTCCGGAGTAGCTGGGACTACAGGCATGTGCCACCACGCTTGGCTAATTTTTTGTATTTTAGTAGAGACGGAGTTTCACCATGTTGGCCAGGATAGTCTCGATCTGCTGACCTGGTGATCCACCTGCCTCAGCCTCCCAAAGTGCTGGACAATTATTTTTTAAAGCAATTTAAAAATTAGTCTTAAAGTGTCTTCTGTATTTACCAACATTTTTACACTTTTTGTATTTCATTTCTTTGTATAGATCCAAATTTCCTTCTGGTATTACATTCCTGAAGAATTTCCCTTAACAGTTCTTTGAGTGCAGGTCTGCTAGTAGTACTTCCTTTTGGCTTTTGTTTGAAGAATCTCTATCTTACTTTCATTTCTAAAAGATATTTTTTTTTTTTTTTTTTTTTGAGACGGAGTCTTGCTCTGTCACCCAGGCTGGAGTGCAGTGGCGCGATCTCGGCTCACTGCAAGCTCCGCCTCCTGGGTTCACGCCATTCTCCTGCCTCAGCCTCTCCAAGTAGCTGGGACTACAGGCGCCCGCCACCACGCCCGGCTAATTTTTTTTTTTGTATTTTTTTTTTTTAGTAGAGACGGGGTTTCACCGTGGTCTCGATCTCCTGACCTCGTGATCCGCCCGCCTCGGCCTCCCAAAGTGCTGGGATTACAAGCGTGAGCCACCGCGCCCGGCCAGATATTTTTGCTTTATATAAAATTCTAGACTGACAGCTTTTTATTTTAGTACTTTGAAAGTGTCAGTCCATTTTCTTCTAGCTTGCAACATTTCTTTCTGTAAGTCTGCTGAGTTTTTATATTTTTTTTATGTAATGTTTATTTCCTCTGACTACATTGAAGACTGTCTTTTTCTTTTTAATTTAAGTTTTTAGCAGTTTAACTATGATGTATCTAGGTGTGTCTGTGAGAGAGAGAGAGAGTGTGTGTGTGTGTGTGTGTGTGTGTGTGTGTGCTGTAACTTATTCTGCTTGAGGTTCTCTGAACTTGGATCTATGGTTTGCTGTATTTCATTAATTTTAGAAAATTCTTAGACACTATTTCTTCAAATATTTGCTCCCATTTTCTCTTTCTCTTTTCCTTGTTGGTTCCAATTACATATATGCTAGACTATTTTATATTGTCTCACAGCTCTTGAGTGTTCTCTTTGTTTTTCACTTTGAGTTTTAATTTGGATAATTTTCACTGACATATTCAGGTTCAACAATTCTCCTTCAGCTGAGTCTACTGTAATTATAAGCATGTCAAAGAAATTCTTTGTCCTTGATATCATATTTGTACATTTATAGCAATTGACTTTTCCCATTTATAAAATAGTTTTCATTTCTTTGCTGAAATTCTCTATCAGTTCTCTATCTGTATCTTTTCCACCTATTCCCCACTAGATACTTTATCATATGAATCACAGTCATTTGAAAGTCTTAGTCTGATGTTTCTGACATCAGTATCATCTCTGAGTCTGGTTCTGTTAATTGCTTTATCTATTGATAATGCATTGTGTGTTCTTCTTTTGTTATGTGTCTCACAGCTTGATATTGAATGTCTGACCTTGTGTGTAGAAGAACAGTAGGGGCTGAGGTCAATGATTTTTACCCGAGCATACTTCTTCTTTGGTCAGATTCTTAGGGTAGAGGCTGTGTTAATCTAATGAAGGGTTGACCTGGGTTAAAGTTTTCTGTTGCTATCCCGTCCTTCTGTGTACCACATGCTTTACATTCCTCCAGAGGAGATCTGCTGTTATTTTGTGCTTAGTATTGGGCCTGCCAAAACCAAGGAGTTTTTCTTCGTTGTCCTGCTTCACCCTCAGATTTTAGCAGCTCCTGCACACCTGCAACACAGAAGGAGTCTTCCTCCATGCTCCATCAGAAGATCGCTGTAGCTGTGCTCAGTGTGAGGCTCATGATGGCTTGAGGGTTTTTCTCACTTCTTGTTGATCTTCAGTCTTGGGAAGACCTTGTGCCTCTGGGCCTCAGGGATGGGACTTTATTGACAGTCTTGCTTCTCCCTCTGTGGCAGCCTAACACTCCTTGTGTCTATGGTTGGCACGGGACCCCTTCTTCTCCCAGAATGAGTAGACCTATGCTTTGTATAAGTGCAGGCTCCTGGACCTGATACTGTGTCCTCCCCTTCTATCTATCTATCTATCTATCTATCTATCTATCTATCTATCTATCATCTATCTATCATCTATCTATTATCTATCTATCTATCTATCTATCTATCTATCTATCTATCTATCTATCTATAAATTAGCTGAGTGAGGTGGTGTGCACGCCTGTGGTCCCAGCTGCTTGGGATGCTAAGATGGGAGGATCATCTGAGCCCAGGGAGGTCAAGGCTGCAGTGAGCTGTGTTTGTGCCACTGCACTCCAGCCTGGGTGATGAAGTGGGACCCAGTCTCAAAAAAGAAAAAAAAAAAAGAAGAAAGAAAAAAGAAGAGGAGAAGAGCATGTGGGATTGGAGATATTGATAGACAATTTTTGGAAAATGTAATCTGCTTCACAACTCAGATTTAGAAGTAGGCTAGTGAGGACATTGGCTGGATATTAGGAAATTGACTGGGAAATCTTAGAATCTTCTTTGGTTCACATGGGAGGAGGCTGGAGATAGAATGAAGCAGGTTCTAAGCCATCAGTCCTCTGCTTTCATAAAGGTGAGTTTGAACCCCAAAATGTTGAAAGAAATGCGAGAAGGTGATAGAGGATGCTGGTGCCAGAGGTTGAGTGCGTGAGTTGTAATCCCAACTTCACTGCTTCTTACCTGAGTGACTTTGGACAATTAAATAACCTCTTTGACCTCATTTTTTCCATCAGTAAAACGTGGACAGTATTTCCCACTTCTTAAAAGTGTCATAAACACCAAATGAGATAATTCATATGAAAGGTCATAGCATCGTGCCTGGCATCTAGTAAAAGCATAATATATATTAATCTTTATTTTATTTATTTATTTATTCATTTATTTTTTTTTTGAGACAGAGCCTCACTCTGTCATCCAGGCTGGAGTGCAGTGGTACGACTTTGGCTCACCATAACCTCCGCCCCCTGGGTTCAAGCGATTCTCCTGCCTCAGCCTCCCGAGTAGCTGGGATTACAGGTGTGCACCACTACCATCTGGTTAATTTTTGTATTTTTAGTAGAGACGGGGTTTCTCCATGTTGGTCAGGATGGTCTCGAACTCCTGACCTCAAGTGATCCACACACTTCTACCTCCCAAAGTGCTGGGATTACAGGCGTGAGCCTAGTATGCCAGAACAGAGAGGAATCTTGATTCCAAGGGGCTGTGATGAACTAATCCTGGCTACTTTAGGAACTTCCAACTAAAATTTCACAATTTTGAGCTTTGGATAAAAATATATGAGAACATGTTTCTTGGCTAATGATAATAGAACTTGGCATTTTCTGAGCATCTTCTATGTTGCAGCTTTGAAGTTTATCCTATCACTGATAGTTACAACAACTCAGATGAAAAAAACGGATGCTCAGGAAACTTAAGAAATGTATCCACAGACCCACAGCCAGGAAACAGTGCAGCAGGAACTCAAGATGATCTGACTTTGTTTGGCAAACTTTTTCCTTGACCTAGAGAGGGACTGCTGGGAAGAACAAAGGCAAGACAACCCTGGTGCTTTCCCCTGGAGATTTCCCCCTGTCATTAATTATCTATTACAATGCTTCAGGTTTCCAGCTTCCACTAAGACATGCAAGAGTATTCCAAGTTATCACGTTTATTGAAAATGATCAAAAATATCCAGCAATGTTTAATGAAATTCTTTGGAGACAATTACCAAGGCACTGAAAGCTGGGAATAATTTATTACATGCTAATGATAAAAGTTGAAACTGTCTTAATAAAAAGTTTATCACTTCCAGACTTAAAATGTTGGACTCTGACCCTTTTCTTTTCTTGCTATGAGCTTCTTCTTTTTTTTTTTTTTTTAGACGGAGTCTCGCTGTGTCACCCAGCAGGCTGGAGTGCAATGGCGCAATCTTGGCTCATTGCAACCTCCTCCTCCCGGGTTCAAGCAATTCTCCTGCCTCAGCCTCCCAAGTAGCTGGGATTACAGGCACGTGCCACCACACCCAACAAATTTTTGTATTTTTAGTAGAGACAGGGTTTCACCATGTTGGCCAGGCTGGTCTCGAACTCCTGACCTCAGGTGATTTGCCCGCCTCGGCCTCCCAAAGTGTTGGGATTACAGGCATGAGCCACCACACCCGACCGCTGTGAGCTTCTTTTAAAAGCAGAAAAGATTGTGGCCTCACGTTTTAGGATAGAGTACAGTGGAGAAAATAGTAACTGAGGGGTATGTATGATTTCCTGAAAGTTCTCAGTTTTTTCTACAGAGCATGAAGACGGCCTGGTAATTCTCTCATGGCTCTTGGGATCTCAGTCAGTCACTTGTCACATGGTTTTGTCCTGTCCTCTCTGATTGTCCCATGGGTGCAGGGAGCAGCAGAGGGCTGTGGGTGGAGCATGGGGCTCGAGATCAGGAGACTCGGGTTAGAATCCCACCTGCGCCAGAAAACCCCACCTTAGGAGCCACGGGTTCCTGTTCCCATCCACCTTCTCCCATAGTGACCATGAGAACCAATCCTGTGAACAAATGGGCACCAGGGTGCTCCTCTAACCTGGGATATGTTATTAAGAAGCATCCCAAGGCTGGGCATGGTGGCTCACACCTGTAATCCCAGCACTTTGGGAGGCTGAGGCGGGCAGATCACCTGAGGTCGGGAGTTTGAGATCAGCTTGACCAACATAGAGAAACCCTGTCTCTACTAAAAATACACAAAATTAGCCGGGCGTGGTGGTGCATGCCTGTAATCCCAGCTACTAGGGAGGCTGAGGCAGGAGAATCGTTTGAACCTGGGAGGCGGAGGTTGCAGTGAGCCAAGATCGTGCCATTGCACTCCAGCCTGGGCAACAAGAGTGAAACTGCGTACCGAACCAAACCAAACCAAACCGAACCTAACCGAACCAAACCGAACCAAACCAAACCAGAGAAGCATCCCAGGGTGCCTGGCCTTTTTTTAGGGTGGGGAGGGGCAGACAGTCGGGAAGAGGCTGGTGCTCATAGACCCTGACCCTGGGCCTGCTCGCTGTTTGCCATTCCACATACACTTGGATTTTTCATTTTCATGGGACTAGGCATTCAGGCCCCGTGTCCAGCCAAAGGCCTGAAGGGTGGTTGTCCTCGAAGTGGCAACTGCTTTAATGGCAAAGGGGTTTGCAGTGTGCTTTGTAAAAGTCTCGGCCACAGGAGCGTGGAGCCTGCATGTGACACACACCATTCAGGCCTCTGGCTCTGCCATAAACCACTCCAGCTCCAGGAGTGTAGTTAGGGGGGAACAGGCAGGGGTGCCCAGGCCCAAGTGTCATATCAAGATGCACACCTGGAGCTGAGCCCCGGCTGGGCTGCACTCAGTGCGTGATCCTGAGCAGGTCACTTGTCTCCCAGGAATCCACCTTCTCGTCTGTAAGTTAGCCCTCACATCAAAATCCCAAGCAGATACAAAGGCGGAAAAGTAATCATGAGTGTGAAAGTGCCTCATAAGGTAGAAAACACTGTCCAGACTTAAGGAGTGGCTGTCAAGTCATTGCCTGACGACGTAGGCCATTGCCAGGTCGTAGAGAGCACCTGTTGGATTGCCTTGGCCACAGCGGATGAGCCCCTGATTGAACGTGTACCAGTCACGGGGCTTCCCATGGTGTCCACTGCCCTGGTCAGCATGATTAGCTCAAGGTTGGGCACTAAAGGTAGGCTGTTTCCCTAGGAATTTGGAAGACATTCTACCCTTGCTCTGGCCATCTCTTTAAAAGAGCAGAATTCAACCCAGCAGTGAGAGAGACTTATGTTCTGTCTTGGGATCTGGGGAGCAGAGAAACCAGGCATCTGGGAGAGAGAAAAATTAGGATGGACAGAGAGGAGCACAGAGGAGGGGTGCAGGGAGAGTCCAGGGGGCTGTATTCCTCCTCCAGCTCTTTATGTCTTCAGGCCCAGGTGCTTGCTACCCATGGGTTCTCCAGGTTATCCTTGTGTCCTCTCCTTGTATAAGCTCCCTCTGTACTCAGGCTGCAGAGGGTCTTTGTTTATTTAAAGGAAAAGTCCTTCTAACGTCTACAGGGCCAAAGCACGCAAGTATCATATTAATGTCAACCCTGTGCCAGGCCCTTTGTACAATTAAATACTTCAAACTTAAAATAATTCAAACTTCAGGCTGTTGGAATATTCCGTTATTCTGAGCCTTGAGAGGAATGTGGCTGTGTGGTCTGAGTCATGCAGCAGGCAGCTGCAGCTTCTGCCTTTTTGTTTGTTTGTTTTTGAGACAGAGTTTCACTCTTGTTGCCCAGGCTGGAGTGCAATGGCACAATCTTGGCTCACCACAACCTCCGCCTCCCGGGTTCAAGTGATTCTCTTGCCTCCCGAGTAGCTGGGATTACAGGCATGTGCCACCATGCCCAGCTAATTTTGTATTTTTAGTAGAGATGGGGTTTCTCCATGTTGGTCGGGCTGGTCTCGAACTCCCAACCTCAGGTGATCTGCCCACCTTGGCCTCCCAAAGTGCTGGGATTACAGGTGTGAGCCACCACGTCTGACTTTTTTTTTTTCCTGTAAATAATTAAGACCAAACGGTGGCACCATCTCAGATAACTGCCCTTCCTCATGGAGTAATAGTCTTCCTTGGAATGTATTAATAGCAATCTGTAGCCAATCAAATTGCTGTAATGTGTGTACTGCTTTTGTAGGGAAATTGTAGTAATTCTGCTAACATCTCTCTGACTCCGCTTATATCAGTGAAACCTTAACTTTTCCGCTTTGGAACTCTGACTTCATTCGTTTGAAGTCAGTGTCTTCTGGGCAGCTATCTTCCAGCTTTATGCTGAAATAAACTCTATACTTAATCATATTTTCCGAATCTCATTATTTAATGTTGACAGCTCTTAAGCATCTTTAAACTTTTCCATGGATCTTTAATATACGTGCATTAAAGTATGTAAAGTGTATTTATCTCAAGTACACAGCTGGCTAGATTTTGTGGACACCCATGCAACCACTGGCCAGATCAAGATGCCAACATTTTTAGCCTCCGGAAGGTAACTTTCTACCGCTTTCTGATCAGTTACAGAATCTCTTCCTTGTTCAATTCCCACCTATGAGTGAGAACATGCAGAACACATGGACACAGGAAGGGGAGCATCACACACCAGGGCCTGTTGTGGGGTCGGGGGAGCGGGGAGGGATAGCATTAGGAGATATACCTAATGTTAAATGATGAGTTACTGGGTGCAGCACACCAACATGGCACATGGATACATATGTAACAAACCTGCACGTTGTGCACATGTACCCTAAAACTTAAAGTATAATAATAATAAAAAAGAAAATGAAATGAATTAAGTTCATAAAACACAGTAGGCTTTCAATAAATGGTAGCTGTATTTCTTTGGTAGCAAAAAAAATATCTCTTCCTTGAGGTAACCACTATTCCGACTTATCTAAACAGACATTTTGGGTTTGGTTATACATTATCTCACAGCTTCTTTTATATTAAAAAAGCTAATTATAAAATGTTTCAAACATTCAGAAAAGCACAGAAGATAATATGACACCTATGAATCGAATTTCCAGATTTAATAGAATTAAATATTTTTCATATTTGCTTTTCTTTCTTGTCTTGAATAGCATATGTCTAGGTGTGGATTTACCTTTTTTAAAAAGAAGTTTTGTTAGTTTCAGATTGAAGAAGTCTGAGGATTCATGTCTTTCATCCATTATGGAACATTCCAACACATTCTCTCTTCTGTGTTTGTTTATTTTCCCTAACGTTTGTTGAGAACTATAGCACACACATAGAAAAGTTCACAAAAGAAAGTATAGCCCCATATTTTATTGATAATGTATCACAAATTTATCACCCATGAAACTGCTCCCAGGTGGAGAAATAGAGCATTGCTAGCATTCCCAGAAACTGCCCCCAAGCTCCTCTCCCATCAAAATTAATCATCATTTTTTTATGGTAGTTATTCCCTGGATTTTCCTTATAATTTTACCACCGAAGGATGCATTGCTAATGCCAAGGTTTATTTTTTTCTGCTTGCACGTGTCTTTGTTTTTGTTTCCCTGAGCAACTTTTTGTCCAACAATCTGTCATTCTTCAAAATCAGTTAACCCAGGATCGTTAATATCTTTTTTTTTAGTAAACTTTCTTTCTGCACTGTTAATATGGTAGTTAATTTTTTTAGGGATATGCGTTTTTAAAAGTAAGCTTTTTTACACTCCCACCAACAGTGTAAATGCGTTCTTATTTCTCCACAGCCTCGCCAGCATCTGTTGTTTCCTGACTTTTCAATAATTGCCATTCTAACTGGCTTGAGATGGTATCACATTGTGGTTTTGATTTGCATTTCTCTAATGACCAGTGATGATGAGCTTTTTTTCATATGTTTTTTGGCCACATAAATGTCTTCTTTTGAGAAGTGTCTGTTCATATCCTTCACCCACTTTTTGTTGGGGTTGTTTGTTTTTCTTTCTTGTAAATTTGTTTAAGTTCCTTATAGATTCTGGATATTAGACCTTTGTCAGATAGGTAGATTGCAAAAATTTTCTCCCATTCTGTAGGTTGCCACGTACCAGGGCCTGTCAGGGAGTAGGGGGCCAAGAGGAGGGAGAGCATTAGGACAAATACCTAATGCATGTGGGGCTTAAAACCCAGATGATGGATTGATAGGTGCAGCGAACCACCATGGCACATGTATACCTATGTAACAAACCTGCACGTTCTGCACATGTATCCCAGAACTTAAAGTAAGATATGAAAAAATAAAGTAAGCTTTTTATTCTAGAAAGTTCTGTTGTTTACAGAGAAATTGCAAAGATAGTACAGAGAGTTCCTGTAGATCCCCACACTCCATTTCTGTTACTGTTAACACCTTACATGATGGCACATTTGTCACAATGCATAAATCAATATTGATTGACACATGATTATTCACTAAATTTCAAGTGTCATTCTCATTGAATCACGTCAAGGATGCAGACTATCAACACAACATATCACTGTTGATGTCAACCTTGATCACCGGCTTCAGGCAGTGTTTGTCAGGTTTTTCTGCTGTAAAGTTATGCTTTTCCCCCGTCTCTTCCAGTATTGTACTCTTTGGAATGCAGTCACCATATGATGGAGTGGGGAGTTGTGTTCCACTTCCTTGAGAGTGGAGTGCCTACATAAATTATTTGGAATTTTTCTCCACAAGACATTTATCTCTTCTCTACCATTTATTTACTGATTTAATACTTTCTTTATATCAGGATGAACTCATGAATATTTATTGTATGCTTTGGGTTTTAATCCAATACTACTTTCTTTATTTTGTGGCTGAAATTGTTCTAGCCTTGGCCATTGGGGGTTCTTGCAGGTGACTCCTCTGTCCTTTTAACACCCTCCTGTGTGTGTGTGTGTGTGTGTGTGTGTGTGTTTTGAACACCCCTTTACTTTCTGGCACTATAACATGCTCCAGGCTCATTTTGTATATTTCCTGCCCTAGTCCTAGAGTCAGCCTTTCTCCAAGGGGTCCTGTTTCTATTGTCTGAGAATAGTCATAGAATCCAAGGTCTGGGTGCTAGGTGTGTTTGTTTCTATTGGGATACAGTTGCTATTGGGATCTCTCAAACCAACAGAGCAATGCAATATATTTATGTATATTAACCCGTGTCCACACACATGCCTATAACTATTTCTATTTGTAAACTTCTGTGTCTATTTCAGCTAAACATGCATTCATACTGATGTGTGCAATGCCAAGTCTTACAGACTTCACTCAAGCAATCCTCCACCCCAGGAATCTGAGGCTGCAGTGAGCTACGATAACACCTTTGCACTCCAGCCTGGGTGACAGAGCACTGTCTCTATAAAAACAAAACAAAACAAAAACAAAAACAAAAAACTTTGTGTACCTGAAGATTCACTCTTTGTGCTGTAATGTTCTATGGGGTTTTTTTCATGCATCTTTCTGGCTCCTCCCTTTGTTTGTCTGTGAGCTCCCACTCACAGCGAGAACCCTGCCCTAGCCATCCATTTACTTAATTGTTTAAGTTCCATATACATGTGTCATGGTTCAGAACTGATAACCCACACCTCTATGGGAAACAACTTTATCAAATAGAGTGCTCACGTAGAGTGCTTTCTTTTGCCTTTGGTCTTACAGACGCCATTCATTTCTGAGGTTACTTCCGTCAGCACCATTTCCTTCCACCTCCTTCAATTAGGTCTCTTCATATATTCTTAATATAATTAGGTTTTTTTGGGTCATCTTCTATGTTCCTTCCTGAGATCTCCTAGTGTATTTTTAATTAATTAATTTAGTTTTTGAGATGGAGTCTCAATCTGTTACCCAGGCTGGAGTGCAGTGATGTGATCTCGGCTCACTGCAACCTCTGCCTCCTGGGTTCAAGCGATTCTCCTGCCTCAGCCTCCCAAGTAGCTGGGACTACAGGTGCACACCACCACGCCCAGCTAATTTTTCATATTTTTAGTAAAGACAGGGTTTCACCATGTTGGCCAGGTTGGTCTCGAACTCCTGACCTCAGGTGATCCACCCTCCTCAGCCTCCCAAAGTGCTGGGATTACAGGCGTGAGCCACCGTGCCCGGCCTCCTAGTGTGTTTTTTAAAACTTTGTATATGGACTGGGCGAAATGGTTTATGCCTATAATCCCAACACTTTAGAAGGCTGAGGCAGGAGGTTTGCTTGAGGCCAGGAGTTCAAGACCAGCTTGGGCAACATAATGAGACCCCCATCTCTAAAAACAATTAGGCAGCCATGGTGGCTCACGCCTGTAGTTCTAGCTGCTCAGGAGGCTGAGGCAGAAGGATCCATCGAACCCAGGAGTTTAAGGCTGCAGTGAGCTGTAATCATTGTGCCACTGCACTCCAGTCTGGGCAACAGAGCAAGACCCTGTCGACTAAAGTGTCATATGGAATAATGATACCGCCTTTAAAAAAAATCCCTTGTATTTCAACCATTCAACTCTCCCTTGACTCATCCATCCACTGGCAGCCACTGATCTTGGTTTACTGTCTCTAGCTTTGCCTTTCCCAGAATGTCATATATTTGGAATCATAAATTATACAGCCTTTTCAGACTGGCTTCTTCAGCTTAGCAATATGCATTTAAGATTCATCCATATCTTTTCATGGCTTAGTAACCGATTCCTTTTTTCAATGAAAAAGAATTCCATTGTATGTATATATAGTAAGCCCTCTTATCTTTGAGAGATAGTTCAGATAGTACTGAACCCTACATATACTATGTATTTTCCTATACATAGATATATACATAAATGACACATTTATACATAAATAACATCTTATAAATTAGCCACAGGAGATTAGCAATGATATCTAATAAGAAAAATATAAAAATTATAATAATATGCCAGCATCATTACTTTTTTTTTTTGAGATGGAGTCTCGCTCTGTCACCCAGGCTGGAGTGCAGTGGCACGATCTCGGCTCACTGCAAGCTCTGCCTTCCAGTTCAAGCAATTCTCCTGCTTCAGCCTCCTGAGTACCTGGGACTACAGGCACCCACTACCACGCCGGGCTAATTTTTTGTATTTTTTTTTTTTAGTAGAGACAGGGTTTCACCGTGTTAGCCATGCTGGTCTTGATCTCCTGACCTCGTGATCCGCCTGCCTCGGCCTCCCAAAGTGCTGGGATTACAGGGGTGAGCCACTGCGCCTGGCCGCCAGCATTGTTACTCTTGCACTTTGGGGTCATGATGAAATAAAATCAGGGGTACTCGAACACAAGGCTGCAATACTGCAACAGCCAATGACGAGGCTGGCTACTGAATGACTTACAGGCAGGGAGAGTCTACGTGTGGATTCTCTGGACAAATGGATGGTTCACGTGGTTTCTCCATCCCAGGTGGGATGGAGCAGAATAGCTCGTGATCTCATCACACTATTCAGGACAGCATGCAATTTAAAACTTATGAAATGTTTATTTCTGGGATTTTTCATTTAATATTTGTGGACTATGGTCGACTTCATGTAATGGAAACAATAGAAAGTAAAATCTCAGGTAAGTGGGGAATACGGTACCACGGTTTTTTTATCGAGTCACCCACCTGTTAAAGGATATCTTGGTCGCTTCCAGTTTTTCACAATTATGCATAAAGCTGCTATTAACATTTCTGTGCAGGTTTTTATGTTTACATAAGTGTTTGGAATCAGTGGGGGAAAAAACCTAGGCAGGAATTTGCTACATGTATTAATAATAAACTTCAAGGGCGTGGTAGCTCATGCCTGTAGTCCCAGCACTTTGGGAGGCTGAGGCAGGTGGATCACCTGAGGTCAGAAGTTCGAGACTAGCCTGGCCAACATGGTGAAACTCCATCTCTACTAAAACTACAAAAAAATTAGCAGGCTGTGATGGCAGGCACCTGTAATCCCAGCTACTTGGGAGGCTGAGGAAGGAGAATCGCTTGAACCTGGGAGGCGGAGGTTGCAGTGAGCCGAGGTGGAGCCACTGCACTCCAGTCTGGGCAACAAGAGTGACACTCCGTCTTAAAATAAAATAAAATAAAATAAAATAAATAAAATAAAATATAAAATACTTTATTTAGGAATAATTTTGGATTTCCAAAAAAGTTCCAAAGACAGCATGGAGAGTTCCAAAGACACCCCTTTCCCAGTTTCTCCTAATTGTTACATCTTTCATAACTTTGGTGTATTTGTCAAAACTGAGAAATTAACACTGGCCCATTATTCCTAACTAAACTCTCGACTGCATTTGGATTTGACCAGTTTTCCCCTGATGTCCCTCTTCTGCTCCGGGGTCCCATCCAGGACAGCACATTGCATCCAGCCATCATGTCTCCTCACTCATCTCTCGTCTCGGACAGTTTCTTAGACTTTCCTTGCTTTCAATGACCTTGAGAGTTTTGAACAGCGCTGGTCATGTATTTTGCAGAATGTCCCTCAGTTTGGATTTGTCTAACATGTTTGTCATGATTAAGACTGGGCTGATGGGTTTGTGGAAGAACATCATAGAGCTAAACTGCCCTTTGCCTCACAGCAGGGATGGATGATGTCTGCATGACTTACTCCTGGCAGTATGAATTTTGATCACTTGGCTAAGGTACTGCTTGCCACGTTTCACCCCTGTTAAGTTGCTATTTTTCCTTTTTCTTCCTTTTTTTTTTTTTATTTTGGAGACGGAGTCTCACTCTGTCACCCATGCTGGAGTGCATTGGTGCAATCTTGGCTCACAGCAACTTCCACTTCCTGGGTTCAAGAGATTCTCCTCTCTCAGCCTCCCAGGTAGCTGGGATTACAGGCACTCAACACCATGGCTGGCTAATTTTTGTATTTTTAGTAGAGACAAGGTTTCACCACGTTGGCCAGCCTGGTCTTGAACTCCTGACCTCAGGTGATCCGCCAGCCTCGGCTTCCCGAAGTGTTGGGATTACGGGCGTGAGCCATTGCACCCATCCTCCTTTTCATACTCTGTGTTTTGGAAGCAAGTCATCAAATCCAGCCTTCATTCGGTAGGGAGTGTGTTGGGGGATCCTGGAGGAGGAGAACATATTTATATTATTTGTAATTCTCCTGTAAACAAAAATTTATCTTTTCTACCTCTTTATTTGTTAACTCATTTGTTTATATCAATATGGACTCATGTATATTTATTTTATACTGAGGGTTTTAAACAAATACTAGGCAATTTTGTTTGTTGCTGAAATTGTTCTAGCTTTGGCCGTTGGAAGTGCTTTCAGGTTTTTAGATTGGCTTCTGTGTCCCTTTGGCATCCCCTATCCATTTATTTATTTATCCTTTTATTTATTTTAGCATTCTTACTTTCTAGCACTATAAGGTACTCTAGTGTCATCTTGTGTATTTCCTGCCCTAGGTCAGCCATTTCTCCAAGGAGTCCTGGTTTCTTTTATTGGAGAATGATTATTTGCCACCAAGATCTGGGCTGTCTGTGTGCATATTGCTAATCGGGGGGTCACTGCTTCTAGGCCCTCTCAGTGCACAGAGCTGGGAAATGTGTGAGCACTCACTCATCCATGCATACATACATATTTGTAATTATTTCTGTATCCATCCATCTGTGTGTGTATGTGTGTGTATATAGTTTAATATAAACTAAACATGAGTTCCTACTGTCTGACTCTAACCCAATATCCTATCCCTTTTAGCCTCAGTGCCTTACTTATTTGTAACATTGTTACTTTCTCCTGCAAGGAGAAACCTAGCTTCCATGATCTGTCATTTATTAATTTATTTGATAGACTCTGGGATACATGCAATGTAATTTCAGAATTGTTAGCTTGTGCCCTTGTGAGAAACAAACTTACCAACTAGAGTACAATCCTCAGAGTCAGTTCATTTTTTTCGTTAGCTTTACAGTTTTCCATCAAAGCATAGTTTTCCAAAATTTCTTAAGTTCCCCGCCCCTACCCCTTCAGTCTGCTTATGCTGTACATTTATAATGCTGTTAGATTTGTGTATCGGACTTCATTCAATTCTGGGATCCCCTGGTATCCTGGTTGGGTTTCAAAACATTTGTATATATTAAAGATCATCCTGGGTGATGTAAAGTTCTATGGGTTTTGATAAATGCATAGAATTATGTAAACACCATTGATTGTAAACATCAGGCTGGGGTGTGTAACTAGAGGTTCTTTCTTGTAATCATTTGCATGGTCCATTATTTAAACGTATCACTATTTATCCATTCTGCTTATATTGAATATTTGGGCTGTTTCCAATTTGGGGCTATTAAAAACCATGCTGGTATGAACATTCTTCATGTTTCTGGTGAGCATATGCAACCGGGACTGTTGTGTTGTTGATTTCACACATTTACTGCTTTTGTTTCTGGGGATTTTCCTTTTTTGTGAGTTTTTTATTTAAAAAAATGTTTTGTATTTATCTAACTTTCTAAGTATTTGTAGATGGAGGGATTCTGTATAAATTTAGTTCATCATCTTTCAGAGCATAACAATCTCATTAATCTTTACAATAATTTTCTAATATGGTGTCCTATTGTTTCCGTTCAATCAGTTAAGAAATTGAGAGTCAGCAAGATGAATCACTTTGCCTGACTGTGCCCTTCCTAGTCAATGGTGCAGCTGAGAGTTGAGTTCCGTCAGCTCTGTCTCCCAAACTCAGGTTTTCTCCTCTCTTTCCCAGCTGTAAAACCCTCCTGACCTCTGACCCAAAGCTGTGACCTAGATTTTAAAATGTCTTCTTCCTCCCTCTCCTGCTGATCACCTTTTAACAGTGTCTCCATCCATGGCCTGGTCTTACAAGCCATGACAATTCCCTGTGCCATAAGCTCAGCACCCAAAGACTTCTGCCTGATTCCACGCGATTTTCGTGCCTTTGACATTTCACACAGGGGATGGGGGCTGGAAAGGAGGAGAAGGGAGAGGGGGACGGAGGAGAGAAAGCAGGGGAAACAGGAAGAAAGAGAAGACACCGGATGTGTATACCCTCCTTTCTCCAGTCCAGGGGAGAAGGTCAAACCAAGACCCCAACCTAGCTGCTATTTCACAAAAGGGTTGTGAGTGCCACTCTCTCCCCAGACCAAGGGGTCTCAAAATCTAAATTCCTTTAATCACTTCATCGGTGGGGTCCCTTAACGTGCCACTACACATTATGCTGAAAACTCTTTGTTGGCAAAGAAGGCAGCTCTAAGAATGTCTCTTGCGTTGCTGCCCTCGTATGCAGTGAAGACAGACCATGTTCAGGAGTGGGGGCCTTCATTCACAGCACAGGGTGGGGTATGCTGGCCACAGCCTCTACCCTCCCAGAATCAGAGAACCATGCCTTCCTCCTGGTCCAAGACTGTGAGTGGATGGGACATTTGACTAAAGCCAGAGAAAAATGTATCTCTGCCCCCTTTTCCTTGAAAGCAAAAAGTGAGTTTTATTGGTGATGAAACTCAGAAATGCCCATAACCCGGAATTACCATATATGGGAGTTGACTGCAACTGTGCAGGAGGAAGGAGATGCGAGATTCCTGCTTCTACAAACCTTAGAGTATGACAAAGCAGGGCCTTAAAGATTAAAGTTCACGGTCTCTGGCCAGGAAGGACAGTGGGCAGGCTGGGAGAGCCTCCTAAGTCCTGGCTTACACTCTAAGGTTACCTCAGCAGCAGAGCCCAACAAGGAAGGGAGAAACATCACCCTTCCAATAAGCAAGTTTCAGAATAGCAGGGAAACATCACCCTTCCGATAAGCAAGTTTCAGAATAGCAGGGAGGCTGTGGGTGGTCAGCAGCCCAGAAGAGCTGCAGAGAAGTAAAAGATGAACCAATAGATGTCCAAACATGTGGCCTGCTGGTGTGGCACAGGGTGAGGGCAGGGCTTCACTGGGAGCCAGGGAGACTCCTCTCAGCCCAGAACAGCCATAACCCCGTGGAGAGAATTAGTGAGAGCGTGGACCAGCGACCAAAATCCAGTTTGCCTGACACTTAGCTTCCTCCCAGTCCCTGAAGTGTCCCATCCACTTACAGTCTTGGACCAGGAGGAAGTCATGGTTCTCTGATTCTGGAAGGGCAGAGGCTGTGGCCAGCATACCCCACCCTGTGCTGTGACCACAGAGAATGAAGGCACCCATTCCTGAGCATGGTCTGTCTTCACTGCCTGCGAGGGCACCGACGCAGGAGACATTCTTAGAGCTGCCTTCTTTGCCAACAGTCAGCTGAGGAACTGCGCACCCTGAGCCGAAAGAGGAATAATAACCCGAAAGAAAGCAACATCTGTGCAAAGGAGCTTTAGGAATAAAAGGAGCAAGGAGGATGATGATCAGCACGTTGACGGAGCCCCCAGAAAGATTATGCCCAAAGCAGGTGAAAATGATGAGTTAGGAGCTCTTCATACCAGCGCTCAAGGCAAGAGGGGAGGAGAACATGAGTGGGGACACAGTGTGCTTCAGGACGGTCTGTGCAAGGAGAGGAAGCAGGCGGAATTGATCCATAAACTCCCGCCTCCCGCCGGGTAGTGGTGCATAGCGTATAAACGCCCAGCACTTCTGTGTCACACATGTGTGGATGCCGCACAAGTTTTCCTGATGTTCCATGCCTCGGCCTCAATAGCAAAGCCCGAGGAGGGAGGTGAGGGGTGCAAGGCTCCTGCTGCAGGCAAGGCCTGCAGGAAGCCAAGCCAGTGACCACAGACCTGGTGGCTGCAGTGATGCCTAGAACAAGAGACACGTTGGCTAACATGTGCATAGTACATAAAGTTAAGGAGGTAACCACGAAGAGAAATTAAAATAAATTTATAAGCTTCTCAAATTATCAGAAGGAAAACATTTGAAAGGAGATAAAGAAAATAGGCCATATAATGACACATTTTTAAAACAGCAATAAAGATGCATTAAAAATTTTAAAAAGAGCATAAACAAGATGATGAACCAACTAAGAACAAACATGAATGTCTTCTGCATACATAATTTGCAGATAAGATAAACTCCTATTAAAGGAAAATGCTCTCAGATTGCATCAAAAAGCAACCAAATTATATGCTGTAGACAAGAGCATCTAAACCGGGTGACAGACTGGGCGTGGTGGCTCACGCCTGTAATCCCAGCACTTTGGGAGGCTGAGGTGGGAGGTTCACCTGAGGTCAAGAGTTCGAGAGCAGCCTGGCCAACATGGTGAAATCCTGTCTCTACTAAAAATACAAAAGTTAGCCTGGAACGGTGGCGCATGCCTGTAATCCCAGCTACTAGGGAGGCTGAGGCAGGAGAATCGCTTGAACCCAGGAGGCAGAGGTTGCAATGAGCCGAGATCACACCACTGCACTCCAGCCTGGGCAAAAAAGTGAGACTGTCAAAAAAAAAACAAACAAAAAAAACCAAAACAAAACCAAGTGACAAACAGAAAGGGAAGAGGGAAAAATAAAAGGATGGCTGAGCTTATACCTGGCAAGTGCAGTGACAGGCAAGCAGAAGTCAAAGCCTCAGTATCAACCAAGGTTGAATTTAAGGCGAAAAGCATGAAGCAAGAGGCCAAAAAGAGCCTTTCACAAATGGATACAAATCTTAATGATCTGGCATGAATATTTTTGCATCCATACGTGGCAATGAATTCATTTAAAAAAAAAAAAACAGAAAAATCAAAGGAAAGGAGAGATAAATACAATAGTAATGGGTAACTTCATTTCTCAGCCCATGATAGGTTAAATAGATAAAAATGGGTGAACCTAAAAGTAATAAAGTAATTAATAAAGTAAAATTAATAAATTATGACTAATAAAGTAAAACAATGTAACCATACCTCAGCAATGGATAAGACACTCTTGCTGTGCCTGAAACATCTGTTGGAATGTTTATCAAAGTGGCCATATAGGATATTAGGACATAAAATAACATGTAATACATTCCAAAAAGTAGAAATAATAAGGAAGACGCTCCCTGATTATAATTTGATAACATCAGATAATAATAACAATAAAATATAACCACAACAAAGGCCTGTCACCTAAACAACCGAACACCCCCAACTCCCAAAAAACACACCACACACCGTCGTGTTAGGAAACCCAAAGCAAAACTGCAGAATATTTTCAAAATAAGATCAATTAGGCCAGGCGTGGTGGCTCACGCCTGTAACCCCAGCACTTTGGGAAGCTGAGACAGGTGGATTGCGAGGTCAGGAGATCAAGACCATCCTGGCTAACACGGTGAAACCCCATCTCTACTAAAAATACAAAAACAAAATTAGCCGGGCATGGTGGCAGGTGCCTGTAGTCACAGCTACTCAGGAGGCTGAGAAGGGAGAATGGCATGAACCTGGGAGGTGGAACTTGCAGTGAGCCGAGATGGCACCACTGCACTCCAGCCTGGGTGACATAGCAAGACTCCTTCTCAAAATAAACAAATAAATAAATAAATAAATAAATAAATAAAATAAGACCAATTAAAATGCTGTGTGGCCAGGTGCAGTGGCTCACTCCTATAATCCCAGCACTGTGGGAGGCAGAGGCAGGCAGATCACCTGAGGTCAGGAGTTCGAGACCAGCCTGGCCACCATGGTGAAACCCTGTCTCTACTAAAACTACAAAAATTAGCTAGGCATGGTGGCGTGCACCTGTAGTCCTAGCTACTTGGGAGGCTGAGGCAAGAGAATTGCTTGAATCTGGGAGGCAGAGGTTGCAGTGAGCTGAGATTGCGCCACTGCACTCCAGCCTGGGTGAAACAGTGAGACTCTGCTTCAAACAGAAAAAATGCTATGTACCTAAGCTGACGGACTACAACCAGAGCAGTGCTCAGAAAATGTCATGATCTTAAGTATTTATGTCATTAATTTTAAAAATGAAAATAAATGAATTAGGGGCTTAGCTCCAAAAATTAGGAATAACAAGACCAAGACAAGCTTTAGAAAAACGAAAGAAGGAACTGCCAAAGATAAGGACAGAAATCCATGAATTAAAAATAGTAGAACTAACAA